>NW_027117403.1:3600000-4166788 GCF_038363925.1 Apiospora phragmitis | reverse complement strand
CCCTAACCCTAACCCTAACCCTAACCCTAACCCTAACCCTAACCCACGTAGAAAAGCAACCGACCCTAGCCAACGGAGCTCTCCAAGGCATCCAGCGCATCGCCCGCCAGCGAAAAGGCCTCACACTGAACGCCCTACGTCAGCTATACGTGGCCTGCGCGGGAAGTTAAATCTACGCCGATCACGATACCTACCATTTTTAACACCATGATATTCCCTACAGAACGATGCATATACGGATATAATAGCTATATTATTAACTATGTTCACTTATACGGAAGTATAAGGGGGTTGGGTGTGTATGCGCTACCGGATAGGTGGTGCTACCGGATTGGTGGGGTCCCATGGTAATAATGAGACATGATATGTACTTTCCTTGCCCTATACTCAGCTAGCTCAGAACGAATCTATATACAAATGATCGACCAATCAGCCCGTCCTTGCTTCTACCTGCCCCCTGCCCCCTACAAGGCGCCGACCAAGGCGTTGTAGGCCTGCTTGGGCTTGTAGCTGCTGTCGAAGAGGAGCGGGTTGTCGCTGGAGCGCCAGCTGTCCTTGTCGGAGACGCCCCAGACGGTGATGCCGACGCACTTGGAGACCTGGAGGCAGGCGTTCATGACGGTGAGGTAGTCGTTGGCGGCGGCGCCCGCGATGTCGAGCTCGGTGATGGCGACCTCCTTGGCCTGGGAGGCGGCGAGGGCCTTGAGGGCGGCGGGGACGCCCGAGGCCGGGTTCCAGCCGCCGGGCGCGGCCAGGTGGGACTGCGAGCCGATGCCGTCGATGGGGATGCCCTGGCTGATCCACTTGTTGACGTGCGCGACCATGCCGTTGGTGAGCTTGGCGTAGTTGGCGATGTCGAGGTTGTAGTCGTTGATGTAGAGCTTAGCGTTGGGGTCGGCGGCGCGGGCGGCCTTGAAGGCGATGCCGACAAAGTCCTCCCCGAGCAAGCGGCTGAAGACGCTGTCCCTCAGATTACCGTCCTCGGCGAAGATCTCGTTGACCACGTCCCACTGCAGGATCTTTCCCTTGTAGCGCGTGACGAGAGTGGTCACGTGGTTCTGGATCACCTGCGTCAGGGTGTTGCGGTCGTTGATGCTCGAGACCCAGCTGGGCAGCTGGCTGTGCCATAACAGAGTGTGGCCGCGCATCAGCTTGCCGTTGGCCTGGGCGAAGTTGACGACGGAGTCGGCATTGGCGAAGTTGAAAGAGCCGCGCTGGGCTGGGAAGGGATTGTTAGCGTCTAGTTGATCTGAACAAGGCAATTAGTACTCACGCTCGGTGGCATCCCACTTCATGCTGTTCTCGCAGGTGATTTGGCCAAAGTCGCTCTTGACGATGTTGGTCAAGGCCGCGTTGTTGAGATGGTAGTTGTCCATCTCCGTGCCGAAGTAGAGCTTGCCCTTGGCCTTGAACTTGGCGTTCAGGCCGGAGCCACCACTGGTGGGAGCAGGGTTGCTGCCGCCTGCAGTCGTGGTGGGGTCAGGCTGAGACGGCTGGCCACCTCCAGAGCCGGGCAAACACTGGGAGTACCAGTCGCTGGGAGGATGGTTAGTAAGAACCGGGTCTGCTTGAAAGTGAGATACTCACTTGGACTTTGTGCACACTGCGCCAGAGGCACATGTCGTCGCGCCAGTCCATCCTTGACCGCCGCCTATGAACGAGTTTTGTTAGTATTGCATCTTGTAAGACGGTTGGGGACGCGACATACACTGGCCGTACATGGGGGCCTGAGCCAGCGCCGCCGCAGGGGCGAGCGCGAGTAGGACAGATGAGGTATGCATGATTAATGATTAGGGATAAGACGGAGGTGATCTGCAAGTCGAAGCTGGAGCTGGAGCGTGTCGGGCAAGAAGAGTTGTCGATCTTTAGGAGTTCCCTCCTGGGTTATATAGTTGCTCAAGATGTATGGACATCCTGCAAATGATATTGGCGGCCCCCTTGTAACACATCATCAGTACCCCAGAAACGCCTACCTGTGGTCTGCCAATAAGATGACATGACTCGACTGCGCTGGTCCGGAGCACAGCGAGGTCCACGATGCAGGGGGTGCTAATGGATGGAAGATTATCGCGACGATGCAAAGCTCCGAGACTAGATTCTTTTGGCAGCTTGGCATCTCAATCTCGTCCGAACATCCGGCCCACAATGGGTTAGCCGGCCTGGGCTCTGCTGGGACTTGCTATTAACGGGTGCGGCAGGGGTGGCAGGGGTGGCAGGGACCCGTCATCTGATTAGTTAGGGGTAGACTAAAGCACCAAGCTTCCGGAAAAGGGAAGCCTAGTTAGGGCGTCATATCATTGTCGCACCGTCTCGTCTCGCTCGGGAATGAAAGGAGACTGGCTGTACCGTCCACAATGCGCTGTCTGTAGGCTGTAGGACTGCCTGGTCCTGGTTCTGGTCCTGGGTGGTGATGCGGACCAACTCCACCCACGGGAGTCGCCCCATGGTACGGCCCACGGTGTTGCATTTTGCCTAGCCTCGGCCCCAGACAAGGGAAAAATGCCACGAGTGACGATGCCCGAATGGTAGCGTCTCCTCCGCAATCCCTGCCGCTTTTAGTCTAGACCCCACGCCGCCACGATTTGCCTCGCATGGCATGGCGACGTAAAGTCCACCAACTTCCGGCTCGACTTTTCAGGTAATTTCGGGGGATTGAATGCAATGACAGACCCTTGCGTTGGTGCCCACGTGACCGCAATGAGGTTGACGGATCAGATAAGTCGGTGTAGTATGTCATACTTGCAACACCTGTGGCGGTTGTCATGGCACTGTTTTATCGCCCCTTGCTGAGATCTCATCCCGAACGCCGTAAGTTGCTACAACTCAGATTGGAGGCGCCGAGGGTTATACGCGAAGCGACTATTGGAGAGATTGTGTTTGATAATTAGACAACCAGCATCGTAGCTCGGATAACACATATCATCAATTCATACGCTTGTGATTCATGCTACCTATGCCTGCTGAACGCCATTCAATCCCGCTCTCATTGCTAGACAGATCTAGAAATCGACGATGAGGATCATCTCTTCTATGAAGGCGATTCACCTTGGGCGACTCAAGGTATTGATGCACAAAACCGACCCTGGACTTATCTGCGGAGCCGCCACTCAACATGTCGATCGCTTCCTGTATGTTGGCCGTTCAGAAGGTCCTGGAACTCCTCTTTGGCTCTATCTTCACCGGGGCGTTTCTTCAGCCGCATGAACCATTTGTCGATGATGGTATGCTCCCGCTTCATCTCCATGCCCATCGAGTAGAGAACGGGGACGAACCCGAATCTCTCCTTGTATCTAAGAGCGCCATCTTGGGTCAGTGGATACAGAGAAAGATACGCGCACTGCCTAATGGAACAGCTTTGGGGTAGAGGGCATCGGACCTGGTGGCCACTTACCTGTCAAAAATTCCATCGAAGTCTTTGAACATCTCTGCAGCTGACATTGTACGCATGAGGCCAGCATCGGAAGGATGCCGGGGCAGCGAAACGGGCAGGTACTCACGAACCTGATTTAAGGCGTTCTCGTAAACCTTCAAGTCGACGTGTGGCGACCACATATCATGTACTGCGTTCATAAAGAGCGTAATGAGTGTCGCATGCGGGTTTACGCTGGGGGCCTTAAGCAGAGGGCCAAGTTGGCCAACAACTCCCAATGCGTTCAAGTAGGCAAGGTCCACAATGTTGGATGCCTAGGGGTTTCTCATTAGTTAATGATCTAAAATGCAGCCGCCTTCGAGACGGAGGGATTGATCGACGAGAACATACCTCAATACGGTCGAGCCGAGTCTGGCTGGGGCCGAAGTGGCTGGATAGGTCGTTTGCGTCTATCTGCATCATCTGGATCGAGACTTTGGCGGGCGACAGCCGTTTATGGACTTCGCTGATCAAGTCGACAATGTGGTAGTAGAGCTGGCCGAAGACATCGTTGGTGGCAGCCGGCGATCTTGACTTCCGAATGCGTGACATCATCCAGCCATTACTGGGTTGGGCCGAATCCATCATATGCCACCCTCCAGAACCGGTGAACATCGTACTGCGCACTCTTATCAGTCCATCCACTATTTTTTGCACATGGGGAGACTACGCCTTACGGATTAGGCACCGTGAAAGCCTCGGTGGAGACTCCCAGGGGCAAAAAGGATGCCACGCTCTCGGAACTTCTGGGCGGCAAAGCGTGTGGGTTGGTCCGCTTGGAAGTAGGCCCTCTCCCTGTAGTCGAGCCTCGAAGGGGCAAGCATAAGCGTGAGGGTGACGAAAGAGGAGTACCACAGATGGACGACGTTCTGAGCGGCGATGATTGGTTCCTTCTCGACAAGCAAGAGCAGCAACATGAGGACGTTTCGTGTAATAGCGTACCAGCAAAGAGCAAGTCCCGATCGGACTGGAAGGCCGCTCCTTCATTATTCGGCAGCTTCAGGATATCGCAGGCCGGTATGTTGCGATACTTGCCTTCGAAGTTGAAGACAGACGAAGGGGGCCCGTTACCAATGAAGGCCGGAACCCGTCTCTGGATATCCCATTGGGGCAGCCACGTGGATTTGAGCAGCTCTGACTTGCAGTCCATTTTATGCTTTGGCCAGTGCACTTTCTGGCACTCGGGGCTGCAATACAGGACCATGAGACAGCTCCCACATGAAGCCGTACCAGGCTTGTCGCAGGGCTGGTTGGCACATATCGGCTGGAGACTCATGATATCGGCGCGGTGGTCGAGTTTCTTTCTGGCTGGAAGTCAAGATGATGTGTTTCGTTCTGCTGTACTTGCTTGTAGAAAGAAGAAAGCTGAAATCCGGGTTTGGGTGCTTCTTCTGGCAAACAGATAGAGTCAAGATCTCAGGCCTCCATGCAAACGAACGACTGTCTTTCTGCCTGGCAACGGCTCCTTGCAGCATACCGTTTGCCTGAGAAGGCTGTCACACGAAATGGAGGGCCTTCTAGGCAAGTGAAGTGCCATATTTTTGGCACCCTGTTGTCATTACTACGCCACGACGACAGGTACTCCCTCTTTGACTTGCCCAGAAACACCTTGCAACAACAGGTAGCGAAACACACTGGGTAGGACCAAAATATATTTGGATCTTATGCGTGGACTATCTGTACTTTGTGACGATAGAATGCTATACAGTGCCCTCATTGATATCCCACCCTCCCATCGCTCAATATCAGCCATCAGGGGGCCAGCCACGAGGAAAAATGATATGTCCATGTCGACCCTGTCTGTCTCTAGCTCTGACTCTTCAGGCTTATCTTCACGCGATAGCTTGCCGGGTTCATACAGCGTCGGCTTGCCAGGATTACCAGAACCTTCTACTGGCACTTGTCCGTGCCAAGCCCTTTCGTTGGTTCGAGAATGTATACTGAGGCCCACTTGGACCACCGGCAACAACTTGGCTGATGAACGTGACGGATGGATCCAATACAGCAGTTTGAGTCGAGCGTCCTCTGGATCCCACTTGCCCATTCCTTATGGCCGAATATGGCTGGCCACAGTAAGGCTCCCAAAGGCTGGCCCTTGATCTCGAGAACTCAGTTTGGCACTGCCATATTGTATGCTTAATCCCAAGGCTCGATTTGATGCGTTGGGAGGCTACTGAAACCCGCTAACAATATATCGCCAAGCTATATGACGGGCAATTATGGATGTGGTATACGACGGGCGGCTACACCAAATTAGTCCTAGACATATCACGCACTAAGTAGACCCCCATGACGGGCTATCTATTCGACTTCGGGATGACAAGAGAACACAACAGAGGATAAGTACAAACTGAGAAGACCATGAGGGTGTCGTACCGTTCTTCACCCACAGTCGCGTAGCAGTTCCTGCAAAGGAGACGGCCCAAGAGGATGGGTTACAATGCATTGATATCCACAATCAAAGTCACATGCGATCTTGGCCCACGAATACAAAGTCGTAAGTGTTGCTGATTTGAAACTAAATCCCATAAACCACCTTGCGCAAACAATTTTGCTCACATGAAGAGCATTCAGCTATCGTAAAAAAAGGACCGACACGCTAAATAGACATCCAGAGGAAGCAGCAAAAACAAAACCCAAAGCAAAGAGGCGAGATCATTCGTGCGATTTTCAGTTCAATTCACTCAAAACCGGCACGCTTCTCCGCCTGCTGCGGGAGCCGCCCTCCATCCTCGTCGACGTCGGACTTGTTTTCTTTCTCCTTGGGGCGCGGGCGGGGTCAGGAGGTGGGAGTCGTCAATGTCCCCGAAGACGACCATGCTGTCGTCGACCATCTCGCGGTTCATGTGGGCGAGGAAGCGCTCCTGCTCGGCCAGGAAGGCCTTGAGCTTGACCGTGGCGATGTGGCGCTGGTGCCCGTTGGCCTCGCGCAGGAGGCGCAGCTGGCCGCGGACCCGCTCCTCCAGCATCTCGAGCCGGTACTCGCAGAACTGGTTGTACAGCTCCGGCAGGTTTGAGATGGGCCGCACCGTCGTCAGCACCGTGTCGTCCTTCTCCAGCGGGTTGCGCGGGCGGAACGACGTCACCATGCTGATGCGTTCCGCTGTGCCCAGTGCGCGCAGCGCCTGGTGTTCGATGTAGCGACCTTGGAGGACCACTGCGCAGCCCTGTTTGAGCGGTTAGTGATATGTTTCTTGTTTTGTGTGTGGAACATTGCCAGGCTCAATGTGCTTTCTGGATTCTTTTTGCTTCAAGATAGCGCAGAAGCAACAGAGGGTTCAAGTGAGAACAAACTTACCATCTGAGGCCCGCGAACCTTCATAATCTCTCCCGTGCCAGTCCGGAGCGCTGTCTCGCCTCCAATCATGGTGGTGCAGTCGCTCAGCATGGTCACGCACACAAAGGGGTAGGCGTCGGTGTGCCAGTCGACGATGGGCTTGTTGTCCTCCCAGGGGCAGCCGGCGATGCCCTCGTCGGCCTCATACTGGGCGCGGTCCTCGAATGCCTCGAGCTCCTCCTTGCGCTCCTGCTCCGACTTGACCGAGATGTTGATGTGCGCAATCTCCAGGTCCATCTCCGTCACCAGGTCGATGCCGGCGATTTTGGAGATGATGGCCAGTGTCTCCGGGCTCTTCCAGGCGTCGTATACAAAGGGCGCGTATCTGTGTTGTGTTGGGTTAGCGTCAAATTTCTTTTCCGTGGGATGGCTGGTTGTGAAATCAGCAGACAGAAGCAACTTACTTGTTGGCAAAACCCCGAAGCTGGCACTGGGCCAGGTTGCTCGAGTACTTGCAGTTTTGCAGGACCTCGGGACAGAGGACCTCCTTCCTCATCCTCATGATGGCCTCCTTGGTGAAGAGGGGAAGGGTTCCGACACCGCCACCGGGGGAGATGCCCGTGTTCTCGGGCAAACCCAAATCCTTCATGCTGTACACCTTGGGGGGCTCCTTGTAGCCCAGGTGCTTACTGGGGTTGAACTCATCCTGACCCAAGCTGGCGGGCTGCTCCGTTTCTACGATGATGGGCTTCCAGCTGGGCTTGGGGTCGACGGCAAAGGGCATGATGTCTGCGGCCGCCATGATGGTTTATGTTTGGGTTAAATGGTCTTATATTAAGGTGGTATATCTGATACGTGTGTGTGTGGAGGACTCAAGATACCGGCAAAGGCTCTGATAGGGAGGAAGAGAGAAGCAGCAAGCAGGATGGCGACGACGAAGATGCGTTTGGATATATATAAATATAGAGATTAGAAGACGACCTGACGATGTTTGGTGGTGGTGTGAGGATGAGGAGGAACTGAGATCAACAAGGTGTCATAAACCTTACCCTCGATGACCCTTTTATCCTTGCCGTGAACCTTACCACGGACGCGTCTAGGCCTTATCTATCATGACCCGCGAGTTAGGTGTTCGCATGTGGCCCCCCAGGTTAGTTCTTTCGTGGCGCCCCGCGTTGGTGCTGGGGACTTTGGTTTCGTGACGATAAACTAAATCGTCGATGACCAGCCATCGGGAGCGATAACTGCAGCAGATGGAAGTCGGCATCCCCTCTCAGAGAGGAAGCAGCAGAACCGCCATGGTAGAGTGTGTAGGACTAAGCGAGGGGTGGAGGAACAAAAGCGACGATGGGATGTGTCAGGTTCAGGCATGGTGACGGGGTAAAAGCAGCACTGCAGGGCGGACCAAGTTAACAAGATTAATCGGACCAGTTGGGAAGCCTTGGCCGTTTGCTGCTCGAGGCGGCGAGCCAGCAAGAACAAACACGCGGAGTCTATTGCTCGCAATAGCCATGGTGGGAGGAGCCTTTTGCTTTGCTGGTGGTAGGAGAAAACAAGAGCTGACTCCATCCCCGTGTTCGAGAGCTATCAGGCGGCTCCCCAATGTAGGTCGAGGTGTGGAGGGGCGCAGGAGCGTTACCGGACGGGATCTGGCAAGCGGATATTAAAGCGGCATCCCAAGTGCAGCTCCGGGATGACACCTCAGCTTGGCTGGGGAGGAGCAGGGCCAGAAAAGGGAGCAAACTTCATGCAGCAGTGCCTTATTCCACAGGTCAAGACAAAAAATAGCATCAAAGAGAAGTAATCTCTCTCGTCAGTGATGCTGGCGAACGGAGCTATCCATCCGTCCCGGGAAAGCTGATGATCAAATGTGGGGGCCCAGCTGGAGAAGAGAGATAGGCACGACAAATCCAGCGGTAATGGGGCCTATCTCAGTGAATCATTGGGGGGTTTTCCCTTGCATGACTTTGACTTCAAGACTTCTAGCAGCCAGCTAGACCCTCGTCTGTTACGGTACTAGGCCAATAGATTGAAACTAGAAAACTAGGAACCTAGGGGGGCAAGCAGCAGGTATACACGGTTTGCCACCAGTGCTGCTGCTTCGGGATTTGCTGCACTTGGACGGTGGACGGAGCGGGAGATCCAGGGTTCGAGCCTAACATCATTCATGTCCGGTCCCCAAACTTCGTGGTAGGTAATTAATGCGGCATGCCTACAATCTCCGCTTCGCCATCATGATGCTGACTGCGTGTGTGCGAGTTCCAGTTCCGAGACGTCGATGCGGCCATGAGCTTGTTATTACATGAGTGAATTCACTGTTTGATAGCACCAGATCGTCCTATGACCCATGGGCGAAATGGGGCGCCCAGTTCGGTGGCTATAGACGGCGGCAGTTGGCTGCTGGGCCAGGGGCGGGAAGGGAGGAATCGCAAGGTCTGGGCACACCGATAACGGAGATAAAGGCAGGACGGGGCCAGCGTAACCCGAGAAGCTATCACATGTTGGGGTAAAACACGAGATAAACCCCATCCTTCAATGGTTATCTCCGGCACAGACAGGTCACAGAGCTGGCCCAGCCTGGGCCGCACCCCTAGACCCTCAGATCAGGTACCTTGCCTTCTTTCCTACCTGAATTGCTGACATTAGGACCCATACCCAACCAAGGAATCGATGGCGAGATGCATGATACTACACACCATGCAACCTCACGCATACCCAGACAGACCGACGTACGTAATTTGCACCCACCCTCCTCCCATCTATTCACCTCGTTCCTCGAATGAGAAGGCTGGTTGCACAATTCATTTATTGTCTTGTTGGAGATTGTGTTCCGCGCTCTCCCAGTCCAGGCCGTGTACCCCCAGCCGCATACCACACACGAACGTATCTGGATGGAGCCCGAGGCGCCTGTCAGCCCCTCTTTGGGTCTGGCGCCGTGTAGTAGTGCTGCTCCGGGCAAGCGCTAGCAGACCGGCGGGCTGGGGTAAAGTTTATTCTTTCCCAGTCGGGCAATGCGAGCCTATCAGATACTATACCGATGATGCACCTCTGGTCCAATCCACACGTCACTTCTGCTGAGCGACGACAAACCGACATAACTCGCATGCAGGCGCTGCAGGTTCGTTGCTTCTGCTCTCTGCAGGGTCAGGTGGCCCTCGGGCGCCTCCTACTGGTGCTGCTCGTGATTCTACTGCCTCGGGTATCTAGACCCCTTGGCATCCGGGCGATGCGACGATCCCTGAGATGCAGCGCCGTGACAGAGCAGCATGGCCCAGGCAATATTGGATGAAAAGGCACCTTCTCCATGCACCACATGTCCTCCAAGGCTGGGACGGACCGATACCCATCCACCCGGAGGTGACGGATAGTGCAGCATGCAGCGACACGAGTCGAGACCATGGCGTCCTGGGATAAGAGATGGATCCGACCCGACTCGGCGCTCTGGGAGCGACGAGACTAGCACGCGTAGAGGATCCTGCTTCTTATCAAATATGGATATGCAACATTGGCGTAGAGGCATCGTGACGAGTTGTAGGAACCTCACAGCGAAGCCCTGTCCATGAAACGAGGTAGGCGATAGAAACGGGGGGGAGGGCAGCTTGCCGCTCCAAAGCCAAGCTGACGTGGCAGGCTCGGAGATTGTGGCGGGTATACAGCACGCACAAACCCTGGTCTTCGGTAGATGCTGACATCCTCAACAATGCACTGTAACGGTATATGTCGAACTGTAAGACGAGCACTCGGGGGCCGAGGGAGGAGAGAGAGAGACGGAGACTGTGCTGTCGGTGATAAGACACGCAGGCGGCGATAGACACACAGGGCAGCGGTCACATTGCCACCCACGAGGAGGGAAGAATCAACAATGCAAACGAAAGGCCAGCGATGGCCGCATTGGCTTGCCATGGATGGCCGCCATAGCAGGCGCCAGCTGATAGGTAGCCTACCCGCAGCTGCTCCTGCTTCTTCTGCTTTTTGTTTCTGCTACTGTACGAACAACAAGTCACCGTCGACAGCAAGGCAACACCTTATTGGTCATGCAACTAGTCTGGACAGGCCAAGGCGAGGGTCGCAGCGACATCTCCTGGTCGCACGCGAGTCTACCACTGGTAAGGCCTCCCCTCAGCAGGCCAGCTGGGCTTATCTGCTCTCCCTGAATCCTGAATCATGAATGGGTGTATGTCTTGAATGATAACAGAGATTCCTTCACCGCCAGCCCTTGATCAGCATAGACTTGTTGCCCCAGTAGGGTAGCGTAGCTTAGAAGACCTGGGTCAAAAGCCGATTAGCCAAATGAGTTCACGATAAGAGGTAGAAGAGAGCAGAGTACATGATACTGTAGTTAGGTTGTAGTGAGGACCGCCGACGGCATCACCCGCGAAGCTGCGCGACAGCAGACGACCCCTCCATTTGCTCTCCAATGGCATGGGCATGTGCAGACACATGCGACAGCAAAAAGAAGCCCGTGTTGAGATTGGCGCAGCCCATGATCCGAAGTAATCACAGCTCGTCTTCGAGATTGTCCTCTACTCATACTCTATCCTACTGTACCCAGTGTGAGCACGGTCGGGTGGCCTGAAGACTGGGCAGTTTCACCCTGCAGCGCAGCCTCTGTACCCCGTCGGCGGACAACCAATCCAGCTTGGAGAAGCCGTGCCTGGCTGAGCCCATGAACAAAACAGAACCTCGAGCGTGGTGGTCAGCAATGCTGCGGTGTCCTTGGACTCCACGCAGGGGATGGCGGTCGAACGGCCATACTTGGTGATAGAGTTAAAGATGCAAGTAGGCTTGCCCCAAGTCACGACCAGTGGCGCCCGGTTGGACATGAGCTAGACGACCGGACAGATGATTGGAAAGGATGGATAGTGCGCCCGGCGAGCGCTGTATTTATCAAGGGGACCTGGCTCCTGATATCAGTGGGGTAAGAGATACGGCCATCAGATGACCAGAGCGAGTCGTTCTTCTTGGCGGACACTGGAAGGAAGAGAGGAGAGAGAGAGGAGAGAGCTCAGAGGCGGCGATGTCATTTCTCCAGGGGTGTCTGCTAGTGGTGGTTTAGCGTCCTCTGGCTGTCTGCATTGACTCTGCAAGCTGGTGTCAGTACAATTGATGCAAGATGCCCAGACGCCCCAGCACAGGGATTTCCCGGGCTCGACTCGCAAAGTACCACCATCAAGTGCGTTTTCCAAATACTGCATATTCCAGAATGATTTATCATTGCACATATGCCCACAGAGAATGTTTATATGAAACTAGATGCTCGCCAGTTGCGATGACGCTTGCGCAAGTTAGGTCAGGGCTTTGGACAGGTGTAGTGTCACTTCTAGCTGGCAGACTGGCCCAAGCGCCGCCAGTAAAAAGATGCCGAGGCAGTTGGTCGGTGTGTCGGGACAGGGCTGAACTTCGGGCCTGCCAGCGCTGCGAAAGCGAAAGTCCACTGCGCCCAAACCACCAGCAGCGCATCATCGTCACCGACTTGACCACACCCAGACCGACTGGTTGACTGATTGATTGATTGACCATTACCACCGACCGACTCACGCAAATGCGACGCGACGCGACATGACATGATACGACCAAGAACAACCACAGCATATCGCACACTGTTCGACTCGACACCATAGAGCATTGCGCGCGTGACGCCGCAGCTTTTCCTTTCCTTTCTTTTCTTTTGGCGGCGTCGGAAAAGATGCTGCATCTACAACTGGCCATCCATTCGTAACCCACAATCATGGCCACGCCGGCCGATCCCCTGCGTAATAGCAGCAACAATGCCTCACGAGCGCCCGCTTCGAACAGCAAACCGACTCCCAAGTCCAAGAACCCCATCCACGCCGTCCTCTCGCTGCCGCCGCGCTTCCTGCACATGTACAGCGACTTCATCACCAAGAACAACCACCAAGTCTCCCACATCGAAAGCGCCCTGCGCTCCCTGACCTACATCATCCCCGGCCGCTTCCGCGACGCCGAGATCGCCTCCGAAACCCTGCACTCGGGCGTCCAGCTGCTGGCTCTCTACCATGACACCGTCCTGCTACGCGCCCTCTCCCAGATCCCGGGACTCGCCCCACGCATCCCCAGCCCCCACGCCCGCTACACCCGCTTCTGGACCGCCCGGAGCACCTTCTACCGCCGCATCGCCCTGCTGCTGCAGGTAGTGCAGTACACCGAGCTGCTGTGGGAGATGGCCGCCAAGCGCCGCGGCGACAAGGTGCGGTGGCGCGTCGTCGTGATCCTCGAGGCCCTGAAGGCCCTCTGCCGCCTGCTGCTGCTGCGCATCACCCGGTCGCGCCCCCTCGTCACCCCCGTCCTGCCCGAGCGTGAGCCCATCCCCGACACCCCCGCGACCGGCAGCGACGACAGCGCGCTCAAAGAGCTGATGGGGGAGGAGGACGATGTGGAAGAGGCGAGCATGCTGCGCGAGATGAACGGCACCGCCGACAAGGATAAGAAGGCCGGCCGCGAGACCGAGTGGACCATGCCGCGCACGGGCAGCAGCCTGCCCAGCCTCCCGAGCCCCGGCGACATCAGCTCCTACCTACTGGGCCGCGTCCTGACGGCCGACGACATCAAGCCCGCCACCAAGCTGCTCAACACCCTGCAGGGGTCCGCCCGGGCCGCCGAGATCCTGCACATCCTGGCGCCTCTCATCTACGCCGTCGCGCTGGCCCGGCACAAGGACAAGCGGTCGTGGACGCCCTGGCTTATTGGTCTGAGCCTCGAATATGCCGCGCGCCAGCTGCGCGACCGCCGCGGGTTCCGCGCCACGGCCCTCGAGCGCGAGGAGTGGGCCAAGCGCGGCTGGGCCATGGGGTGGTGGGCCATGCGCGGCCCTGCCTACGAACACCTCGTCAAGGGCTTCGTCGGCGGCGTCAAGAAGCGCGTGCCCAGCATCGTCGGCGGCATCCTCGAGGACTACGAGTACTTGTGGGAGAACTACTACTTCAGTACCAGTGGTTAGAGGAGAGGGAAAGAGTCGAGAGTCGAGAGATGGAGAGGCAAAGCAAGCGCCACGAGAAGAGAGGGTGGCGGAAAGGGGACTAGACTGTGCTGGCGGTCCCTCTAGCTGCTGTATAACAGATCATGCCACATGTAATTTTCCTAATCTTCACCTAGCGATACCTAATTAATGTGAACAAGACGTATTCCCATAGAACTGCCTAGGTTCTCAAGCAGTGAGTGATCTGAATCGACTCAATGTCGGCAAGTAAAGCAAAACAGAGCAACGGATGCGGTTTAAGACAAGTGTTATCTATGACTGCAAGCAGGGGGTTGGTGACTTCATCTTGGTTGAGTAGGCAAGCAAGGTAAATGAAGCTTTGGGTACAAGATCAAATGTCACAGCACGTATTAATTGCGACGATGATGGAAGCTGTTAAGCAATCACCTATTCGTAACCTAAAGTCGCCAGCATCTCTCAACTGTCTCTGTTGCCATATCCATTTCTCATTCTCTGATACCTCTAAACTGTCACTTTGTCGCGGGCTATGACCCGCTGGCCAGTCTAGCCAGTCCAAACATCCGGGCCAGGACACTTGTAGGTCGTGGCTTTTCCTTGGTAGATGTCGACCTGTGTGTTTGGCAACATGTTAGCTCCAGTCCAACACTATCCCCTAACTGGCCAGCTCCGACCGTCACTTACCATGATACCCGGGTCGCTCTGCGAGGCGTACGCCGGAATGGACGCCAGGAACGAGCCGCTGGGGGTCGCAGACCCGGAGCCCGTGACGTCGAGCTGGGCACACTCAGGGTAGAACTGCGGCGTGTTGGCCTGGTGGAGGGCCAGCAGCTCGTGGCGGATGAGGTACTTGCCGGGCTTGAGGGCGGCGGGGATCTTGCTGGACCACTTCAGGGTCTTGTAGACGACGCCCGTGCCCCAGTCGTTGCTGTTGAGGCTGGTGCCGTACAGGCCCATCTGGTCGATCTTGAACCAGCCTTTGCCCTGGCCGTCGCAGCCCTGGAACGAGCTGCCCGGGCACGCGTACATCCACACCATGACAGGCCCCTGCTGGTGCGTCCACTGCTTCCAGACGGCCGTGATGTTCTCGCCCGCCGCGATGCTGGCCGACAGGGGCGCCGAGGTGCCGCCGTTGCATGTCATGCGGCGGTCCGTCACCGTCATGATGGGGTTATAGTCGGGCCACTGCCGCTGGATAATCTGCGCGTTGGGCTGCGGCGAGAAGCCCTCGTAGCCGGCGTACGTCTTGCCGCCGATGATGTAGCTCGTGACGGCGCCGTGGGCGGCGACCAGCGCGGGGGCCGCGAGCAGGAGAGGCAGCATCAACTGCATCTTGGGTGAATTAGGCTGGCTGTAGGAATGGTAAATCGAGGTGTCTTCGTTTTTTGTTTGATGGCAATGTATAGATCTCGAGACTGGTGAGGAAAAGCTTGGCGATCGGTGATCAGTGGCGCTGGTTCTTACTTATACCTTACTAGAGATAGGGTACTTGAGTATATATATCGAGTGCTCCTTCATATCTTAGTTTCAGTGATGTGAGGACGGCACATCCCATCGACTACGGCTATTGATTAACGGTCCTCATACGCTCCAACCCAAGCTGGCCAATTAATAGATTTTCACACATATGTTGTTTCCGCGTCGCAGTGATCTGCTTGAGCAATCAGTTGAATGCCATCTATTACTGGCAACAGTTAGATTGACCATTCCCCCCTTTGGTCACGTATCGTCTTGATGAGCCCATTGACTGGTCCAAGGAACTTGCTTGGGTCGGGACTGCCGGCTACATAGGAAGAAGCGTGTATGAAACAACGGCCAGAAATGGACAAGACTCGCAGGCCTATAGATGAGACTTTGGTCAGGTGGTACGAGCTCATTGGATGGGAAGCTACAGCGTCTTTTCGGTGTTGTTACTGCTAGTTTCCCCACGGAACAGATGTGGTCGATAGTGTCTGTGGTCTGGGGTTGCGAGCATGACTGTGTTACATTGAAAGGAGCGGCACTCCACGGTCCGTCGTGCTCAAAGTTAGCTTACCATCGTATAGTCCAGGCTATTTGGATAAATCCTCCATACCCACCTGCCTGATCAGGAAATCGTGGAGGACAACGCCGAGCCGACCCAATCCTCGTAAGCGGCTCTCTAATATGTTGCTGCCCTGTCTACCACCTTCCCTCGTTACCACAGTACAATGCATGCCGAGGGTCCCACTTTGACGGGATTCTGGCCAGTACTGCCCCTCTGAGCCTCAGAAAATGCCTTTCAAGTGCTCCTGGCTCAAACGGCGGAAACATGTAGATCAAGATCCGCCGATTCGGGTCCGTCTCCGAACATATACGACAAATGATAGCCGTACTTGTGCGGCTGCGGAATGATAGCGGCTAAGTCGATACCTGTCCATTTCTCGGAACCTCGCGAAGAGCGATTACTGCAAGAAATGTTTTTCTCATTATTCTGATATCCTGATCAAAAGTTTTATTCCTAACCTGAATTTGCAACTGCTTGAAAACACCCCCTGTTCTCCCCTTTTCTTCTTTAACTATCGGCCAACGCACAAGGTCCTCGTCCAGCAAAGTCATCCGCCCCTCCATCACCGCTGCTGATCTGAACCAGCGGGTGGCCCTTCGGGCATGTATCATCAGCGCCCACGCCGGGGTAGTCGTAGACGATGCTGCACATGGAATTGATCCAACCCCAGCCGTTGCAGCGGCGGGGTTGCCGCAAGCCAAAGAAGCACCGGCGGCAGCAGTCGCCCGCGCTGTGGGCACCGACGATCGAGAACTGGGTCGGGGTGACCGCCGCGTCGTAGACTCCGACGAAGCTGGCGTTGGCGGTGAAGCCACCCGCCGCGCACGTCACGGAGGGGGTTGGTGCCTGCTTTAAGTGTTATTCAGGGTCTGAGCGAGCCAAACGGGCATTGGGGGCGAGTTTGAATCATACCTTGGTAGTGCTTGACGTCATGGGGGCCGTGGTGGCCGCGGGGGTAGCGATGGTGTGAGTGGCGGCGCCAGCAATAGTCGACTGCGAGGTGCTGGCTGTGAGGATAGAGGTTGCTTCGATGGGAAGCAAGGTTGTAGAGCCGGGGGCGTTGCTGCTGCTGCTCTGGCCATGCTGGCGAAGAACTAGAGGAGGGACGACTGCTGTGACAGCAATAGCGACAGCAAGGATGACGGAGAATGTGATATAAAAGCGCTTGTAGTGGCGCACGTGGGCGAGAGCCCGCTTGTACCACACGTTCTTAACGGCGCGGATCGTGGTGCTCTTCTTGCTACGAGATTCGCCATCGCCAGGCTCAGTTATATGCCCGTAATACGACATTGTGTTGGTTCCAATCTTCTGATATGTCAAGGCTTCCTGGCTGGCTGCGTGTTCGATTGGATGGGTCAATGAGGAGTGCAGAGGGCGTTGAGTGGTCAGGCGTATCTTGAAACACCGGGTTTCAGAGGTACGAATAGTCTGATGTTGCGTATTGACTTGTGGTTTGTCCTGTTTACAGTTCAGTGACGAGACAGGGGCGTGGCTTTGCCTCGAAGGTTGGGACGACGGTCACGACGGGCTTGTGGTCAACGAATTGCGCCTGGGTAAGGTAGGTGGGATAGCTTTTGTTGTTCTCTCTACATAGCTTTCAAAATGCACCGGTGCCTGACACTGAATGTTTCTCGACACAGCCCATTATCCCTAATACTGATGCAACTTCATCCTTGCCAACAATAAGGCGTCTACCCAAGTCAATCTGATGGCCATCCAAAGGACACGCACCCAGTAAGAATAAAGCGAGTCCCGAGACGTGATGCTTTTCTCTCTGATTGTTATGTCGTTGCCTAGAATTGCTAGATTTGGACTGGCTTTGAACTAATTAGCTCCAAACCAGCCCCGGCCGGAGCGGGATCGTGACCGGAGCAAGGCCCGGATCGGCGTTATAGCCAATAAAAGTGTTCTCCCTGTGTTTGGCATCTCACCATCTGTTTCAGCTGTGAAAAATTTAACCAAAGTGAACGTGTTTCTTGCTTGCACCCCAAACCCCTCTTCTTGGCTGAAGTATGGTGGTCCATCAAATCCGGGCGGTGGTGCCAATGGTCGTCCCCGGCAGCCTTGCCAGTGGTAGAGAGATGTGTCGACGGAATCCATGGATTGCTCTTCTCACCCTTGACTCCAGGATTGATGCTAATGAGGTTTATATGGTGCACTCGGCTTGGCTCCGGTCCAATTGGCTTTTATATCAAAGGCTTTGACTGTTGTGGGAGTCATGCCTAGTCAAACACTACTAAAACACATCCTGCACGTTCAAAGCAAAGAAAACCATTATGAAAACGTGGACAATGGCCGTTGAGTGACTCGCAGACCCCTTATTGACTCAACTTTTTGTGTCGAAGCTCAGCCCAGGTTTATCATGTCAGTCATGAGTATTCGAATTCAAATCCATCCGCATGCCACTAATGTTTGCTGATATCCCACGGCCCGTGGCGTGATGCTTGAATAGTTGGCACTTGGTGGTTAGTCGTGATGGACGTTATGGAGTTCTCTATCTCTGTTAGAGCAGCCTTTCATGCATAAATCACTCTTGCATCTCCATACCGAGTCGCCTAATGGTATCACGACTTTTGCTTGTGCACCAAGCCATCCAACAAGTCACGCAGTAGCGTTGCGATACATTTGGTAGAGACCAGATCCCGACATACTTGGATTACGGCCTGCGGATTGACACAGATGCTCCCTGGCAACAGAATGGGCAAAGAGACCTTGCTATATCCAATCCCGGCGAGATCTCAAAATACGTGTCAGATCCACGGTTGACACTACTTGGTAGACCAGGTGCTGTACCTGCAAGCCTATAAATTTTGGCCTTCCTTTTACTCTCATCTCGTGGTGTATACCCTGACGCAAGTCTGGCCAGACTGGATTGTGGTTGCCTCTGACGATGACACCTACCTCTTACATATCTCGATATGCCTTGCAATTTGGGAATGGCCTCCGATGGACTGGACCACCACAAACCCCACACTTGCCCATTTTCGTGGTTTCAGGTTGCTCTTCAAAGTATGTATGGTTCTTGACAGGAGATATAGGCCTCTGGAATGAATGCAGATATTTCCGACGGCGTCTTATTGACTAATGATAGGCGCGCATCAAGTTTCTATTTTTAGTATCTTCAATTGACCATTGGCCCCTTAATGGGACATTTATTGGTTGCTTGGCAGCCGGACCATGCCTTGCCACTCAGCCTTGGCTCTTCTGTCAAAATTTGGTTCTGATTGCATATATTAATTTGTTGACTATGCCTGTCACATTTAGCCCTCCTATCACAACCCCCCCCCCCAAGCATCCAACGGCTAAATGCCCGTGCCTCGGCCGCTTGACATCCCGCACACTGCCCATCACGACGATCGGAAGCAGTTCTATTCAAGAATGTGACGCGGTGATTCCACGAGCGCAAGCGACCTGGGTTCCTGAAGCGGAAATACCGGTCCACGAATCCAGAGGTTTCCCCCAAGATCCGCCTCGATCATCAACAGGTTGGAGAGCAGTTGCCTCAAATAGAGCGCCTAGGTATGCATGGAGCATGCAACTCGTCTTATGAAAATTCATCTATCCCACGTTCTCAGGAGTTTCCCGTCCAAGCCAATGACCGGAGCTTGTTTTGAAACCCAACCGGCAATCGAGATCACGCCTTGCATCTGCAGAAAGTGAGTAGATAAAGCATGGTGTGACTGCGTCAGGCTTCTCGCAGCCAAACCTTGGACCGGGCACACTCACGATTCAGTCAATACATGCAGGGTGATTACTAAACTTCTATTGGCAGTACTTTAAGTCTCCAAGTCTTCACTTCTCTCATAAGAGACGGTTTCAATTGGGCCCTGTCGGCTCCAAGTCGCATCTTCTCAATCTATCATCTCTCCCAATCCGCATCACACCCACGGGCCTAAGATGTATTTCAACCTGGGCGCTGCATGCACCGCAACGCTGTTGGCGATAGGTAGGAAGGCCCCCCCCCCCGCGCGCAATAATCCTGTCTCTCTACTGCTACACTTTCTCTAACATGGTGTTCCCCTCTCTCAGTATCGCCAGTCCATGCTGCCGACTCTGTTGCGTACAAAGACCCCGAAACAGGCTTCACCTTTGCCCAGTTCAACGCGCAGTACGTCATCGGCAAGTACATCACGTACCGCATCGCGACGCCCAGCAACGTGGCCGCGGGCACCCCGTATGACGCCGTCGTCCAGGTCGCCGCCCCGGTGGACGTGGGCTGGACCGGGCTCGCCTGGGGCGGCTACATGACCTACAACCCCTTGACGGTGGCCTGGCAGAACGGCAACTCGGCCACCGTCTCATCGCGCTACGCCACGTGAGTTTTGATCATCTCTTCTTCTTCCCTGCCCTCGCACATGGACTGGCTGACAGAAACACGCGTGGGATACTAAGCGCTCACCAAGCCCCCTCCATCTACAACGGCGCCTCGTACACGCTGCTCAAGAAGGGCACCCACGTCAACAGCACGTACTGGCAGTACACCGCCAAGTGCACGGGCTGCACCGCTTTCACGGGCTCGGGGAACCGCAACGTCACGCTCAACCCGACGGGCGAGAACCGCGTCGCGTTCGCCTACTCGCGCTCCAAGCCCAGCAACCCGTCGTCGAGCGGCTCGGCCATCAGCGTCCACGACGTCACCGCCTCCTGGACCGTCGACTTCGGGTCCGCTGCCAACGCCAACTTTGCCGAGCTGGTGCAGAAGAATGCTTGAGGTGAGGTGGGCTGGGGTTATTGGGTCGAACCACGGGAAGGGAAAGAGGAGCTCGCATGGGCGGTTGCGTGTCAGCAAGGGTGCAATAGACTTGGCGGATGCTTTCCCAATTGCCTGTATTCAGACATACGTCCAGACATAGCATATTAGCTTCTTATCAATTACTTCTAGAGCAACAGCATCGATCTGTCAAAGCCAGATACCCACCGGAGCTTCCCTATGGGATACCATTACACGTACATAAGTCACGGTGGCTTCCGTTCATTAAGCTCGCATAAGTAAGAATACGACGCGTAGTTGCGAGGTCATCCCCTAGTAGGGAAATCAAAGGTCTACTAGTATTGCAACGAGGGTAGGTCCGGATCAAGTCTAAAGTCTGTATCGTGTTTGGGCCCTAATACTACGTCCTAAGTAGTGAATGACTAGATGTGTCCTCCTTCATAGGTTCCTCACAAGCATGATAGCTGGCCAACCCTAGCACATGTCCTGCGTCCCTTCTTCTAGCTGCCATGAATAGCTACCTGTCATCACCAGTTGTGTTCGCATCTAAGCTGGGTTTATGCCAGCTCGGCGGCCATCTCTCCCATGGGGATGGATTTCAGATCTAAAATTATACGCGAATCAGTATACGGTCGTGGCATCGCAAGGGAATCATGACATATACTTACATCCGTCAACCGGCTCTGGAGCTTGCTGTTCCTTGGTGCAGGCATTGTACACGGCGGGCTGCTGCTTATGGATGCCAGCCTTCGGACAGTCGTTGTCAAGGTTGCAGTTGTTGTCCATGGCCTTCTGCAGAGTGTCGTCCTTCCAGCCGAAGAGGTAGTCTCCATGTGCGGCGGAGCCCCTGTGAGCATCCCAAATCAGTTAATTCTCTCTCGGAATCGCTCTTTGGTGCGCCTTCTGACTTACCCAAGGTTTGTGCTGTAAATGAAGGGGTTCTTGCCATCGCTTGGCCACATGCTTTGGTCCATGAAGGTCGACGTGTTCCACATCAGCTCGTACATGATCTGCGGCAGCTTGACCGGGTGGGTGGAAGGGCAGCGGCCGCCGCCAGATGCTCCAGAACCACTGTAGGCCACGTGGCTCTGGTGGTCGGGGCTGTCGAGGTTCTTCCCATCCCAGCATCTGGTGGGGGGACACCAGTTAGCTTTCACTGACACCACTATTCACAGGAGGGAAAGCTCACGTGGGGAAGATGATGGTTTGGCGGACCATCTTGCATTGGTTGCCGTAGGGGATGTCGACTGTGTCGGCGCCCGAGCAGGGAGCACCTCCAGTGAACTGGTTGTCATTGGTGGATTGCCAGCAGCGGTGGCAGATGTTGCCCTTGCTGACTTTGCTGTTGTCGGTGTTGGTGGCGGAGCCAGCCAGCATACGGAAGCCCTGTGTGAGTTTGGCACGTCAGCAAAGCAAGGCCCTTCGAATCTAGGATGACGACATCTCAGGTACAGAGAGACAAACAAACATACCTTCTTGAAGGCGGTGACCTTGCCGCTGGGGATGTAGTACACGTCGAGTCCGCCCTTGTTGACGAGCTGTCCCTGGGGCCCGCCGTTGCCGACCTGGGGCACGCGGATGACGGAGCCGTTGCGGTGGCGGAAGAACATGACGGCGGTCCAGTAGTTGGAGAAGTCCTCGGCGAAGCTGCAGCTCGTGCAGGTCGACTGCGCCGCCAGGTCGTGCGTCTCGGGCGGCATCGACACGTTGAACGAGTTCCCGCCCACGATCTGGTGCAGGTGCGGCGTGTACACCATGCCCGGGTTCACGAGGGGGTCCGTCCGCTCCACGACCAGCTGCGAGCACGCGAACCGCAGCATGTTGAACTGCGCCGCGGCCCCCGGCGTCAGGGCCGCGACGGCGGTGAGCGAGGCGAGGAGTTGCATGGTTGGATGCGAGAGTGAGCTGTGGTGGCTTGCCTCTTGGGTGGTGGAAACTGAGTTTCGCTTTAGATCCTATATGCCAGATTCAACCTTGATCTTGATCCTGTGAATTCAGAAGAGACTCGAGACCGTGGATGCGGACCGGACCCTTGAGTCTATTATCACTTCCTCGAGAAAACACTTCCCAAGTGCCGGTCCCGCTGGGACTCACTATCCAGCCTACCTAATATCGGGCAATCTTGTAGACAATCCCCCGATATGGCCGTTGACCAATAGCTGCCGTACTAATGAACTGCCGATCGCCAGACGTGACAGACGATCCAGCCAAGCCTGGGTCCTCTCGCGCAGGCATGGTTTACCCGGCGTTTTAACCTCCGTCCTAGAAGGGCTAAAAGAGTTCTGTCACCTAATTTTGGCAACGCAATGCAACGCTGGACGCTCTCGGTCACAAGGACGTATATTGCTTTTGCCGCCCATGACTCTTATAGGGTCAGGATCAGCGCCCAACATATAGCTCTACGTACGTGGCCCTGGTTGGTGGCACCTGTACAGGCACCTCGAAGCGGAACTCGGAATGGCACCAACCTAGCTTAACACGTGCAGAACCCATGATGTGGCATACATTAGGCAGGCTCTGGAACTTATAAGGTAGGTGGAGATGAGGACGTGCCTGTCATACTCGAGGATCCAGTGTGCTGATTCTAGAAGACCCGATGCGCAATATACTGCTATTCGGTATCTATATGAAGACAATACGGGTGAATGGGGAGCTTGATGGTCGGATAGCCTGGTCAGATGCAATATATGAAAGCCAAGACTCATATTTCGTGTTTCCCCGTGTGCTCTGTCATGATTGCACATTATCACTGGATCTCAAGGCGACAAAGCGCATTTGATAAGGAATTTGTAATCCAGCTTATGATGTAGTTGATGGAGGTCTCGGGAAAAAAGATGCTGGAGTCAGTGGAAATGTGGGATTTGGAAAAACCAACTCTTTGGCAATTGGGCTTATGTTGACATGCTCACGCTCCGAGCTGATAACCAGAAGCCAGTGGATAGGCCATTGGATAGGCCAGTGATCCCAGATCATCTGAAGTAGTGCCTCCAATCTAGCCACGGTGTTTGTGTGTACACTGTCCGCGCCTCCGAAGTCTAGCAACAGAAGCCACTCCCCTCTTAGACAGGCTCCTCCGATCGAAGCCACCGATTGCCCTATTGTCGAGCTGACTGCCAATCTGGCCAAAATTCGGGAACCTCGGCGTGACCCCGAATTCCGACTGAGCGTCGTCGGTCGCGAATACCACCTCGCCACCCACCATGGTCACCAGCACCCTCTGCCTCTCGATCTCCTCCTCGGGGACCTCGAAGTAGTTCTTCTCCAGGGCGATGAGGTCGGCTAATTTGCCGACTTCGAGCGACCCGATGGAGGCATCGGCGCGTAGGAACCGCGTGCCATTGGTGGTGATGGCCCGCAGCGCCGACTCTCGCGAGATGGGATCCCCGGGGAAGATGCCGTCGTAAGGCGGTCCGAAGGAAGCGGGAGATTTGGGGTTGGTCGGATCGCCTGACCGTGTGACGGCGACCTTGAGGGCCAGGAGCTCATCGAGAGGATCGATCTAAAGTGCGCAATTAGCATACCTCGCAGCTGGCTTGTTGACAAAATCAGGGTCTTACCGGCCAGTCACTGCCATATACAATAGGTCTTCCCGCTTCCTCAATCCTCCTGTGGGCTTGCAAGTTCCCCCGTCGGTAGTCTCCGAGCGTCGCAAAAGTGGAGGGGATGTAGAAGGAGCTCAGCTGCGCCCATTGGAAACTCATGATGGGGTCCACGCCCAGCGCGGCAAACCTAGCCCAGTCGTCCTGATACGAAAGCTCTTCGTGGGCCAACCCAAGCTTAAAGTCCCCCTTGCGATCGGGGTGCTTCTCCCCGAAAGACCTGTGCAGCATTGAGCCCGTAACGCACCGCGCGATCGCCGTCGACATGCAGCTGTGCGTCGATGCCGGCCAGGAAAAGCCCCTCGAGGGTGGCGTTCAAGATGTCTTGGCTCCAGTACGGCTCGTTCATGGTTCTCGGGTCAGGCGCCCACTCGCCGTCAGTCTCTGATCCATTAACGGGGTAACAATACGGGTCAACCACGGCGGCTGTCCTGGCCGGATATGTGATGACACCATCCAAAAATCCTTTGATAGCCTGCCATTTCATCGTCGGTTTGGGTCCGATGGTCGAGTTGTCGTTCATGCGTTTTATCTCAGCAACAGTGTTCTGTGACAAGCCCACCCACGTCTTATGCTGACGCTGGGGGGTCAATGGAGTAGTCAAAGTACGCGCGGGCGGTGACCTCGCCACTCGCCCGGAGAGTCGTCCGGGCCTGCCACCGCGTCTTGGAACGTGGTGATGCCGGCTTGGCGCAGCAGACGGAGGGCTGATCGACAAGCTTCTAGTCTTACGGCTTCGGTCGGTGGCGGGAGATTTACCAGCTCGCGCGCCGCTGCGTCCTGGAAGACGCCAGAATACTCTTGGCCTCCTGGGAGACGCTCGATCTTGCCACCAGGAGGATCAGGAGTAGCCGCTGTAATGTTGGAGAGGTCCAAGGCTCTGGTGTTCAGCAGAACCGTATGATAGTCGCTAGACTGAATTACAATAGGGCGCTCCGTCTGGAGCTTGTCCAACTCACGTTTGCCCACTTCCCCATTCTTGGTGACCAGACTTGGATAGTCCAGTTTGACGACCTCGGCCCAGTCATCATCCGCTGTCTTGCCATCCCCTTCGATGCAAGCCTGGATGTGTGCCAGGACCTGATTGATATCAACTGGCTGGTAGTTCATATCGCAATTGAGCAGGGCCAGGCCGCCCGTCAGGACGTGCATGTGGGAATCGACGAGGCCAGGCATGACCATGCGCCCCTGGAGGTCAACGACTTTGGTGTCGATACCAATGAGCGGCTCGATATCCGCGTCCCGGCCGATAGAGGAGATGTAGCCTCCCTTGACGGCCAATGCTGCCGCGACGTTGGAGTCGGCGTCGAGAGTGTAGATGCTGCCATTTCCAAACACAAAGTCGGCTGGCGGCTCTGTGTTTGCTGCGCCGGCGGTTGAGACGAGCCCAATCCCAACAGCCGCAAGCCAGCTGAGGCCGTCAATAAGGTTCGGCTTGTGGAACATGGCGTGGAGCGCTCGCTCTTGGTCAAGGCGGCCGTAATTTGCTAGGTCCTACAAATGAGAATCAAGCCCCTTTTAGGTTTCTTGGGCCGTTGAAACCCTCCATGAAGCCCGCATTGCAAGCGATGCTGTACGAAGCTTAACGATCAACGCGATTGACCCCAACAACAATTACCCCAAAGACACATTACCCGGCGTATCATAAGCGAGCTGCACTGTTATTCTTCGACTTGCCTGTCAGTGTCCCTAGAGGATGCCAGTCCTGGAGAATATTTGCCTCGGCCTAGGCTCTTCAAGCTTTCCCCGCATTTCACCCCACCTGGAGAGATAAGCAATTACAGCGGACAGTCCCGTCAATCAACGACTCGGCCCCTTTCTTGGCTTCGGATCGCGTACTTGACTTTGATCAAGCGATGTCCAAATATTTCTACTTGCTCTTTCAGGTTACTTCAAAAATAATTATATTCATCCCTTCTACATAAGATACGCTGGCCGTTTTCCGCCTGGTTGGTGACCTTGTATGTAACCCGACTACAACAAGGGCCTTGACTGCCAATACCCAAATCTACGTCTCGTTAAGGAAAGATATAAGAATCTAACGAGAGTCCAACTCGACAGGGTGAACTACATCACCTGGGTGCTCTGGTTGGACTGGAACAGCGCATTGGAATCTAGGCCATGAGCCTGGCTCGTTCTCGGGTTCATCGTTTTCCAGAGTGGTGTATGGCCCAGCCACTGCAGTAGGGCCAAAGTATTGGTATGCCAGGCCGCATTGATGTGGACCATGTCTTGGCGGGCCAGACGCTTCGGGCAAAGACTCCGGGCAAGACTCCGGGCAAGATTTCAGTACCGTAAACTGGGGAATCGATATAACTAGTTTTATCAGTAAGAGAGCCATTCGAGGCAGTGTACCTAGCCCTTCTCGTTTCCGAACCATCTCGTTTTACCTTGGCTCGTGTTGTGACAATGACTGTTTCCCGAAGCGCTCTCATAACGGCGAGCAACCCTTGTTTAGATTTGGTGTTCCTTCGTCTTCGTTGCAGATTTTCGATACCGATTAAGTGTCTACCGCCAGACGAGTGGTTCCGAGCAACATGTGCTAGTAGCTAGTAGCTTTTCGCTGCTCATTGTATCGCTCGACTCGTAACCCGAATCTGTATCGACTCCATGAGGTGCACAGATTGCATTTCTTTGGCCTAGACCGTCTCCTGTGGCCATCCACACCCGATAGCATTGTCCTGTTGGTAACGTACTGTAGTCTGGGACTGGTCGAGAAGCATTATGACTGATATTTGAAAAGGTATTAGCGTGTTGGTAGCTATCCTGCCCCCAAGCCGAGCATGGCAGTTCCACTCGTGCTGGATGATATAAGCCGCCCACACCCTCTGAAATTGACGCTATGTTGCCGCTGAACGCTCCTCTTACTGATGAAGGAGACCTGTCCTGTGAAGTGTTGATTGTGGCCTCGACTACTTTATTCCAAGTTAGGCCAGTGTCTACCAGTTCAAGAGGTGGCGAGGTATCCATTAACTCAACCAAGGGTGTATCAGGCAATTCAGCCATTTCAACACGCGGAAGCCTCGAGCAGCAGACAGGCGTCCAGTGGCCCTTGGGCCTAGGCCTTGGCGATCCCGATGCTAACGGTTCCTGCACAGAGTTAATTGTCCCGGGTAATGACAATGTAGGCATTTCCGGTATCCCTTCGAATCTGAGCCTCCGTTCGGCGTGAGCCCACGACGGTCCTGGGAAGGCCTAGGGCGAAGTACCTAGCTTGAATTCGGTCGTAGCTGACGACGTAGTTGTTGACGTAGTTGACGTCATAGTTGACGTCCTGCTGGGTGCCTGGCCACGTATCCACTCTAGAATCCGCTTCCCACCTTCATCACACTCGTAGGCATCTTTTCGAACGGCAGGATGTCTCCATTCTTTCAGTAGGCTGAATACTTTTCTGCTTCTTGCACCCATCCATCCAGAGCGGCGTAAAGTGGACTGGCTTCGAGTAGAGTGGTACTCCGTGTCTTCGTTAGAGCCATTGCCGGTTTGAGCTAGACGCAACTCCAGGGAGGATCCTCGGGCGGACGCATAGAGATACCGGATTTGGTGGGCATAACGAAGGATCTCAAAATAACCCGAGGTATCGAATAATTCTCCCATAAGCTCCGGGCATCCTGATAAGAAAGCACATGGAGTTGGAAGTGTCTCCTGGGAAGAAAGTTGAGGAATCAGTTCTTCGATGGCATCTGCGTCGATGTCGTTGCCAGACAGACGGTATGAAACTAGGAACAGCTTGAGAACCTCATTCTTCCCGGGACACTCATAGTGATTACTACCCATTATCGAGTTGGACTCAATGAGGCTGCATATCCGTAAAGCTTTCTTGAAGTCAAGCGTGTGCATGTAGCTCAGAGCTAACGCATATAGAAGCTGAACAGCGACCGTTTGCTTTGTTCCTCTATATTCAGCGAGGTCGATGATGGAGTCCTCGAGATCGCTTGACGGTAAACCTTGTAGTATGCTGCAGAGGACGATCTGGGTGCGCAGGCGGCTGTGGTAGGTGTCTTCTGGACCAATTATCTTGTATCGCTCCAACGCTCGCTCCAGAATGGCTGCAGCCTTCTTAAAATCAAGCTGTCGAATAGCCTTCTGGGCCGTTTTCCTCAATCCGCCAGAAACTAGGTTATCGATTTCAACATCAATCTTGACGGTGGCGTCTTCGTGAGGCTCTAATCTGGAGCTTATAAAGCTTCGAGGGCTGGCAGGTATTGCACCAATTGCAATAGGTGGCGCCCATGAATCAGAGAGGCTTGGAGGTGCTTGACGCTTGAGAAAGGACTCCATATGACGTCGTTTTACCGACGTAATCCTTGGTACCGAGATTGAATCTGTGTAGACTTGGCCCATGCAAGAGTCGGTATTGCGGTCGGAAGTACCCCCACCGTATACTGTGCTCGCTGTATTGCTTGCATTGCTGTGAAAGTCTCGTGCTGCTCTGAGAAGGCTTTCGAGGTTCCTGGACAGATGTCTGTCCGATCTGTCGGTAGCATAAGAGTCGAAGTCGCGTGGGGCTCGACCTGAAGTCTCCAGGTCTTGTTTCAACCGCCTGAGCTCATGGAGGGTTAGGTCATGTGAAGTGTTGCTTCGGAGGGACAGTGATCTTGGCAGAATCAGCAATCAAAACAATGGCCATATCCACGATCATCTGCCAGTTAAGAGTCTTACACGGTGATGATCTGTAACAGAGTATGCAGCGACACCGTCGACACGTGAATCTTATCGCGAAACGAACGAGCTTCCCCCGAGTGCGCGTGCATCTGTGTTGTCATTCTCGCCTTCCGGAAAATAGAGTTGCTTCGAGCCACACCGCCTATACGCTTAACAAGTGCGTCAAGGTCATTGATTGTCTGCTGGCAGTCTGTGATGGCTATGCGACTTTGATCCCAGACGGTTCCATCTATCGCGATCAATGCGAAGGGATGGCGGCGGCAATCTTGGAAGATTACCCTAATTGAGCGAAGGAGCCCGGTTAGGGTGCTAAGTTCGTTGCTGAGAGCGGCGTAGTGAGTATCAGCATGTCGAATAGACTGCAGAAACTGGTAGACCTTCGAAGATGCGTCTAACAGTGTGATGACTGACGTGGTGATTGAAAGAGGATCCATCCTGTAGCAAAGCTCTATCCAGTGAGACCCCTTTTGTGGTTTTTGTAATCAGTGATATTAAGCTACACTATTATTGGGCGGAACTGATGCGAAAGCTGATCTAAGCCACAGGGGAATACCTCCTGTAGTCGAAGAAAAAAAAACGATCAGCGTACTCAATATTGTTGTCGTTGCGTAGTGGCGGCCCCAATAGTGGCGGCGGTTCTTGATTCAAGGCTCACATCCTGGCTTTACACACTCGATCGAGCCATTCTCGGCTTCACAGTCACCTCGAGATCCAGGCTTACCATGCAGTTCATATCTGAAAGCAACCCTGCGAGATGCCTTGTGGAGTTGGTGACTGCCAGGTATGCCGACTAATCCAATCACGATGAACTCCGTGATTGCTCCTGCATGGGATTTTTTACACTTTGAGTTAAGTGCGGGGAATGTTCTCGGTCAAGCTTCTCCGCCTCTTCCCCGCTTGCTATATTGGATGAATGGGGATGATATGATGCTCCATGGGTGCCGATTATGCAAGCCGCGGTAATACAACCCAGTGCGAGGCGGCCAACCAAGGAGCGCACTCCGTTCTTGGAGAGTCTATGTGCTTACTGATCGGCCAAACCCATAAATCAAGGCAGATAGCAGGCTTACAGGCCGTAAAGCCGTAGAAATTGTCATGCTATCTGGGTTTGCCTACGGGGGATATAGGCGTACTCAGTCTCGGCACCAACAGCAAGATGGTATTTATCAGCTTTCGGTCATCCATCAGCCAAATCGTACAAGGCTCCAAACCAGACTTAGTCGATCAGCCAGGACTGCCGCACGAAATCCAAAGCCCCTGGCACATGCGCTTCCCATGACGGTGGATGCAGATCGAAAGCGTGGTCTTCCCCCTTGCCTACATCAAACCGCACCGTGGTACCAGGCAGCTTCTCCTTGATCAAGCCTACAAACACCTGGGAAGATCGGATGTGGATAGCACTATCTTTATCTCCGTGCAGAACCCAGCTGGGATCCCGTTAGTCAACATCGCAATACCCAAGGTGTTCACCAGGCACAAACAACTCACATTTTCTTTGGCAGCTTCGCGCCCGCCCTGAGCCGCCCGTGACGAGGAAGCCGCCGTGGATGTTGATGATGATGGGGTGCGCTGTGCCAGGCTCCAAATGCTTGGGAACTAGGATCGCCGCCTGGATCTCATGACCGTCGACCACCTTGTAACTGTGTAACGGATCAGTACTCTTGGATCATATGGCGCTTGTGGTGTTAAGGCAAATGCTCACGTTTCTTCGGAGATATTGAACGGCTCAAAGACCGAATCGTCAGGCCATTGGGTCGTGTCCGACATCTTGTGAGCTTTGCTTTACTGATGGCTGTCTAAGAGTCGAAGTTGCTTTTTATCTTGGACCTGAAGAAGATGAACCTTATATCGTTTTCTCTATAGACCACAAGATTCGTTTTAACTCAGGGCTCGCATGCTACTTATATCCAGCATTGGCGGATCAGAATGGCCCTCCGGAAACCTACACATCAACAGTTCCTCATAGTGTTGACGGGATCTGACAAGCCGATAGATATGCGGGCTCTCCACACGAGCGGCGGTGATGTTAGCGACATTACTAATTGTGGCGGAGACTCATAACCCGGCGGAAGACAAGTTTCCGCTGAGTCATCAGGACCATTGAGACATTGACGTAGCGCCACTGAAGGGGGTGCACGCAAGAAGGAACCACTCACACAGGGCAATGGTGAGGTACACAGTTGCATCATCGGCGGGATGACGATCACAGAGTTGTCGGGTTCGGACCGTCCGCCCTGCACCCCTTAAACAATTTTAGCCTGCCGCTGGAACTATCTCGGCTTTTTGTATGACCTCAGTTGCACTATTTAATCTTGCCTCTCCTGTCCTGAAGCCCACTCGCGCTATATTGAATTTCTCATCATCGGCTTCTTAGAATAGCTGCAAAAACTTCAAGAGCCCACTTTCTTCTGACACACCAACCCGCCTAGATGCATCTTTCCGCCCACAATTGGATGCGCCCCGAGCCGCTCGAGCACAGCCTCCAGCGTCTCAGTAAGCTGGGCTATACCAGCCTCGAGCTAGCGGGCGAGCCTGCTTGGTATCCCATCGAAGAGACGCGCGAACTACTGAAGAAGTACAACATCCGGTAAGCGACTCTCGGGGATTATCCCTTCCTATTCCAGCCATTATTCCACGTTATCCCAGTGTCTTAGGGGTGATGGACTCACCGTTTATTCGAGGAGTCGCCATTGTTCCCTCCTGATACATCCCGTTTATTTCGAAAAGAGTAATATTTACGCCGAGAGTCAATAGATGCTGGGGCACTGTCACGCTCCAGTACGGCACCCGTGACCTGACGTCGGCCGACGCCGGAGAGCGCCGGGCCACAGTCCAGTACATGAAGGACGTCGTGGCCCTGTCGGCGGCGCTGGGCGGGGAGATCACGACCATCGTCCCTGGGCGGGTAGGCAAGACGGTGGCGACAGCGTCGGCCGAGGATGAGTGGCGGTGGGTGGTGGCGTCGCTGCGGGAGGTGGCGGCGTTCGCGCAGGAAAAGCAGATACGTATCGGCATCGAGCCCCTCAACCGATTCGAGACGCACTTCCTGAACCGCGCGGACCAGGCGCTGGCGCTAGCGGACGAGGTCGGGCTAGGCTGCGGGATCGCCTTTGACCCGTTCCACCTGGCGCTCGAGGAGTGCGACATACTGGCGGCGATGCGGGCGTGCGGCGGGCGCATCGTCGACTTCCACGTCGCCGACCACATCCGGCTGGCCGCGGGCGAGGGCTCCTTCGACTGGTCCCGACTCACGCAGACGCTGGCCGAGACGGGCTACGACGGAGGCCTGGCAGTGGAGTGCATGCCGCCCATCGACCGCACCCCCGTCGGTCGGTTCGGCGCGGCGCAGTTGGAGACGAGGCCCCTGGACGTGCCCGAGGGGCAGTTGCAGTTCATCGTTGATCACGGGTCGGCGGTGCTTTCGGACGAGTACTACACTCAACTCTTGAAGACGTCCGCGGCGACGATGAGGAAGTTCATCTAGGCTGTTGGGTTGGTTTACATTAAACGGGTGGTAGAGCGGTGGCATGGGTTTGGTGGAATTAGCGCAGCGACGGATTCTCCAGGTCCGTTGGTGAGGGACAAACATATTTTGTCAGCTACGTGGTAATGCTTCTGCTTACTGTACTTGCCCGGATGTCCATGTTCCTCATGGTCCTCAATCCTGCAAATGTGTGATTCCAATTGTTTGTTCTATATACTCCATTACTCATGATGTTGAGTGATACGTCTTCCAGGATCCGTTCGCACAAGAAGAGAACTAACGTTGCTTGCGACTTTTGCCGCCAGCGAAAGGTATGAACGAGCATGCAACGCCTGCCCCGCACTCATCTTCAGTTGTCCACCCCCTCGCCCCCCCCCCTCCCACTGGACAACCACACTGGACTGACTGACAGACTGACAGCTGGGCTGCGATAACGCCAAGCCCAAGTGCGAGAACTGCCATGCACACCAGAGGAGCTGCACGTATGCTGTGCGCATCAAGAATGACAGGTCAGTTGGCCATTGCCTGATACCTCCGTGCTTCTCTTTTTTCGGCCTGTCCTACTACCCCCACTTGGATCCGGAGCTCATGCCCGGAACAGGCCCTCCAACTCGCAGATCAACTGCTTGAAGGAGGAGAATGCGAAACTGTACAGTACCATAGAAGGGTTTAGGCGTGATTTGAAATCGGCACAGGATAGTCGACGTGATGGCCACCGAGTCGATAGTCAGCGTGACACACATGGGCCAGAAGAAGCTGTTGTACCCAATACTGTTGATACCTCGTCACACAGCCAGCAAGTTTTTCGCGGTACTACAGGAGAGGCGTGGACAGGTCTGAGAAGGAAGAACGACGCGCACCCGGTAGTGGATGAGACACAGAAGCTCCAGTTACTTGCCGAAGCTGCTAAACAGCGTGAGTTTACTTGATGATGAATGAATACACTGTGGGTGCTAATCCAACCCTAGGCCAGCTGGAGCCAATCAATCTACGATCGAGGAAACTCAACTTTGACGGCCTCGACCCCCCAAGACGGCGCGGCGCTGTTGTCGATCTTCTGGAACCGCCAACACGCCACCGGATCGGCCGTGTACAGACCTACCTTCATGCGCGACATGGCCGTCGGCGGGCCGCACTTTTCGCCCCTGCTGCTCAACGCCATGTTCTTCGTGGCGGTCAAGCATGTGCCGGGCATCCAGGGATTGGACGAGCGGGCGGGCACGCGGTTCCGACGAAAGGTCGAGCAGATGCTGTACGACCCTCGCAGCCCGCTCATCTGCAGCAGCAGCATAACCACGGCGCAGGCCTTTGCTGCTCATTTCGGATGCGCTCTTCAGCTGGTGTGACGAGAGGAGCCTCTCACGGCATTACCTGGGTGTTGCGATCAACATGATTGTTGATCTGGGCATCCACTGCGAGAGATCTCGACAAAGTCTCGGCTACGTGGAACCAGCTGCCTGTCTCGAAGTGAAGCGAAGACTATTCTGGTCGTCGTTTGGTAAGTACATGGCCATCAAGGAGAACATCGCTCCCAAGTCACGACTGACAGCCGAAGCAGTCCTGGACAAGATCCAATCCATCTACCAAGGGAGGCCCACACGGCTAAGATATACCGACAATGACGTGCCCATCGTGTTCATGGACGAGTACGAAGAGCTCGAACCTTTCAATACCTTCGGGTATGCATCGTCACCCCGCACCCTGGAGTACCCCACCCATAGCGTGTCGGCGCTTGAAGCTCTGTGCAAGCTCAGCATAGTTGCCGATCGCATCCTCTGCAGCCTGTACTCGGAGATAAGCGCGGAAACGGAGCCCCGGGATCTGATCCAGATATGCCGCCATCTGCAGGTCGAGCTTTCGCAGTGGCGAGAGTCCCTACCGGCTCACCTGTCGGTCAGCTTCGGCGCTACAGGCAAACCTGATGGGAGCTGGGTGGCTTTGCCTCATACGCTGTCTCTCATGTTAGTCGTCCTTTGCTAATGGAAGATTGCTCCATACATGTATACCATAGCTGACTGTCGGCCCGTCTAGCGTTATGTATCACGCCTTGGCCATCCTTTTACACCGACCCTTCATGGCGGAGGGCCATCTGGACTCCTCCCCGAACAGACGGACCCCTTGGCGCGCGATGCGTTCGCCCACTGCGACGCGGCGGCCACGCAGATCGACGCCATCCTGCGGCACTACACGACGCTCTACTGCCTCAAGTCACCGCCGTACTTCATATCGTACGCTACGTACGTCAGCGCGACGATCCACGCGCACATTGCGGCGGCGGCCACCACCACCACTACCACCAACACCACCCAGCAGCTGGAGCCGGGTCAGCCCGGCTCCTCGGTCGCACACCGGCGGCTGCGCACCTGCCTGGAGATCCTGTCGGGGCACCAGGAGGTGTGCCACGCGCCCCGCCGCACGCTGGCGATTCTGCTCAAGCTGATGGCGCGATTGGGGGTCGACGTCGGGCGGGCCTTCGTGGCCGAGGTCTCGCGTACGCAGCCGTGCGACATTTCGAGGACGGACGGTGCGGACGAGGTGCTGCACCCCGTCGACTACTACGGGAAGCAGCAGCAAGCTTCGGTTCGGAGTCATACTCATACTCGTACTCGTACGACGCCGGACGACAGCAGCCATGCTATCGTGGTGGTCGGAGACACCGGCAGCGTGGCCGGCCCCAGCGCTGCCGAACCCCTCCAGTTCTCCAGGGAGTCCATCAGGGAGCCCGTAAGTTCTGGCGCCATGACGGGGCAGGATCCAAGTCTGGGTTCGGATCTGCCAGCTTTTGAACATGATCTCGACGAATTGCTGCCAGGCATTTCCCTTGATCTTGATCCATTGTTTGGATTCGATATTACCGAAATGGAACCCGCCTACTAGTAGTAGCAGTACGAGCAGTGGTGGTATGTAATCATGGTCAGTACAGGCCAAGGCGGCCGGCCCATTCTGGGTGGGAAAGCGGTCAATGTCATGTCCAATGACCCAGCGAGTGGCAGGGTCTGGGGTCTTTTTTTTCTCAATATTCCACCAGCGCCCGGGCCTTGCTAACTAAACACATACCCATTGCGATTGGTCCAATATTTGCGGACACGGACACGGTGTTTTTTTAGTAATATGTATCCAAAGGAGACGTGCAAAGTAAATATTGACATTGACATCAATGGACAGTCAGACTTGGCAGGTCAAACGAATGACCTTGGCCACAACATGCATATACTTCATGCTTCCTGCCATATACTTCATGCACCATTCAACCTTGGCAGTCTAGTTGGCCGGACACGCACTCGCGCATTTCGCAGTAGTAGGTTACACATTCCGTAGTAGGGTCGATGGTGAATCAGGCACATACTTATTCACGGCAGGCAGGTGAGATTGAGGGTGGTCGGGCATGCCGACTCGTGATGGGGGGTCCCTTCAACTTGTGTCAAGGGCTGAACTGGATCGAGATGCGGATTTGGCGGGTAAAGCAGCCGGGGGTGTGTCCTATTCAATACAATTTTCCAGAAGGTCATTAGCCCAGCTTGGCCCTTCGAGCTTGGAGGCCATGATGCTTGCGATGTTCTGCCTAGCTGGCTAGGAACAGATCCTAGTCTGACGACGGGGACTAGTCAATAGGGAGGGTATTCTTTACCCACTGTGCGTGTGCCGCGGAAATCATAAAGGCCGACGTGCAGAGAAAGCTAGCACCGCGCAGTAGCCCATACGCAGTAGCCCCCGCAACATGCAGGAACTCATTTCGCGATGCCGGCACGAACGAGCGAAATGACTCTCGATCTGGTCATTCGTCCTTGGCTCTACTACAGCCTACACAGCCAATTTCCACTGTGTGTGTGCTAGCCACACAGTAGTGTTTACTCGTCCGACGTGTTGTGGGTGAGCACTGAGGGCCAAACAAAACAAAGGCGGAATTCCTGGCCGTTACTACCGTTACTTGCGACGATGGACAGCCACTGGCGAAACTTTGCGTCGAGTAGACTGGCCGTGCGACTTGTTTTGAAGCAGGCCTGAGCCACGACTGTCCCGGGCAGCAAGGCAGGTCCAACACAATTCCAAAACAGCAATTGCAGAGTCATGTGTCTCGTGTCGGACACGACAGATTGAGCAATGATGGCCTGAGGATGCCACCGACTGGTTGGATTCGCCAGAGCCAGGGCCAGGGCAAGCTGAGTCTGAGTGGGCTGGGCGGAGACGTAATGCCCAGAGCTGCCAGGCACCAGGAGCTATGGCTTTTGGGATTAGAAGTAGGGGGGTGGAGGGGTTACTAGTTAAGGGGCCGGTCTGTCTGTAGTCTGGGTTGGTGGTGGTATTTTTAATATGAAACCCAGGGGCCGGTTTCATGCGGGCGCGATAGAGGCAAAAGCGAAAGTGAAAGCAACAGATTCATTACATTGCCAATCCAATCCAATTACATCAACAACTGATCTCATGACTGGTCTATTCGCTGGATCAATTGATTAATCATTCATTGCTCTCTCTGCACACGTGATCTCATCTCATCTCACGGGGGGTCCCTATCCTATCAAGCCCATCCATCTTATCCTTCCTGCTGGGTTGGTGGTTGTTGCTCGGAATTGATTGCAGCAAAACATTCCACCCACTTTCTTCTGTCTCTTCACTCTTTTTTGTCCGTGTGTATGTGTGTGTGTGTCAGCTATCAACAAACCAAATACCTACTACCATTGTAATCCATTTCTTTCGTTTTCATTCATACATTCAATTCATACCTACACTATACTCGCCCGCCTCCCATCCATTGTTCGCTAGGATGCCACTTGGCTCTTCTCCATCGCCCTTTTAATGCTCTGAGTAAGTAACGACTATAACGCAACGACAACCACCATCACCACCACCACCACTGCTGCTGCTGCTGCTGCTGCTGCCTACCTCACCCACCCCGTGTTTGTCTGCCAGTCCGTCCATCCATCCAATGGCAGGTAAGCACGAATCAGCTACAGCAACGGCGACGGCAACAGAACCATCATGGCGACCCTTTCAGAAGCTGTCGGGCTTTATGAGGCATGGATCCACAAAGAACCGCAAGGTGTCACCATCCCAGCCCGTGGTACAGGTAGGCGATGACAGACACTCCGTCTTCCGACTCGGCAGGAACAGGAGCGGGCAGAAGTCGCCCTCCACCGAGAGCACCATCGAGTTCAAGCCGCTCGAGGTCGACATCTCCAAGCTCGAGAGCATCCGCCTGGCCGAGGCCTGGCTGGAGCAGGAGCCGCCGCCCAAGAAGCCCGATCCCGAGCAGCTCAAGAAGAAGCCGCTCCCCAAACCGCCGCCCGTCTCGTCCACCCCCATTGCAGACCTCTTTGCGTCCAAGGCCGAATTCGACTCGGGCCTGCCAGACCGTGGCCGCCGCCACACGCACCTGTTCCTCGGCGCCACGGACGCCCAGACTATTGCGCGTAAACCCGTCCCCACATCGCCCGCACCCACCACCACAACAACCCAAACAACAACAACAACAATAACAACACGGGAACCACCAGCCACACACTCAGCCACATACAGCATTCTCGAGCGCGGACGGCCAATTGAGCCCAAAGACATCATTCCGCTGGAGCCCGCCGCCGACGCCGCCGTAGACGATGCCGCACCCGCCCAATCCAGCGTCGCCCAGAAGAGGCGCTCCCTCCAATCCAGCCAGAGCAATGCGGTGCCCCCCAGGTCCTCCTGGTCTAGTGCTTCCAAGCCCGTGACCGGTTTCGACACCCGCCACTCCATGTTCGCCTCGGTCACGCCCACGCCGACGGGCCGGATAGATGTCGGTACTTCGCGGCCCATCCAGACCCCCCGGAGCGCGTCCACCACTCCGCTGGACCGGATCCAGGCGTGGCAGAAGTCCATCACCTCGGCCCCCACGGCGCCGCCGCCCGCCAACGCGCTGGGCACGCCGCAGGGCTCGGCGCCCGTCCGCAAGGTGTCGCCGCGCGGCCTCGCCGGCAACCGCCTGGCCTGGATCCGCGAGCTCGAGGAGAAGAAGTCGAGCGACCTGCGCAAGGATGTCGGCGTGCTCAAGAAGCAGGCCGGCAGCGTGTCCGACAAGCTGGCCATGTTCGAGAACAAGGGCACGAGCGGTCCTACCAGCAACCCGCGTCTACCTCCCCTGAGCCGGTCCAACTCCACGACCAGCCGCATGTCCTCGGTCGGGCTCAAGTCGACCACCACGTCGTCCGCCTGGGACCGGGACAACGCCACCGCCACCCCGCGCACCTCGATCGACACGACCCGGTCCAGCCACCACAACTCGGGCGTCTTGAGCTACTACGACGATTCCTTCCGGGAGAAGATGGAGGGCCTCGTGGCGAACCTCGCCGAGAAGGACGACGAGGACAAGACTGCCCCCGTCCCCAGGAAGCGCCGCATCACGGCGTCGTTTGTGTCGGTGGAGGGTGGAAAGAAGGCGGCGCAGGCGATGGCGGCGGCTGGTACTGCGAAGCAAGAAGATGCGGTCGTTTCTGACGCGAAGCCAGAGGAAGACGAGAAGAAGGCGGAGGAGCCCGTCGTGGCAGCACAAGAGGAGACTGTCAAGGCTGAAGAGGCCCCCGAGGCAACCCCCGCGGTCGAGCCGGAGCAGGTTGATGCGCCTGTTGTCGACGAGGCTGAGAAGGCCAGCGAGACTGTCGAACCCGCTCAAGTCGAGGAAGTTACCCCCGAGGTCCCGGCCAAGGTCGAGGTTGAGGTCGAGGCTCAGCCTGAAGTAGCCGCCCCCGAGGTTGCAGAGGAGGAGAAGGAGGAGAAGGTCGCCGAGGAGCTCCCATCTCAGGAGGAACCCGCCGTTCCCCAGCCCGAGCCCGAGGTTGCCATGGAGCAGCCTGAGCCCGTCGAGCAGGTAGCAGAGACTCTTGCTGTCGCGGGGCCAGCCGAGCAGGAGAAGGTGTCTGAGCTCGCTGCCGCCGAAGTGCCTTTACCCGAGTCGGACGACGAAGCTGCCGACGAGATCGAGGAGACTAGTGCCAAGATTGATATCTAAAGCGGCGACTTTTTCTCACATCTCACTCAGCGCGATCTTCCCCTAGCATTTTGCCTATACTTACGTTTGAATGACCCCCCAGCCAACACAGTTTGCTGTTTTCTTTTAGCTGTATATATATACCCAAGATTTTCCAATATACAGCCACACTTGTACCATCGTCATCCGAGTTTCAGGCTCCAAGCGAGCATAGATTAATAATAACGGAATGGGACTGAGTCAGGAGTTTTGCGTGATGACTTCGTGGTGTGTCAACATCGGTTCACACAGGATAGTGACACGAATAAGTGAAGGTGCTGGATTGACATGTACCATCTAACGAAATATGTACTAGAAGAAGCTCATCCAATTCCCACTCAACCCATCTCGTCAACCATTGCCTCTACCCTAACACTGGAACACGCTCGGCCCGGCGGGCTGGTAGGCCTTGCCGCCCGTGTTGTAGATGTTAACGGCGAGACCGGGGTCGGACGCCTTGTAGGCCCCCGGGAACGCAACAAGGTTGCTGGGCGTCTTGGCGCCCGACCCGCCCGAGACGTGCACCTGCGCGCACGAGATGTAGAACTGGGCGCCGCCGGGGCTCGAGGCGCCGTGCAGGGCGACGTGCTCGATGCGGTAGAGGTAGTCGCCCTCGGCCAAGCACTGCGGCACGGGCAGCGTGAAACTCGACTTGCCCTCGGACGACCACGAGTACCCGCCGTTGGCGCTCGCGGGCATGTCCTGGTACACCTTGAACCAGACGCTGCCGCTGCCGTCCCAGGTCTTGACGTCGGCGCCCTGGGGGACCTTGGCCATGTAGGCCGACATGGCGCCCGGGTGGAAGAGGCCCGGGGACGAGTTCCAGGTCACGCTGCCGCCCGCCTGCACGTTGGTCACGCCCGAGGCGCCGCCCGAGAGCTGGTAGCAGCGGATCGCCGTCGAGGACACGTCCGTGACGGGGCCGTTGCTCTGCCAGTTTTGTGTTTTGCGCACTACGGCCCAGTCGCTCGTGCCCGAGACCTTGGGGAAGGTGTCTGCAGGAAGGGTGGGAAAAGCAGGTTAGTTATTACTCATGCGGTAGGAGGGGAGAGACGTCTGAGGGGTGGGGTGTTTGCGTACAGTGTGCCGAAGCCGCCGAGGCGAGAAGCGCCGTGATGGTTGCGGACTTCATGTTGAGAAAGACAGTGAACAAGCTGAGGTTGAGCGAGTTAGTTCAAGTTACCAATTCTTGATGGCTTGGGGAGAACCTCATAGATCTGCGGCGGAAGGATATGGAGGCATATGTAGTTGGTGGCACCCACGGAGCGGATCTGGAGATCTCTTGGCTTTCCTATTCGGGCGTGTTGTTAAACGGTCTGGTCCCGAGAAATGCAACGTCCCAAGATATTAGTGGCCACGGTTAAAGTCGAATAACTTGGCATATAGCCGAGTGGCCTATCACAGCGCATTGGGCCGATGTGACGGGGATCGTGTGAGTTCTATTAATACGAGGCAACAAGTCGGTTTCCTTATCTACATCATGAAGTTGTGTGTCGCATGATGGCCAGCCCGTGTCTACGTGTCTGAGTGTCCACCTTCACAGATTGGCATATTGATAAGTGGTTTTTGTAGTTGCATCGTATGATGACACGCTCTATTGGACTGGTTGCTCATCATATGGCAGCTGATATCGGTTAGCATGATTCCCAGTTGCATTCAGTTGTATGCCATGACGCCGAGAGATGCGGTGGTATGATCAACTCAGGTCCTCCAATGAGTCTTTGGACACGATGGTTTTGATGACAACCGAAACTGTCCATTCATACCAGGCTGCTTACCCTCGGTACCCGTCTCTCTGTTTTCTAGATTTCCAACTGCTCGGCAGATACGCCGCCCCTCATTTGAGCTCCCCTTTTAGTTGATTGACTTCTGCAAAATCTCGACTATTACACCGATTTGTGGGCAAACAACGAAAAAGGGGCATGGGCAGCAAGCTCAATGTCTCTCTGTAACTCCTGCATGCACATATACATAGATTGCATTAGAATAATCTGACTCAGGTCCTGCTATTTCATCAATTGCACAACTCGGTTCTGAGGTGACACCCTTAAGAACAAAATCTTGGTTGTTACAATGATGGACTTGAGACAAAGCTCACAGGAAACCGCCTTGTATGTATTGATCTAAATATCCATTCCAAGAGACTAACTGTCCCTTGACAAAGCCACCGGGAACTATTGAGACAAACTATTGTAAAATCGCCTGCCCCAGATCTATACAGCGTTGCGGTTCGAGATCACCAAGGATCAACATATTCGTCATCGCGATCATATTGGGTTATCCCGATCACACGTAGATGTAACATCGACCCAACTCCGTCGTCGGCATCCCCTCCCTCGCCAGCGGCCGTCCGCCCAACCCCATCTCCATGCGATCCTCAATGGTAGCTAGCGACGGCGGCACGTCCGGGGCGTAGTCGAGCGGGATCCCGAAGAAGGTGCGGTTGCCCGCGATGGCGTAGGTTCTGGTCTGCAAATCCTGCCCCTGCCAGATGGCCCACAGCCGGTCGATCTGGGCGTGCAGCACGTAGAAGGCCGGGTCGTTGGTCGGCGAGAAGGGGTCCGCGCCGTCGCCGCCGATGAAGGTGTGCGACTGCCGGTGCCACAGCCGCTCGATCCCGTCGCGGAATTGGCCGATGTCGCCCGAGGATAGAATGGAGGTCGCGTTCGCCCACGTCAGCGACGCGCCGCCCGTGTATCCCGGGTCGAAGCTCCGCGCCAGGCACCGCCGTGTTGGGAGATAACCGTACTTGTTGGCCGTGTCCCGCACCGGTTTCGCCACGGGACCCAGCGTCAGCGTCAGGTTGGTAAAAGGGCCCGTCGTTACGCACCCGCCGCCCGTACCGAGGGGCATGGGAAGCCAGAATTCGACGGCGAGACCCGGGAGCAGCAGCAGCCTGGTGCTGTCAGGGCCGCCCTCAACGGGCGGTGTGCGAGGGGCGCCGTTGCCGCCGAACGAGGTGGTCGCGTTGCCGTCCCAGACGCGCGACTTGCTCTGGTCGGCCGAGAAGCGCGCGTTGTCCCAGTAGGGCAAGTAGTCTTTGTAGCCGCACTCGTTGCGCAGGGCCTCTTCCAGCTGCCACATGAACAGACGGTGCCAGGGGAGGAGGTAGCCCTAGGGGAAAGGTGACTCTCATTCAGCACATCATATCACATCAACAGGCTTTGGAAGACGGTTGCGTCACTTACCGATTGGTGGATGATGTTGGTTTGGTTGATGTGGATGTAGGTGAAATCATCGAGGCGGTTGACAGCGCCAGGAGCCAACGACTTGTCCGTGAGTGCCGGCTTGCTCGCCAGACAGTGCACGGCACGGATATAATCTTTTCTGGTCTCATCGTCTAGATCGTCCCTGATTTTGATTTTGAAATGATTCAGTAGATGTCGCGCATCGATTTGCCTGATCGGGAGCATTTAATTAGAATGGAATGAGCTTACCACGACCGCCTTTTGGCGATGCTGTCGTTTGTGCAACCTTGCGTCCCCAACGACCCCAAGATCTGCTCATGGTATCTGTCTTGTAGCACCTGAAACTCTACCGGCATAGGAATCCCGCTCAACGGTGGTGTGTACTGTGGTTTGGGAGGAGGCGCTGCTGCGACTGCCGGCATGACCACCGCCACAGCGCCACCAACGAAAGTCGCCCACTGAGCCCAATGCATGTTTTCCGGGTTCCGATACAGGAGGGCAAATAAAAGTGGCAGTTGAGGAGAACCCTTGGACGGGCAGCGGCTGTGTATTCATATATTGCCGGCGGCATGATGACAGTGGCCTGATAAATTCCCGGAGTTTCCCACACTTCATGTATCCTGCATCTCGTCCATGTTTGGTGCCGGGCATGCAAGGAGTTGAGTTTCCTATTTTACCTGTATCAAGAAGCAAGGGGGTACTTCTCGCCGTCGGACCAGTCCGGGGATTGACAACCAATCCCAGGGCTGGGGTCAACCTTACCTAGGTCGACTTGTATCCGGGTCCAAAACCGGGGCTCTCGACGTTTCCTAATTTCCAAGCTGTTCAAGATCTCATACACCGGTCTTCCTTCCTTCAAACCTGGACCATCCATATATGATACCAAAGCACACTCCTTCGAGACAGGGCTTGATATAAGCACTGGGCAATGAAGGCTCGGCACGCCCGAGGTTTCGCTGGAAACACTCACATGTTGCAACTTACATGTCTGTCAGCAGGATAGGCTCTGGTGATGAGTCTGTCGGCCCCGAGGCAGGGCATCGTATCCGGGTGCTAGACCAGTTGAGGTTTGTACTGCAGCAGCTGCAGCTTCCCGGATTTCGCGATTCTGAGTTGTCACAATCCGTTGGCCAAGAGGCTACACGGCGTAAACATTGCAGCTGCGGGCTCCACGTCATGCATGGCTGCGAATGACGGGCGCCATGTTGTACGACGCTGCCACGAAAAGCTCATCGAGTCTCATCCCGCTGGTGTCCGTCCACGTGCCAACACTGCGAAAAAGCCCCGAATGCACGCAATACGCCAGTACATCTCGTTATGGGCTGCGGTTTGGGGACTTCAGTCCGTCTAACTTTGGAATGCTACCTGGGGATTTGGCACTATTACTTGCATCGTGACAGATAAGAAAAAGGTAGGAGTGGCTCTGGATCGTCAGAAGCCTACCATTTAGGGGGAAACGTGATGGGTTTGGTTATCAACAAAACAGCCCGAGTTCCCGCCTGTAGTACGTTGAAAACGTCGAATGACCAGATGTTATCATCGTTGGTGACGACAAGCAGCAGCGGCTCATCTGACACACTGAGCATTCTCTCAACTCACTATCGACGGTGTACCCCCCCTCGACTGCATCATGAAAGTGTGGAACGGACAGAAGCTTATCCTTGTCGGCGACTTTCCTCGCGGGGGACGATGGGGATATGTCCGTTGATAAGCTTGGGCTGTTCTATAAGCTTAGCATCCTTCTCAGTTTCTCCTTTTTTGAGATGCTCTGCTCTGGATCCGTGGCACATGAATGAAGTCCCTGCTAATAGCTTTGTTCCTGGGCCTAATATTGTGGATAATCTCCTCCACTCTCTTGCTGGCGACTTGAAGGTGCGTTGTCAATGGGTAGATACTCGACATCTTCTTATCATCCGACATGACGTATCAGTGTCTTGTGGAGATTTTCGGTTCATATGCCTCTGTCTTGAAACCATCCATAATCAGCCCAGGAGGAACCGAAAAGATCTGCCTGGGGTTGGACCAAGATTCAAAGTGTTTGTCGGTCTCGGGGGGTCTTGTAGACATCTATCAGATTTGTACTTAGTCATCTGTTGGTTGGTTAGGGTCAGGGGTTACTTTCCTGGTGCTAGATATAATATTAGACAAGTATGATTCCTACACAAATAAATCGAAACGCAACAATCCGATGTGTAGTGGCTAACATTACACGCTCTCATTGCAGAACCGTGTAGCCCGGGGTTCGATTCCCCGCATCGTAGTACTTTTTTCTTATTTTTGGATAAAAAGCCTTTGAAAGTTTCGGCTTCTTGACTGGTACCTAACGTTCGTGCCGGTCGATTTCTGGGCTTTGACTAAGGAGAGATCATTTTTACTTGCTTAAACAGGCCAGCTTGTAGCGGATCAACCAAATAGAGGTTTATCTTTTCTCAAAACTCGTAGGCGTTCTCCCGTGTTAGGTCACATACCAATCCAATACTTAATCTGAGTCCCGTGACAACAATATGGGCTGGAAAGCTTCATCATATCAGCGAGGCCAGGAGAGGGAAACACGAGCAAGCAGTCTATAGGCTGTATCCCTCGGGGGCATACAGACGCCCTAGAAGCTACACAGCTAGCCATGAACAAGGGGCCTATAACTTATGTAACAAGCAACCTTCCCGGAACATCCCCGATGCATCCTCGTCGGAAATACTAAGTACAGTCTCCGCAAAAAAGCGCTGAGACTATGTACTAACACTGTGGGCTCTGGTGTACTATGCCTCCGTGGTCTGGTCGTTAACTATGCCTGCTCAGCAGCTCGGCGAAGCTGAAATCGACCTGTTGCCAACTGACTAACGCTCATTTAAGGTCACAGCTCCCTATACATGGGGTTTTATGCCTCATGGTCTGGAGATTATCTTCTACCAAGTACCATATGTTCAAGAGGGACGCTTTGTAACCTTGGTGATCGCCATGGCCAATACCAGTCATCATGGGCTTTCTGTTATGGATGCTGGGCCAAGGTATCGCAGGAGTAGTGTCACAGGACCGTACCGTTGTGGTTCTATTGGGTATATTGTTGATGCACGAGGGACGAAAGGTCCCCATGGGCGAGTCGCCGGCGGAACGCCGGTTTTGTGGCCACAATGCGCACGGCCACACTAAACCTAACTAGCTACCGTAATAAGTAGGAACTGTAACTCATGCAGATACTTTCCCATATGGCAGAGTGCAGTACTCAGCCCAGAAAGGGTACGAAGAGCATGACGCTTTGCCCCCGTAGACTCGGCAGATGAAAATTTTCGGTGTGCCGCGATGGGGAAGACTATATCATCGTCAACACGGTTCGTGGTCAATGGCCCATCCTTAAAGTTGGCGAGAGCCCTCCTTACCTTTTACATGCGTAGTCGTACGAGACAGATACTTCGCGAGCATCTTGGCCAGTTTTGCATCGGTATACTCTTAACTCTGAACTTCTCAGCCCAAAGTGTCGACTGGATGGTACAGTCATACCTAGCACCAAAGTGTCAGACTGCCTGCGGTTGGCTTCGCGTCACAGCTCCTTTGTATTACATCCCGTATCTAATGTAAATAGCCGATAACCAGCGGGTACCATCGCCTCCCTTGAGGCCCCCTCCACGCCCGATGCCTTCACCAGCCCCGTCATCAAGGCAATCGTGGAAGAAGCCGTCGCCGGCGAGTAAACGGAGAGAGACTAAAGCGATCTAATGGCGTTAGGCGCGCGTGGAACAAAGACGCTGGGCGAGGATTCCCACGATTCCAGGGTTAGATTGTTAGGAGGGGTATTACTAAGACGGCTAACAACGCTGGCAAGGCAGGGCAATGTCAGCTATAGTACAAGGGGACCACTAGGGTATTCATGAGTCATGGCCGAGTTGTAAGCGCCCTCACCCCTGAAGGTCTGGACCAAGTTAGGCAGGAAGGAGAGTAGAGTATGGTCGCGGCTCTTGAATCCTCCGAGCCGGAAAGTGACCACTTCCAATCCCAAGCGAGCCTCGGCGAGATCGCGCCGCCGAAAGTGGACCTGCCCCGTTCTTGGCCGCATGTTTTGCACGTGAGGGAAGACTAGCCCCCGGCTATTAATATAATATACTACGATGCCCTCGCTCGACTTTACTAGATGGTTCCTGTCGCCGCCAGCCGAACAATACTGTTACCACTAAACTCATTTACCCCCAACTTTTTCACTCGTTATACTCGTATACATACATCGGAACTCGGCCTAATAACAAGATGATGTACACGACTGCCGCCACCCTCATGCCCATGGCCTTGGCAGCAACCAACAACGGCGGTCGCTCATCTACCGACCTGCAATTCGAGATTAGCGATTTCGAGGCACGCTGCATGGCCGGAGGCATGTACTCGGGCGGAGTCAGCTACTGTGTGTCCGTCTCCCATACCCCTTACGTATTCCCTGGTTGATTTGCCACTGACAAACTCCAGGTACGACATTGTCCCCTTGGACAATACCGTGGATAGCTACTACGACGATCCCTATTATGGGATGAACTGTGGCACCAAGAATGTCGATTCGGACCACGGCGATTTGCCCGCCCTCAAAGAGAGCGATTGCGGGTCTTTCCGGATCGCGGTGACCAAGTCGGACGACGGCGGACTGGTCTTGTCCGTGAGTTCGCCCAAGGCCGGGAATACAGGACGCTTCGTCATCCCCGCCGCCGCCCTGACGAGGACAACCGAGGGGCCCGATGAGGACGACGACACGAAGGAGCAGACGGTGCAGAAGTACACGGGCCCCACCTCCTTCACCATCCACGCCACCGAAGACTATGCTGAGCCGGCTCGAAAGAGCTCGACTGATATATATGTTGTATGGCCCACCACTGCGCCGTCGTCAGACTGGTCGTCTAGCTCTCCCACTGCTGTCACCTTCGAGTCATCTACCACAGTCACTTCAACATCAAGTCCCCAGCCATCTACCACAGGTGCTTCCACATAAAGCCCCGCCAGCCCTGCCAGCCCCAGCGAGACCAGCAGTGGGACTCGGAAGGGCGTGTTCGCGGGTGTTCTATTTGCTGCTAGTCTAATGGGCTTGGTTCTCTAGAATAAATATGAAATAGTTAATTCACGAGCCCTCAATGAAAATCGTCGCCCGCTCTTGATTTTGTGTAAGGTTGAGGTTGAGTGCGTGTAACGAAAGCCGGCTAGCTTGATACCTGGGCCGAGAACAATGGCTGGCGTAGATTCCCAAGACGACGACGCCTCCCTTGAGAGATGATACGACCCCCAAATCCTATGAGACCACATGCGAAGGCGGTCCTGTCACTCTTGCCCACCCAGGGCCCGTCGTCTAGCAACAACCTCAGCAGAAAGTAAGCCAGTACATCCCTCTCTCTCTAGAGGTGAGACGCTAACAATGTTTGTCGCAGTTTATCAGAAACCATGAAGACATGAAGTGATCGCGAGAACACGCCGCTTGATCACTGTCCAAGGTTGCCCCTCGACCTTGCAGGATCTCTATGCAGGTATGTCTTGCTAGAAGAAGGTATGCTGGAACCCGGCCTTCTCTCTCTGAAGATGGCACTTGCTTCGAAGCCTGGATGCTATCATTTGTGAATCTGGCTCCATGACAAACTGCTGACTATCCTATTCTGAAGATCCCTCGTCCATCGGCTGTGCTCTGCGCCAGTTCCTCCAAGCAATTCTTATAAGCAATCTTCCAAGCCAGGAGCCAAGCAAGGAGCCAAGCAAAGGGCCAAGAAAGAAGCCAAAAAAGAAGACAGACCGTCGTTCATCCAAACTTTCTCAGACAGTGCGGCTCGAAGCCACCTCGCGTTGCAACGATAACAACATATTGCGCTTTACGGGCTACAGCCAGAGCGGTTATCAGGATCATCGTCGATCCACCTCCGCCCGTCAAGTCACGAAAGATACATGGCACATACCTTGGATCCGGCCAACTCGCTGCCTATCGAATCTGTGGTATCAACAGGCGTATGGTGCAGCTCTGGCCATCCATGTGGCTCACCAATTTGGACGATGTCCAACACCGCATGATAAGAATATGACACTATTCTGGTGTTTTCTAAATAGTACCACAAGTCACGAGATAGGTCAAATACTAAAAAACAATTTAATCATGTGCTCAGGGATTCTGAGTTGTCAATTGCCTATCTGAACCTGTATTGCAATTTATCTTGCAATCTGTCTAAAAAGCCAGTTTCCATTCTCCACCATCATTATACATCTGCAAAAACCTCTACCAGTTGAGGTTACCACCGGCCTTGTGATCGACCGATCCAATTCTGCGGGCGACCCTGGCATCGTCCAACCAGCCACGCAGCGCCGTCATGTTACTTTGGCTGGGCCGCTCGGCGCATTGCTGCTGCCAAGGGGTTCTCTGCGAGGGAGCAATCGGGCCAGGGGTCGCCAGAATATCCTTGTCGCCCAAAACAAAGAGGTAATCAGTGGCTCGAGTTGTCGCCACGACGTGTCGCTCCGTTTTGCCTGCGAAGCCAGGACCTGTCTCACGAGTGCCTGTCATGACATAGATCACTACCTTGCGGTCTGAGCCTTGGAAGAGATCGACAGTACCGATGAAGACAGAACTGGGGGCCAGTTCGTGAATAATTTCCTGGATGGTTCGCACTTGTGCAGAGTAGGGGGCAACAACGCCGATGTCTTCCAGCTTATAGCCTCGGTCGATGAGATAGTGAACCAGCTCGACACAAACCTCTTCCTGCTTGTCGTTTTTCTTCGACATGCTGGCACCAATGACGGCCACCTTGCTCTCAGGGACATGAAGGAACATCGGCAAAATCTTGCCGGTCGGGCTGGGTGCCGTGCCGTACGTTTTGGACAGCTCCAGGTCCATCTGCTGCAGATCATCAGGTACGGGACCTGCGGCGTTCTCCGTGTTGATTCCCTTGTAATGACGTTTGAGAGCCCAATCCGCAAGACCTTCCTTCATCCTATACTGCACCATCAGGGGCAGATGGGGCCAGCGCAAGTCGAAAAGAAAGAATTTCAAAATGCTGTGCTTGTAAAAGAAACCAAGCTTGTTGACAGGCTTCTTGATACCGTCGCACGTCATAACGAGTTCATGCTCGGTCTGCCAGGCAGGCGGCAACTGCTTGTAATCACCGACAATGACCAGCTTCTGCCCGTTCCATACTTTTAGCAGGCTGCCAGCAGGGGCTTGCGCAGCTTCATCGATGACCACCAAGTTGGCGGAGTGCACGATGCTCTTGACCAGGCTGTCTTGGGCACTGTTGATCGTGACTGCAAGGATGTCGGCGCGACGAATGACCATATTGGCCATGGTGTGCAAAAGATGGACCATGTGGTTACGGTCCTTCTCGTTGTCATTCCAAACAAATGTCTTCTGGAGAGCGTTGTCCCAATCACGTTTCTCCATGAGAGCCTTGGCTTTGAGAACGACAGACGCCATCGCAGAATCCTTAATCAACTCTTCCAGAACACTACGAGCGTTTCTGTCAATCAAATGATGCTCGACGGTGTCGAGCATGCCCATGACCCAAAAAGCAACACTGCCTTTGAAGTTCGAATTTGCGGCTTTTGTGGTATCGCTCCATTTCTACTGGAGGACTGTCATACAGGAAGCCTGGGCTTGGATGATGTGCGAAACCATCTCGTGGACACGCGAGATGACATGCTGGTAATGGACGAAGAGGATAGGCGGGAACGCTTTGGGCAGAGTCACAGTGGACAGAGTGTGAGATAACTTGGCCACCATAGAGCATGTAGAGGCGTTCGAGTACGCAGTGGCCACGACACGTTCGCCAGACGCAGCAGCACTCAAGATGGCGACGGCAGCTTCTTGCGTCTTGCCGGTGCCCGCCGGGCCTTGGACGAAGAGTACATCGTTGGGACCCCCTGGAGGGCTTTGTGTAACTGAGTTCGGGCCTGCGGATCCAGACAGGACGACAGAGCCACGAAATCATCCATCTGGATACCATGCATCCAGCTTCTGTATGTCGCCTTCTCAGGGAGCATGTCGTATCCCGTCAGAATGGCCTGCATGTTCTGTCTACTCTTGGTAGTCGCAACAAAGGGCTGGGCGTGACGTGATAACAGCCGGGGATGGGTTCCTTCGATAGTGGGCAAAGCGAGCTCCACGCCTACTTCGCATTCGATTTCGTCGACTCTTCTGCTACCCATAAAGTCTCGGCAACAGCTGATCAATTGCTTTGCGTTGCGCATGGATCGAAGAAGCCCAGCCAGGTTTGCTGGGGCTCAAAGGCGATGTCATGGGAGGGCAGACAATGCATCCCTATGTCACCAGTTAGTAGGGAAGGACAAACGAGTATTGGCCATCACGGAATTGACTTACGGATTTGCATTGTGCTAGACACGGCTTGGCTGCCGCCCTGCAGAACCTGGGGGGAATCCAGCGACATAATTTCGCCACGGGAGTAGCGGCTGTCTTCAAACTTACTGCCCTTGACAGGCGCCTCGGAATAGATCTTGACATTGGATCCTGGTTTCAAAAGGTATCTAACGATGGTCTGGGCACCTCATCGTTCAGCTTGACGATCACATCATATTTGTCGATGTCCTCCGTCAGCTGGCGGCTCCGCGGTTCCGCATCGACTGCCCAGGCGTCCAATGCCACATTCCGCATGCGCTCAGCATCCCGTGCCAGCCACGAGACCTCTTCAGCTTCGGCGACGGCAGCTAGGCCTGCTAATTCATGTGCCTGGCGGGGCCAGAACACAGGTTGGTACATGTCCGGTCCTCGATTGCCGCCAAGGTTGTAGCGTACGGACTGCGGATCGTCCATGGCACCTGGAGCCAAGACGGCGCCGAGCTTGGACATGTCAAAGGTCAGGCTAGAGAGATTCGGTTAGCAAACTGTCATGGCAGTAAGCAAGTGCTGGGAAGTGAGTGTCAAACTTACCCAATCATCTGACCACCAAAGGCTTTGACGAGGGGCTTTAGGGGCTGTGCAGGGCCTACGATGACCATGTTGCGTAGCCACTTTCGCAACTTGCCAATGGTTCTGACATCGACAGCTATCGCAAGCTCCAAGTCTTTCAGAAAGACAAAGTTATTCCAAGCTGCAGTGGAAGTGCTGACAGCTGGTTGGCGGCGGACCATGGGCAACTTCTTGTCATCGAGGCGCACAAGGTGGAATAAGCCAGCTAACGGTGCTACGGTCACCCCATGCAACGGCGACCCCTAAATTTAGATAGCTCCTGACAGTACCACATATAAATCAGTATATAAACTAGTCAGCTTTTAATTTATAGTTAATTAAATAATATTATAACGCGCGATTTAAAATGTTATAAATAGCTCGTTAATAAAACAAGCCGCCGAGAAGCATAATATCTTTAAAATAACTTTAAAAGCTCGGATTCACGGCCGTAAAACTATAAAACAACGGAATAAATCCTTCCAGGCTTTAATAATAGCGGAAGAGTCTTAGATCGTAAGTTAGTACCTTGCGTAATATAATTTAAACTATTTACCGGCGTACGTTATCTTCCGAATATTCGTTTAATAAATTTTTTAAACTAACGAAATTAATATAATACTCGGTAAATATTAGGTTAAAAAATTTATTACTCGTTATTTATTTATCGGTATTACTCTTTTTAAAAGGATAGATTTCTTAAAGCTTAACGTAACTTCTGTAAAAAAAATTATCGAGTTTTTCGAGCGGCTTAATAATTTTATTTTAAAATCGATCCTTTTAGAGTTTCGGTTTAACGTCGACGAAATTAGTAACTAGCTCGGTTATGAAATAAATATAATAATTATTAAATTTATTAAAATAAAAAGAATATTAATTATAAACTCCTTTAACCGAGAATAGGTTTTTACGGTTGAATATAATAACGCTTTAAGCTGAGCTTTACCTCCTTTTATAATATTTAAAGGTTAATAGGTCTAGTAGTAATAGTTTTTAGAAGAGGAGGACTCGTTAACAGATATTATAGAGGATTAGGTTTCTTACGGCATCCCCTAAAGGCTAGACTAATAAGGAGCTAGCCTTAGTGTGGCTAAATAAGGTCTTCATCCCTTATATAAAGCTTAAAAACGAGGACTAGTGGCGGCTTATTATCTTGGATAGCTACGCTAGCCACGTAAGCGAGAACTTTATTATAACGTGCTTAAAGTATAAGATATAGTTTCTTTTCCTTCCGGTATATTTGTTGTACTTATTATAACCTTTAAATCTTAATCTTTTTAATATATTAAAGGATATTTACTATTAAAAAATAACCATATATTATATAGAGCTTAATAATATAAATATAAATAAAAAGAACTTCTTCCGGTATTACGAACTAGTTAAAAGATTTATTTTTCGGCCGTATATATTATTATTATTATTAATAGTACGCCGTAAGCCGAAGGCTTTCGATACATCTATTTAGTTCTTTGTATAATAAACCGTGCCGAAGCTAGACTAAAAATATACGCTATTAATATCGTAAAATCTACCTTACGTGCTCGATATTACTATACTAGTTCTTATTTACTAGCCTAATAACCCTTACTTTAAGGCCTAAAGAGATTATCCAGGTTCGGGTAGTCCCCCATCTCTATTACTAGCTTATATAGCGGCAGTCGACCGGTTTATAAAAGCTATTTAGCGATTAACTTCGCCGTATCCTTCTTTATAATAAGCGCCGCTAAATCGCGGCGAGTTCATAATAAATTAAGTACTAGCTATTTTACTAGTTACTCTTAGTTTCCCTTAAAGTTTTTATAGTATAGAATTAAGTGTTCAGCTATTTCCCGCCTTTTATCATAATTATATAGCGGCGTTAAAACGTCTAGAACCCGATAGGTAAACAGGAATAATTTAAGTCTTATTCTTCCGGTATATGCTTATATTAAAACCGACGCTTCGTGCTTAAGTATATTGTTATAACAACGGCACGCTCCTTAGTCTAGCGGCGACTTTATAGCTAGTTCGTAGCGGCTTCGCGTCGGAGTAATGACGTAGAACCATTTTTATTCTTATTTCTTTTAAAACGCTTATTCGACCGTTTAACCGTTTAATTAATATTTAATTAACGTTAATTAATTATTACTTAGTTATAAAATTATAAAGGTTTTATTAATAACTTTTTAATAATTTTTATATATATTTCGAAACTAATTACCCTCGTATTAAATAAAGGTTAAAAAGAGGAACTACTGTTTTAATTTCTAAGTAATATTAAAGGGTTATTTTATATACCTTTATTATAGTCTAAAGACAAGAGTTCTAAACTATTATAAAGCTACGGACTAACCTTTTTTCCGTATCGGCCACTTTATACTAAACTAACGCTCCGTATACGAGTATATTACGTATTATTTTCGTATAGAGCTCTTTCGCTTTTCGTACCGAATATCCCTATATTAATACTACGAGCTTAATAAGAACTAATATTTAGGTTATTATTTTTATTTTAATTTTAAAAATATAATTTTTTTATTATAGTTTTTAATAAAATCATACGCTAAAGAATCTCGTAAAGTTTACCGGCGAAATAATAGCGTTCCCGAGTCGTATTTATAATATATAAGCTTTTTACGCTCGAATAAAATAAATAAGCTCGCTTTTTTTAAGTTTGAACTCTATTCTTTTCGTATGTACCTAACGGTTATAAGTTTTTTAAACTCTTTTTTAAATTATAATAATTCGTAGCGTAATCCGGCTTTATAATAATAAGGTTTATATTATTTATAAAATTAATAATAATAAGCTATTTATACGCTTTTAGTTCCTCGTATAAAATAGCGATATAAAAAATAAAAAAGATCGGTAATAATAAAGAGCTTTACGAAATATTAATACGGAATTAAATCTTCTTTAATAATTTATCGTTAAAATAAAGGCGGACTAATTTATTTATAATAAAGTTTTCGATTTATTAACAAATTTAGTCCGGTAATTCTTTTTTATAGAGTATAGCGATTAATTTCCGGTAGTTTATTATATTAAAAACGTTTTTAATATCGAATTAAAAGAAGGAGGCGATACCCTTTTATTTCTATATTATACGAATAACGTTAGTAATTAATTAAATAGTAAGCTCGGTAGATCGTCGCGTTTAGTTCTTTATTTAATTTTCGGGTAAAAGCGAGCACTTTTCGGTTATATTAATAATTCGTTAGTTTATAGCCGTCTTTATTACTTTCCCAAGCGTATTAAGTAATGAAATAAGTTTTTATTTATTAGGTATCTGCTTTTCGGCTATTATTTTATTTAGCTTAGAAATTATAATAATTTTTACCGTACGGAAACGTTTAGGGAAATAAGTAAGCTAGAAGCTCGCGGTCGCTAAGCCGGCTAACGTCCGGAAAAAAGGTTCTTTATACGTTTTAAAAAAGCCGGTAAGTAGAAGGTCCTCTTTTAGAACTTTTTAAGGTCCCGTTTATTTAATAATATCTTTTATCTCTTTAACCATTATTTTTATTTCGACCGAGGGAAAATTAAAAACGTAACTCGTTACGTTATTTAAGTCCGTAAGGTCGGCCTTTAAATAAGGAAAAACGTTTCCGAAAAGAGCGTAGCTTTCTTATCGTAGCTTCGCGTTTCGATAATAGCTCCCTCGTAACGTTTTAATTTTAAAATACCGGCTATTTATAATAGTATCCAGCTCCGTAGTTAAGCCTATCGTTCGAGCGATTAAAGTGTTTTAAAATCGTAAAAATAGCGGCGACTACGTAACGCTAGCTTTTCGTTTTCGCCCTTTAAACGATTCTTTCTAAGTTCGTTTTCGATTCGGTATATTAATTTTAAATATATTACGAAAATACCGTAAAATAAGCTCGGTATTATTATTTCGTTATAGTTTACGCTTTTTAAACTTTTAATAATTATTAAGGCGTATTTTTATTAATATAAAGGGTTTTTTTAATACTATTATATCGGCAATTTTTCGTAAGTTGTTTATAAAATTATTAATAGTTTAATTTAGTTCTTCCGGGTTTATTAGCTCGATAATATCGGTTAAACGTATACCGGCTTCCACCCGTGCTAACTCTTTATCTAATATCGTTTAGTTCTATCTCTTTATTTTCGCTTTATTACTTCGTAACGAGTTAGTTTTTAATTCAATACGGATAACCTACGCCCTATAATTAAAACCTTCTAGGCTAAGGTCTCTTTTATATAAAATTATCGTTCTTCATATTACCTAGGCTAGGTTTATTATAAACTCTCTTTATTCGTAATATTATTTCGTAATTTCTTTATATAACATAATTAGTTTTAAATTTTATCGATTCGTAAAAGTAAAAAGGTTATTTACTTTATATAATTTCTTATTATATACCTTTTAAAACGGATAGTATATATTAAAATTTCCGACGAATAAATATCGTCCGGGGTATAAAGCCGTATCGAGATCGCGTAAAGAGCTTTATTACTAGGAAATTTCTTAGATCGGCGAATATATAAATTGTATTATTAAACGGTCTCGATTTTCTATCGGTACCGTAACGATAGTTTAATTAAAACTTACTTTAATTTTTAATTTAATAATATCGAATCGTTTATATATATAGATAACCGCTTAACTTTCGCCGTAAATTATTTAATACTTAACTATTTTTAAGTAATACGCGGTTTATATACGAAGGTTTATTTATACTTTTTATAATATTAATATATTATAATTTTTTTAATTAATTAAAATAAATACTATTATTATTTTTAATATCGTAACGTTTTAATATATTATTTATAAACTTATAATTATAAAATTATAATAATATCTTACGCTAATAAAAAAGCGGTAACGTCGTACCGGCTTTACAAGCATATCTCTTTACTTTAACTACTCGTTATCGAATTAAACCGTAAGTAGCCCCTCTTTTAAAAAATTATTATATACCCTTTTTTATTATTAATAAGAAGCGTCGCCGGTAATAATAAACGCCTTGTTCTTACCGAGCTATTACCGGTACTACGGACCTCGAACTGGCGTAGCCGGTAAGTATAAACTTCCTTTACACGTTTTCTCTATTAAATCACTACGGGGCAGCTACGATCCCACGTTGTATATTCCTTACCGTAATTAACGTAACGTTTCCTACCTCGCGATCCTCTTTAAAAGTACTCTTAATCTCTTCTAGAATATATTATTATAAAGTAATAACCGTATCGCTACTATTTCTAATAATACTTCGCTACGTAACCGTAACTATAATAACGGTAATATTATTAAATACGGAGGCTAGTATTATACGGTTTGTAATTAAAGATCTCCGCGTCTCATATTAAACCGTTATTATATAAGTTTTTTATAACTTAAACGGAATTTATATATAAAATAAAAAAAACGTAACGTATTTTAAAATTTTTTAATAAACTACGTTTATATTTCGAAATCTTTTTTAAATTATATTTATTTACACATAAATTACGTAATAACGCGGCTTCGTTATTAATATCCCGTAGCTTTTTTATTAAAATCCTTTTCGTAATAATTATAAGCTCTTTATAAACAAGTTATATATTACTCTTAAAAACGTTTAAAACCTATTCGTTATTCTTTATATATTTCTTCGCTTTATTTTTAAAAATAAAAATAATATTATTATTAAATAATTTCTTTACCGCAACGGCCTCGCTTTTCTTAATCGCCGTATTAACACTTTATATAATATTTATTAACCTCTTTTTTTAAATATTATCCGATTAATTTACGGTTTTAATTATTACTTCGTATATTCGGCGCGCTAAAATAATAACTTTCGGCTATTAGGCAGCGGGCTCGCTATTACGCGGCGCGGATATAATTTAAGCCTAGAACTTAATCTATACAGCTTTAAGATCTTATATAACTTAAATAATAGCTTCTCCGACTATTTTTCGTAATTCTCCGCGGGTTACCGGCGCGTTATCGTCGTCGTCGAGATATAATCGTAACTCGGTCGTTTTAACGCGAAGTTCCCTAATTACTTAAAAAATCTCTTTACGGATCTTTTTAAGGGCTGCTAAGCTAATAATTAATCTCTTTAAATATTCGATCGCTTCTCCGATACCTCTTTTCGATCTATTATCACTACTAGGACGCGTTTAAAGCGTTTAAGGTCCTTAATTATACGCCGCGACGTTACTACGCGGGTAGTGCTGACTCTACGCGAGTCCAGCGCGACCGGCGTTAATAACCATCGGATCATCTATCGGATCATTTATACCGTAACGCCTTAACTATGTCCCCTCGATAAAAGTTCGGCTAAATTAATTCGACCTCGTGGATTTAAATAATAAAGTTTGTTTTCGATTATTTAATAATTTAATCGAGTTATCGATAATTTTTTCCGTCCTCTCCTTAATTCTCGGCCGTATATAATAATTAGCGGTTAGGCCGTAATTAATATATTCCCTTGTAATATTAATAAGCCTTTTAATAGCCAGAACCGGAGGATAAAAGACCAGGTAGAGGCAGGACTATTTAAGCCTCCCTTCGACGTTTTCGATAAATAATTCTCTTTTATAGCGTTATTAATATTTATAATTAGCTGTTAAATTAAAGAGTTAGCGGATACGCTTAATAATAATATTATTATTTTTAATAGCGCGACGCGCCGGGTTTTATTACGGAAGCTCTAAAAGAGTCTAAATATTTTAAACGGCTAGATCGGCTAATTGGAGCACGAGAAGTTAGTTTTAAAAAGTAATTTAGAAAAAGAAAGAGGTAAAAAGAGGAAAAGAGTAATACTTAACCTTAATTAAAAGTTTACGCGTATACGAGATGCTATAGTAATTAAGAGGGAGATAAATGGCGTTATATTAGAACCCTAGGCTGTTACTCCTTCATCGTCGGCGCCGGAAGCCGTTATAATTGAATATAACTCTAAATCTGAGATTAAGAGTGTTATAGAAGCGTTTCGGGACTGAAACGGTATTTTTAGGATTTTGTATTAATTTTTAATTAAATTATTCGTATTATTATTATATAGTATTATTATTAGTTTTTAGGGTCGCCGTTATATAAGGTGACCGTAGCACCGTTAGCTGGCTTATATAGTATCCTTTAAAGAAATTTAAATAAAACCTTTTAAAATTTTAATAATTAAAGAGTAGCCTACGCCTATAAACGCTATAGAAATTAAATCTTTCTTAGGACTAGTTAACTATTACCGGATATTCGTCCCCGGATTTAATAGGATAGTAATACCTCTAACGAACTATTACGATCGGCGGGTTGGTCCCCCGCGGGGTAGCACTTAAGGCGTAGAATTAGACAGAAATAACCCGAAGAGTCATTTCCGAAGCTTTTGCTTTATGGCGCAGTGGTTAGTCCACACACACTGTAACACGAACTTAACGAAAAAGGACGAGTTATTTCGATAAATAAAGAAGGAAGACTAAGCCTTCCGCGATATTAAGGGGTAAATCTTTAACGAATTAATACTTCGCGTAATAAACCTTTTTAAATTATTTAAAATCGAAACCTGCGTATCGAACTATACGATCGAGGAGTAATTAAATTAATAAAACGATAACGGAAAGTTATACCTTGTAATATTTTTTTTAAAAAAAATTAAATAAACTAGAGCTTAATTATTAAATTTATAATAAAAAATTAATAACTATTATTAAAATATATAAAAAATAAAGATATTATTATAACGGAATAATAAAATTAATAAAAGTTTATACTAATTATAAAAACCTTATAATATTTATTATTATTAAAAAATTAAATAAATAATAAATATAATAGTTTAAATTCTTATTAAGATTTAACCTTATTATTATCTACCGTAGGGGTAGTAAGAACGGTCGCGTCGATATATTAAGCCGACGACCGAACTATTAAGAGAAAGTCCCGCCTAAGATATAAACTATTCTAACTTATAATTAAAATAATAACCTTACGCCGTCACGATAATTAAATATTATAAGTTCTATATAATATAATAACGATTAAATCTCTAAGTTCTAATAACTAAATCAGGCCTCGAACCTTATTAACTATACTAAAGATTAACTCGAGAAACGAAATAACCTCGTTTTTTATTAAAGCAAGATCTATATCTTTAAATAATACTATAAAGGACTTATTAAGGAATTTTATAAATACCCCGCGTATGAATATTAAAAAATATTTAAAACTTAGAAACGAATTATTAAGCAGTTCGATTACAAGAACTTTAAGTTAGCCGTAACTAAGGTTATTAATAAATATAACCTCTATAATAAAGCTAAATTTAATAAACACCGGCTATACGGAGAATTATAACTAATTCTACTATTAAATAAAGTATAAAAAATAATCGCACTCGATTTTATAATTAAACTACCCTTATTAAAAAAACCCTTAACTAAGGTTAATTATAATAATATTTTAATAATTACGGATAAGTTCACGAAATATACTTACTTCTTACTATATAAAGAATTTAATAATATTAATAACTTAGCTTATACGTTCTTACGAATAATCGTTAATTAATATAAATTACCCGAAACGATTATCTCTAACCGAAATAAGCTATTTACCGTCAAGTTTTAAAAATCGCTTATAACGTAACTCGGCGTAAAATATAAACTATTTACAGCCTACTACCTTTAAATAAATAAATAAACCGAGCGAATAAATTAAACCTTAAAATAATACTTACGTTATTATATTAATTACGAATAAAATAATTAGGTAATATTATTATTTATAACGTAATTCGTATATAATAACGCCGATAACGAAATAACGCGTATCTTACCATTTCGGGCTAATTATAAGTACGACCTAGAGATCACCCGGAAACCTTTAAAAGGAGAGTTAATACTTATCGCGATTATATAAATCGAAAAATTAAAAGAACTATTAGAACAGCAGGAACTAAGGTTTTCTATATTACTTTAAAAGGGGTGCTACGTACCTACGCGTACGAACTCCTTTCTTATTTTATTAAGAGGGGTATATAATACTCCTCGTAGCTCGTATTAAAGATAGATATAAATAATAAAATAAAAACGATTAAACCCCGATTAAAACCGGAATTACTATACGTACGAGAGCTTATTTAATATTAATTAATAGTTATTTATAGCGATTATAAATTAATAAGAGTAAAGAGACGGTTTTACGCCCCTATCGATATAAGGGCGACCGTGCTAAAGAGCCCCGAGAATTTCCGCCCGTTAGAGATTCGGAGGAAGAGCCGAACTAAATTAACCGTATAAAGAGGAACCCCTTTTCCCGAGTATATATTATAAAGAGGAGACTAGGTTTTAAATTATACGCGAAACCAGCTAGGCTATATATAATTATATACTTAAATAACCTTATCGTACGATCTATAAGATAATAACCCCTGCTAAAATAGAGTTAATCACGGTCGGCGAATCGAGACCGAGCCCGGACGTACCGAACCTAGATAAACCGACGACCTTAGACCTCGAACTACTCACGTATAAAAAGGTATCCCAAAATACCGGGATCCCTTTAATAGTTTAGAAAAAGAACGTCAACCTCGATCTTTAAGAGCTCGAACCCTTAGAGATACTTTCCGAGTCCGAGGAGATATTGCCCGAATAATTTACGACGTACTTCGTACGATACTTCTTAGAATACTATATATTAAAAATAAAGGGGACCTCCTTTTAAAAGTCCTTTATTATAGAGTTCGACGGATAAACCGAGCACTAGTTCGGTTAAATTAACCGTACGTTTTAAAAGGAGCTTTTTAATTACTTTAAAAAATATGGAATCGATATATTAACGAACGGATCCTTCAAGGCTAAGCTCGTAAGCCTGGTGCGACCGGCCGCTCCTAAACATCAACAGGACCGACCGGCAGAACCGACTTCGGAAACCCGAAAAGAGGATATTCCACACTCTTTTCGAAAATAGATAGTCGAATAACCGCCGCCTAAGCGAAAGACACCTAATCTCCGTACGGAGTAATTGTCCGCGACACTACAGGGTATTTTAAGACCGACGTTTAATCCCGGAGTTTTAAACACTCTAGGCCCGACGTCCAACCCTGGATTCCTAAGCACCTAAGCGTCGCAAGATATTATCCTTTTTCCTTTTCCGACTCCGATACCGCCGGACCAGACGGCACGATTATCTAGTCTAGTGTACGTCACGGAATACGATATCCCTTTAAGCCGAGCTATTTATAACGGTAAAATTAATTAAAATAAAGTTATCACCTTTTCGAAGGTATAAAGAAAAGAAAAGAACTATACCGGTAAGCCGTACGATATCTTTTATAATAAAGTACGGATATTTATTAAAATATGCCGACGGCTAGATATACTAAAAAATCAATACTATATAATCTTCTTAAATATTTTTTCCGACCGTGCGGAAGTATTTTATTTTAATTATATTGAACTTAAAAAAAGATAGGACGAAATATATTATTTAATAAACTCGCACTTTAATACGATAATAAATTACGTATAATATTTTACGGATTAAACGATAACTTTTTTCGTATAAATAAAAAGTAAGAATACCGAGAAATAATTTATCGAGGTCTTAGAAATCTTGCTAAATAAGCTCTAGCTCGTATAACGAGCCTTCGGAAAAGGATTCGAAAAAGAGATCGCTCTTTATACCTCCGTCGTAAGAGCCTGTCGAGGAGTTCCGAAACTTTTATTAGTTCTTATTTATTAAAAGCTAATATATAAAACGCTATTTTCGGACCTTCGCGTATCGTTAAATATAATAGCGGACTAAATATTATCGGAACGATACTTAACGGAGGAACTATATCGATACCCGGTTAAAAATACGTACTTAATTAATAGATAGTTTATAAATAATTATACGCGAAAAACCGACTAATTTACGGTAATAAATTACTATATAATAGCCGACCACTAAAATAAGAAGGTAGCTAGCGACCCGTTAATACCTTTTAATTAAAGCTATTATATAGGAACCGGCAGTTCGAATAAAGAACCTGCCGAATTTACTATAAGGCTATTAGTTAATAAACCACCTAGCCGAAAAGCGAACCCGTATAATAATCTAATACTTCTAAACGTATAATAACGTTAAACAAGATCTCCCTACTTAAAAAAATATAGGGATTTCGTCCGAGATTAAGAAGGGAAAAAGGAGGAGCTAAAAAACGACGAAAAGGAGTATAACTATTTCGATCCGGAAGACGCATAATAAGGTACTACTTACCTAACGAACGCCACGTTTTATTACCGGCTTATTAACGAGGATATTTATTCAACGAATATTTAATTAAACTAAAAACGATGAACGAGAAAAGATTAATAATCGATATTATATCGTTCCGAGAATCGTATAAAAAAAGGGAGATTTCGAAGATTTATTAAGTCGACGGCCGAAATAACCTTATAAACGCCTTTACTAAAAAATCTCTAAATAAAGCCTTTAAATAGTTAATATTAATTAATAGGTTAACCGTACGCGTAAAAGCGTACGTCGAAAGACTAAACTCGCACGGCGAGTAAAAAGAGAAGAGAAAAGGAAAGATATCTTCTTCCATAACGGGGTATAACGTATCGCGATATATAATAACGCCCTTATTATTATTACTATTTTTATTATTATTATTATTTCTAATTAATAATAAAAAAATAATATACGTTAATATATAATAATTTTTTTTATTACTATTATTATTAAGGGACCTGCTATTTAATTAAATTAATATTAAAAAGGTATAATATTACTTATACGGCTTAAACAGGCACCGAATACCGGATTAATATAACCCATCCGTACGAGACCTTTACGGAAAGAAGACTCGTTTTAAAAAAGAGAGCTGCCTAAGTTTATTATTAAAACAAAAACTGCCAGTATTAGAATAGCAAGAATTAAGGTTTTCTATATTACTTTAAAAAAAGTACCACGTACCTACGCGTACGAACCCCTTTCCTATTTTATTAAGAGGGGCATATAATGCCCCTCGTAGCTCGTATTAAAAATAGATATAAATAATAGAATAAGAACGATTGAACCCCGATTAAAACCGGAACCACCGTACGTACGAGAGCTTATTTAATAAGAACTTTAAATAATATTATAATAAAACCTCACCTTCCTTTAATAATAAATAAAAAAACGCGCTAACTAAACTAAATTAAAAATACTAACCTTAAAAAAAAGAGAAAAGGTTTACTTCCTACGGCGAAATATTAAAACTAAGCGATTAAATAAAAAACTAGACTTTAAAAAGATCGGACTATTTAAAATCGTAAAAGTTATTTTAAAAACTAATTACTAATTATCGTTATTAAAAATAATACTAATATACCTCGTATTCTATATCTTATTACTCGAACTAATCTTTAAAAACACTTAAATTAAGATATAACTAAAAGTCGAAACAGATTAATATAAGTATAAAATCGAGAAAATTATTAAGAAAAAAAGGGCCGGATAAAGATAAGAATATCTCGTTAAGTAAAGAAATTACTTATTAAAAAATAATACTTAAGAACCTAGGAAACACTTAGCGAACACCGCGGAAGAGCTCCGGAGGTTTAAAAGGAAGCCCCTTCTACTAGGACTAACGGACTAAAGTCCGAGAAGTCAGCCAGATGTTACAACCCGACCTAACCATGCGGCCAAAAGGACCCCACTTACCGGCACGGAACTACCATACCCGAACAGGCTACGATACCACAGCCACGGACCGCACCGCCAGCTATACCAACACGAAGCCAGGTTTTCCTTAACAACGAGCAATCCCACCACCGCGCCCGGCGATGGGGCGAATACGCCTGCAAAGTAACGGCGACCGTCAGCAAGTTACGTGGCACGGCAAACGCTCAGGCGAGATTACTAAGCAGCGTAGAGCGTGATCAGGAGAGACCACTAAGCAACACCGAGCATGATCAGGAGAGACCACTAAGCAACACCGAGCACGATCAGAAGAGATCACTAAGCCATAACAGATTAAGGAAAGAGGGATTAGATATATAACGATAAACGTTCCCCTATATATTTTATATAGACACTCTCTATTTTAGTAATTAATCTAAGCATTAATCTTAACCTATTAGTGAGGTAAACAGCCTTAACGAAACTATTATGAATACCCCCAAGCCTACGTACCTTAGTTACCTTCGTTCTTACGAGCTATTACCCATTATATCGATAAAAGCGACTTTTATCGCACGTTCGGATACTCTTTCGTATTATTAACATAAACCCCAGTACGTCTTACTAGGTTTTTTTTAGAACCTAGATAGCGTTCGTTACACTAGACTTAAAATAAACTAGTCCACGTCGTTTAAAACCTCTATATATTAAAGATCGCCTACTAAACAGGTCTTATAACCCTTTAAAATAAAAAGAATTTCGTCTTTTTAATTAAGCTCTTATATACCGCGTTTAAATAAATCGGCACCCCGCTCCTTCACCTTCCGACGAATTTTCCGAATCCGAAAAAGGCGACCCGTAGTTTTAATAAGTTAAAACTAGAGCCTCGCTAGTTCGGAATAAAACGATAACAGTCGCTCGCTCGCCTCTTTTTCGTTATTATCCGGCTTACGTTACTACGTAAAATTTTTTTTTTAAAAAAAAACGTTACGAAAAGACTATTATAAGGATAACCCCGATTTATATATTCTTCGTACTTAAAAGAACGATCCGAAATTTTATAGTTTTTTTTATTTTTAAAATAATAGGAATAAAGTATATCGGCGGTCTAATCGTTAAAAGAAATATAATCGTGTAAAGAAGAACGTTCGCAAGTTTCTTAAAGTTTTTTAATACGATTATTTATAATAAACGTATATTATAATAAAAATAATAAAGAAGGAACTTATTATAACTCGATATAATAAATAAATAAGGGTATTTATAAAGCGTAACGCTTTAAAGATAAAATAATTAAGAAAAAGAGGATAATATTATAACCCTACTTAACTATACGGTTAAAAACCCCCACCTATTAAAACAGACTTATAATACCTCGACTAAACTATAATACTATAACTTACGACCGCACCGCCAGCTATACTAATATAAATATACCTATACTTTAAAAACGAGGCATATTTAAATATAAAATACTATAGGCGGCGATAAAAGAAGCTACGGTAATAATAATTACATAATAAGGAGCGGCTAAGTCATAACGCTTCTAATAAGCCAGGAGCTACGAGATTACGACGCTTCAAGTGAGCCCACTAGAATAGATTATTAATTAATATAGTGATCTAATAAATTAATAAAAAAGGAATTAAGTATATAATAACAAACGTTTTTTTATATATTTTATATAAATACTCTTTATTTTAATAATTAATTTAAGTATTAATTTAATCTATTAATAAGGTAAATAACCTTAACAACTTTATTATAAATTCCCTTAAGTTTATACACCTTAGTTACCTTATTTTTACGGCTATTATATATTATATTAATAAAAGCGGACTTTTAACGCACGTTTAGATACTTTTTCGTCTTACTAAATATAAACCCTAGTACGTCTAATAGGTTTTTTTTAAAACCTAGATAGCGTTCGTTATATTTAACCGCTAATTATTATATATGACCGAAAGGTAAACCTTTTAATTAGTTCGTAATATCGGAGGAAATATTTTTTACTTATATTTATATTATTAAGCCTTATATAATATAAGGTTATTTTTTAATAATAAATATTTTTTAATATATTAAAAAGATTAAGATCTAAAGGTTATAATAGGTACGACGAGTATACCGGAAAAAAGAAAAGCTATATCTTATATTTTAAGCACGTTATAATAAAGTCCTCATTTACGTAATTAACGTAACTATTTAAAATAATAAACCGTTATTAATCCTCGTTTTTAAGCTTTATATAAAAAATAAAGACTTTATTTAACCACACTAAAGCCAGCTCCTTATTAGTCTAACCTTTAAGGGATACCGCAAATACTTAATCCTCTATAGTATCCGTTAGCGAGTCCTCCTCTTTTAAAAACTATTACTACTAGACCTATTAACCCTTAAATATAATAAAAGGAGGTAAAGCTCGGCTTAAAGCGTTATTATATTTAATCGTAAAAGCTTATTTTCGGTTAAAAGAGTTTATAACTAGTATTCTTTTTATTTTAATAGGTTTAATAATTATTATATTCGTTTTATAGCCGAGCTAGTTACCGATCTCGTTAATATTAAATCGAAACTCCGGAGGGATCGATTTTAAAATAGGATTATTAAGCCGCTCGAAAAACTCGATAATTTTTTTTACAAAAGTTATATTAAGCTTTAAGAAATTTATCCTTTTAAAAAAAATAATACCGATAAATAAATAACGAGTATTAAATCTTTTAATTTAATATTTATTAAGTATTATATTAATCCCGTTGATTAAAAAAACCGTTAGGCGAATATCCGGAAAATAATATACGCCGGTAAGTAGTTTAAATTATATTATATAAAATACTAAGGTATGATCTAAAACTTTTCCGCTATTATTAAGGCTTAGAAGGACTTATTCCGTTGTTTTATAGTTTTACGGCCGTAAATCCGAGCCCTTAGAATTATTCCAGGGATATTATGCTTCTCGGCGGCTTATTTTATTAACGAGCTATTTATAACATTTTAAATCGCGCGTTATAGTGTTAACTCGTTAAGTTTACGGCTTATCGAAAAGAGGAAAAAAAAAAGATGGTATTATTTAATTAATTATAAATTAAAAGCTAACTAATTTATATACTAATTTATATACTAATTTAATATACTAATTTATATACTAATTTATATATAGTATTACTAAAGGCTATTTAAATTTAAGGGTCGCCGTTATATAAGGTGACCGTAGCACCGTTAACTAGCTTATCGTTATTATTATTAAATAATGAAAATAATTAATTAAAAGGACTTATTATTTAATAAAATTAATATTAAAAAGGTATAATATTACTTATATGGCTTAAATAAGCACCGAATACCGGATTAACGCAACTTATTCATACGAGACCCTCGAGAAGGGAAAGCTCGTATTTAAAAGGGGGAACAGGCTAATTCTATCGCTAAAATAGAAAACTGCTAATATTAAAATAATAAGAACTAAGGTTTTTTATATTACTTTAAAAAGGTGCTATATACTTACGCGCATAAACCCCTTTTTTATTTTATTAAAAGGGGCATACAATACCACTCGTAGCTAGCACTAGAAATAGAATAATAGAATATAGTAATATAACCTCGATTAAACCTAGAACTTATTTATACGTACGTACGAAAGCTTATTTAACACTTTAAACGTTATTTAACTTTTAATAAACGATTAAATACTTTATTTTTATTAAAAATAAAGTCTCTACTTATTAAAAAAGCTCCCCAACGCTTATTTTAAATATTATAAACTAAATAATAAAAGGTATAAATAAAATAGCTTATAAAATAACCTTTATACGCGACCGGGCCGCGATACTAAAGCAATCGGGCGTAAGCCAGCAAACATGTAGTGAGAATCTGGTCGTCGATCGTGCAATTGGACATCGTCCAACATTACTCTCCGCCGCCGTCGCCAACGCGCAAAGCATACAAGGTGACAGGATGTATCGTGATCCTAACTACTGACCTAATAAGGCGATGTGTGCGCATTTGACCTTGGTAGAAGCACCGCGCAGCTCATAATCTGCATCTAGCCTCCTCCTGCCTGCGACGCCAAGTCAGCTTCGAGTGTCGCACACCAACAGCAAGCCACACGATCATTTGCGCATTGGCCAGCAGCCAGCATACCACACACGATATCGAGACACGAGTCGCCGCCAACCGCCGCCAACCGCCAACCACCCGACCAGCGCCATACATGGTCTACTGCCAGCTCCTCGATTTTTCCGATCTAGTTCATCTACGTATGCGCGCAAATACACCAGCTTGCTCGACGGTTTGGATTCGATACACGCAACCCTACATGCTCTTCACGATCACCAGGACAGCCGAAAGTCCGTCGCTCGTCCGTGACGACACGACAACCCGACCACGGCTACTGTAGACCACCTCCGAAGCACCTTGTGATACATCGCCGTTCGCTAGCAACTCGCACCAAGGGCATCGTCATCGCCTACATCACAGGAAGCATACGAGCAGGGCACATATACGTAGACAGTTGGCGCTCAGCAAGCATCTTTCGGTGACAGGGCATTGATCTCCAGTCCAGACTCTTCATATTCATCTACAATAGTAACGTAGGCAATACCTCATTGCTTGGCCATCACATATCGTGTCCTATACCGGCCATCAGCGCCAAGAGGCCATGCATGTGATCGGCTGCTCTATCCGTACAATCAGAAACTAGTGACAGCATGGACAACATCATCTACAGAGATTCAGTGGCTGCCCAACGCCAGGCATCTAGATAGCACAGCACAGCAAACCGTCATTGTTATTTATCCAATTGTATTGTGTATTTAACGGTATTTATCCTGGTTGCACTATGGTCATCTTGCTGCCGCCATTGAAGCATTAGGCAAACCACCAAAACACATCGTCGAAATATCATAATGCCAGTATGGAGACAGCATGCTCATTGCCGCCCACCACCCCGTCAATTGGCCAAAGAGAAAGATTTATACATAAGGATGGACTTCTCGTCAAGGTGATTATAATGCAGCAGAGTCCCATCGCATAAAAAATTCACTCCAAGTAGGAAGATCATATGTAATTGTCATATTGCTTCTTCATTCATGTTTGTATCTAGGCCGAATTGAAACCGGCAGTCTCCCAAGCAATACCATGTAAACTGCCCCTAACTACCATCCACCATTAAACCACGTTGAGGACCTTGTCCCAGAACGCAGGAGTTGGTTCCCACTCAACGAAGCAAATCAACCATCTGCATTGCGTCTATCGCTCGGTATTCGAAACCTTTGGGACTGCCAGCTGGGGTGAGGCGACTACGAGACATCCCGCCGGAGAATGCGAGGCCCAATTCTGCGTTCGAAGTCAAGGAATTGCTCTCCTCCGTGGACGAGTACTGCACTACCGACGACAAGCTCCCGGGATCCTCCATTCCGGCAACATACAGTCGGTGCTGTGGAGACTTGATCAACTACTACAATAGCGTCAGTGGTTACAGCAGCTTAGTAGGGACACGCTGCTTACCAACAGCCTCCTTTGTTTATGTTTAGGTCCTAAAAGGCTTTTTCGTTTCTTTCCTTCCTTTAGATATCACTTTATCACCTACTACTTGCTCAATACCATCAGCATGAATGCACCAGACGCTCTCTGTACTTGCAATACTAGCTCTACGAAAGGAAACAGGCTCATCTTCAACTGGGACAGACCGCCCGCTAGAAGTGCTGTAAGTCCATTTTAGCTGGTGTAAACAACCACGGCCGTGAGCCAAGTAGAAGAAGAGTAAGGCAACTGTTATTTTGTAGAATTATCTTTGTTTCGCGATCTTGAGGTGTATCGAAGTTGAGAATGAGACAAGCCAAGCGTCGACGGGACTGTTGGGCGTTGAGGTAAGACCCGATTGGTCGATCGTAGTCAATACATCTTTCACGTCAGCCCATATCGGTTGCGGGTGAGATGCTGTACCCTTGCTGATCGACCGCCAAGCACAGACTGCAGTGAAGATCCCCCCACACCCCTGTTAGACATCCAACGCCGGCCCCTGCGCGCCGTAGACAGGGTCCTTCTCGAACCACGCCAGCCGCTGAATGCCCTCGACCTTGGCCTCCTCCCCCTCCTTGCCGTAACACATATCCCAGCTGCACCCCTTCGGATAACTGCCGACCATCTCGAACCCCTCGTCCCCCTCTTCCTCCAGCAACCGATGCCCCACCCCGGCCGGCACCAGCACGACGTCGCCCTTGCGCACCGACGCCTGACCCGGCCCGGGTTGTCCTCCCCCCCGAAGCAGAGGCGGGCGCCGCCGTGGGCGATGCACAGCAGCTCGTGCGTGGTGCTGTGGAAGTGCGTGGTGCGGTACATGGTGTAGCGCCACTGGGGCTCGACGACGCCCACGGCGGCGAGGTGCGCCTCGATCTCGGTGGCGTTGTTGGTCGTCTCCAGGGCGGCCGGGAAGGAGAAGGCGGCGTGGTAGTGTAGTAGCGGCCTGTGCTGGATCGAGGTGTTGGGGATGCGGTGGTGGGCCGGGATCTGGTGCTTGGAGACGCGCAGGGAGGAGAGCGGCGTGAGGTTCATTTTGGCAGATGTCATCACGGCAGAGATTTTGTGTCTATGAGTTGCAGTCAATGCATACCTAATGAAGGTGTCTGCTAGAATTTTGTGTTATTGAGTTCCGTGATCGGCGGGACGTTGACTTACTTCTTAAGACGTTTTGGCTTAAGTCGGCCCCGCTTGCTAATTATGTTGTTGTGATGATGTCATCTACCTGCAATGCACCGACGACTCTCACGAACATTGAATTCGGGTATGATGAAACGTTTCTCATTATTGTAAAGTTGATGGCTGATATCTAATTACTTGTTGCTGCAGTGGATGATGCTCAGTGCCGAGTTCTCCTTGTACTGGAATGCCCAGCAGGGGTCGCCGTCTTTTTGACACTATCCCGAATCAAATCAGCCATATATAACATAAAACAGTTAGACAGGTTACTTACAGCGTATTTCGACCTCTTTGCCTCGCCGCATGGGCTCATCTTGGCATTGTTCCGCCACGCGAAGTCGCAGCCGTACACGCCCTCCATGCTGCCCTGGATCTCGCAGTAGCGGGCCTCAGTGCCAGCTGCGCCGTTTCCCATTTTGCAGGTTTACCGATGAGGATTAGATCATGTAGTCAGACTGCAAGTTTACCGCTCCCTAATCATTTACACCTTGGTGTTGAGCAGGGCCCTGGACGGCAGAGTAGGTACACTCGTCGTGGCGGGCAAAGAGGTTGTTGGCCGGAGTGGCGGCGGCCATAGCCAGCATGCTCAAGACGGTGGAAGCAGTGGCGAGATGCATGGTGCTGGAGTTGATGGCGCCAAGAAGTTACTGACGATACTTACCCTTTACGAAGCCTACAAACCACGCTGTGCCGCATACCGACCTACTTATACTGATTCTCATTTCAAGGCTGACCATAAACGAATACTGTAAAAGACACGGGCTGGTAGTAAGCTTTCCTCAGCTTCAATGAACATGAAACTGACAAGCAATCATCCTGCGCCCTATTAATAGCCGCCAACTGGTCGCACTGCTGGCGCCAAGACTGGGGCAGCCCCAATAGCGGATCTAATTTGATTACTGCAGATCCTCCGCCGGGCTAAGTTGAGATGACCTTAATTCCCGAGATGAACCCCGGCCTATGCGCTTACTATTCCCGTGAATTGAGGCTTCAGCTGGTCCTGGGACCAATGAGACCTTGGTATGATAATAGTTAAGCATTGTCTTAGCGCCATCCGATCTAAATCGGTGTCACTTACTAGATCAGACGGATGTTTCGCCCACCACCAATCCTGCCTGCGTCAATGCCAAAGAATTTCGAGCTCTAATAAGCATCAGGGAAAAGCAATAAACATAGAGACCCTATTGCCGCAGTTCCTCCTCCTCCACCTCCCCCGTGCTCAGGGCGCTGTCAAGTTCAAATAGTCGCCCAGCTGCACGACGACCAGAAGATCCCCGTTGGCCCAGGCGGGCGCCGAGCCCGCCACCTGCCCGTCCACCGTGCACGAGTCCAGGATCCACTGCACGCCCTGGGCCACGTCGCCGCACGCGCTGGCGGTGCCGGTGGGCTTGAAGGTGGCGCCCATGACGATTGCGTCGCTGCTGTCCTTCTCGTAGCAGAGCACGCGGCTGCCGAACGCGGGCGGGGTTGGCCCGTCCGGCGTCTCGGGCTGTGGCGGGGGCGGGACGGAGCAGTCGGACTCGTTGGCGGCGGCAAGGTGGTCGTGGCAGGCCTGGGCGGCGGCGCGCGGTGCGAGGATGGTCGGCCAGGCGTAGTTGCAGGAGGAAGTGGCTTGGACGTGAGGCGAGTCACCGTTGATGAAGTATGATTCCGAGCCCGTCCCTCGGTCCTGCCTAACGAAGGTGCTGTGCCGTGGAGGTGTGCTGGGTTCGTTCCCTTTTGACGTTGGATGGCCCATCACTGGACCAACCCCCGCGAGGATGAGGTTCAGGCAGCAGAGGAACCGTAGCATGTTGTCAGGTTGTGGGCAGTTTGAGGGCTTGCTTGGCTGGGGCAGTGAAAGTAAATAGAAGTAGGCAATGAAAGGACACCTTCCGTGGTTTTATATGGGCTGTGGGCTGGTTTATGTTATCTGCTAATTGCCAGGTGCGTCGGTTCCCGCCAAAGACGGTGCAGCATGCCGCTGTGGTGTTAGTCGGCTCGGTAAGGGACCCAATCAGATAGCTAACGGGCGGATGCATGCATGGTGAGGACCGAGGCAAACTTCATCTCTGTCAGGGCCTAGGTGGAAACAATAAGTCCAGTCTCGAAGCTCCGAGTTTTGATATCCGTGTTTTCTTTTTCTTTTTCCCTTTCTAACTCTACACGGCTGGAAATAATATGTGTTACTCTATACCACAGTATCGCGACTGACAAAGCGTTGAAGCCAGTAGGTAGGCCTAGGTATTACTTTCGCCAGACGTATAATAGAATATATACTTACACTACTAAGACAGGCCCTCATGTTAGACCTGACGACTCAATTGCAACGTGTTCGACGACGAAGCAAATGACATGCTGCACGATCGAGAGTAACAGGTGACACATAAATTGCTGTATTCTAGGAAAGAGAAAGCAATAAAAGAAAAGTTGCACTGTGGTGCTATATATAAAGACACAAAATGAATAGCTAGCATAGCACGCCAGCCCCTGTTTACATTACGACATGGCACTAAACGGCATGTATGTATGCTATAGGCTTCGGCAATCTGCAAATGATTACGATGTGAATGCTATATACTTTTTCATCCCCACTGGATCGGGCAGGCTTTAGTCGGATATAGGTTTAACACCGCGCTGAGCCTGACTTCATCATATAACGAAAAAAAGATCGTATTCCAAACATGGACAGAACACTGCGATAGAAACATGTCAGAGTTGGGCAGCTATATAAGCCACCCGTCATTAATCTGAGAATAAAGATCCACAAATCGCCCAGTCGTACGGTGTACCGCGCAAGGACCTTGCTAGAGAACCCAAAACGTGCACTTAAGCTTCCAGGGATGTCGGTGTACTGCTGCAACTGGGTCAGTAAGCGCCGTAACAGCCACAACTCAAAAGTGTGCAGTGCATAAACGGGAGTCAATGACTCGAGTCAAGATGCTACTGTTTCAATGCATCCTACAGAAACAACGCGTCGCTACTCCCCTTACTACCTTCCCCATTCGGCTATAGCCCCTCTCGTAATGTAGCCTACGCGGCCAACGGAACCTTTTATTCCACCTCTGGTTCCGGCCAAAACCCGCTGCATCTCGTCACGAGGTCATGTCTCTACTACCATAGAATACGACAACTCTCTTCTCCGACTAGCCGGCCTAGCCCGTTCTCAACACACCGCACACCGCGAACAGGCAATCCGCTGCCGCTACAAGCGGTCCCCATGGCGATTGGAGGAAATCGGACGGCAGATGCATGGGCACGTGAAGCACATTATCGGCCGGACTGATGTTTTGACGAATTAGGGCGGCAGGGATAAGCAAGATAGGCGAGAGACGTGCCGGGACATCTTTAAAAGCCGTTGGTCCGCTGTGCGTTCAAGCTTTCCTATCCGTCATTTCGAAAGACAATCACTAGGTGTTGCTTAGCCGTGTGCTCTTGTGAAATCTTCTGACGCCAAGAGAGAAGATGTTTTCCGGATCTGACTGCTGCGGGCGCTCCCGCGCGCTGGCCTTTAGCCTAATACTGGCCGCCGGCTCCCTGGTCACGGCCGGGCCCTGCGACATCTACGCGTCCGGCGGCACCCCCTGCGTCGCGGCGCACAGCACCACCCGTGCCCTCTACAGCGCCTTCAGCGGCGCGCTGTACCAGGTGCGGCGGGCCTCGGACGGGGCCACGACCGATATCCGCCCGCGAGCGGCGGGTGGCGTCGCCGACGCGGCCGCGCAGGACACATTCTGCGCCGGCACGACGTGCCTGATCAGCGTCCTCTACGACCAGTCGGGCACCGGCAACCACCTGACGCAGGCGCCGCCCGGCGGGTTCCAGGGCCCCGAGGCCAACGGGTACGACAACCTGGCCGCGGCGGGCGGGGCGCCCGTGACGCTCAACGGACAAAAGGCCTACGGCATCTTCGTGTCGCCGGGCACGGGCTACCGCAACAACAACGCGAAGGGGATCGCGGTGCGCGACGAGCCCGAGGGCATGTACGCCGTGCTCGACGGGACGCACTACAACGACGGCTGCTGCTTCGACTATGGCAACGCCGAGACCAGCGCGCGCGACACGGGCAACGGCCACATGGAGACCATCTATTTCGGCGACAACACGGTCTGGGGCCGCGGCGCGGGCAGCGGGCCGTGGATCATGGCCGATCTGGAGAACGGCCTGTTCTCGGGCGCGAGCCCGAAGACCAACACCGGCGACCCTTCCGTCTCGTACCGCTTCCTGACCGCGGTGGTCAAGGGGGGCGCCAACAAATGGGCGATCCGCGGCGCCAACGCGGCCTCGGGCGGGCTTTCTACGTATTACAACGGCGCGCGCCCCAACGCGGCCGGGTACAACCCCATGAGCAAGGAGGGCGCCATCGTGCTGGGCATCGGCGGCGACAACAGCGTCGGCGCGCAGGGCACCTTCTACGAGGGCGTCATGACGACGGGCTACCCGTCCGACGCCACCGAGGACGCGGTGCAGGCCGACGTCGTCGCCGCGGGTTACGCCATCGCGCCCCTGACCAGCGGGCCCGCCCTCTCGGTCAGATCCTCGGTCTCGCTGCGCGCCACGACGGCGGGCTACACGACGCGGTACCTCGCGCACAGCGGCGCCACCGTCAACACGCAGGTGGTCTCGTCGTCGAGCGCCACGGCCCTCAAACAGCAGGCCAGCTGGATGGTGCGCACGGGGCTCGCGGCGGCCAGCGGGGGCCAGTGCTTCTCGTTCGAGGCCCGCGACGCGCCGGGCAGCTACCTGCGGCACTACAACTTCGAGCTGACGGTCGCGAACAGCGACGGCTCCAAGCAGTTCCGCGAGGACGCCACGTTCTGCACCCAGGTCGGGCTCAGCGGCGGGCAGGACACGTCGTCGATTCGCGCGTGGGGGTACCCGACGCGGTACTTGCGCCACTACAACAACGTGGGCTACGCGGCGAGCAACGGCGGCGTGCACACGTTTGATGCGGCGGGCTCGTTCACTGACGATGCAACTTGGGCTGTCGCCACTGGGTTTGCGTGAGGTTGAGCTGAGCCCTGCTGGCTTGCTTTGTCATGGTTCGTAAGGTCTACTTCGGATTGGCAAACGCATCGAGCACACCCGAAACCCGACGTTGCTGAGGAATTATAACAAGCAATGTTCGATATTCGAACTGAGTCGTAGTTATATAGAGTTGTTTCATCCAGAAATAGCAACAGCTATGTAGTAATAGGAGAAGATCTTCGAGAATCCATTTGCAATGTAACGGTGATATACCTTTCCCTGATGCACGATTCCTTAATCTATCTGAAGCAGCAGATCGCCTAAGTTGACGGTGCTGCGCCGCGGCTATCCTATTCCCAGCGCGCGTGCTGCGAGAACAGCGCCTCCCCCCTAGTCAAAGGATCTTTTGGGTGATGTCACAAGTTGTGTGATGCTCCCTACCTCCTGGCCGCAGGCGGCACAGAGATCCCATGTGTACTCCATTCGGGACTCAACGGCTTGAGGGCACCAAATTACGTAGTCAATGACTCGGAGGAACTGCCTGAGGTATAGAGAGTCGGAGAAACATCGTTCGAGTATACTGCGGAAAGGTATACCCCGGTTAATCCATCTAGTAAAGTTAAGGTTCGCTCAAACGGTTTCATGTTTATTCGGAGTGGCTGAGCAGCCATTGAAACTTTTAGAAACACGTTTGTTGCTATGTTCTTCAGGCAGCGCGGTGGCGGTGACATTGCCCTCTAATTAACCCGCCCCATCACGCCATGCACAGTTCTCGGCCGTGCCACTCGAGAGCAAAATCAGGATCTGGCTGCTGGCTGCCTGAGCCGGGCCCTCTATTTGGGGGGCCCATGGCGAGTAAAGAAAGTCGAACGAGTCTCGATGCACTTCCGGCCTCTCTCACCGATGCATGGTTTGCGGCGTACTGTGGGCCGGTTCTGTTCTACTATTTTTAACACGAACAACCCTGCAGCAGAGCCCATCGAAACGGGCGAACCTCACGTGGGTGCCCGAAATGAACAGTGTCCACCTGTGCCGTAATAGGCGCGCCGACAGGGATATCGGTGAAGGGAAGGTGGGTTCTTTACCATTTCAGGTTGGGATCGGCGTCGGCCTCCTGTTGAGAGGATTCAATCATCAAGCAAGGACAGTGAAAATGGCTTCTTCGGGGTGCGGAAGCCGTGGATATAAGGAGCGGCGCAGGAAGGTCGGATGGTGACGGCCCATGAGTAAAAAAGAGCTATCCTCTCCTTCTTCTACTACCAAGACCGACGACGATATATTCTTCCTAGTTACTATAGCAACCTGCCTCACCTGCTACCTCTCACAACAGCAATCTATCACTACCAAAACTCACTTACATATCTATCACTATGAAGATCACACTGAGCATCGCGGCGGCGGTTATGCTCGTCTTGGGCGCCTCGGCCGCACCTCTGGACGGCTATGGTCAATACGTCAAGGTAAGCTCACATGAGATAAAGCCCGTAACGACAAGATCGGGCTAACCTAGTCTTGCCCATCCAGAGCCGCACACCAGATTCGGCAAAGCAAGAGTTTGCCGCGATGGATGGCGGTGTCTAGCCGGCATGTCGGCCATATCATCAATCACGCGGGGCTTCGCCCCTTATTACGAATGAACGAGCATGGTATCGACGTGAACACCACTTCACTTTGCTGCTGCTACGAATCAACACGATATTACGACATACACCGGCAGAGATCACGGATCAGACGGCATAGTTCCTATGAGAATGCCAAAAGCTTCGTGGTCAACAAATCTTGACCCTACCCACCGGCTTTAAGCTTCAAGCCGGGCTGGTTCTGCGAGCACTGGTTCACAAACTTGGTGGCACCGATCGAGGTAACAATTTGCCTCTCGCCGAGACAAGATCAGCCTTAACCTCCGAAGCATCCTTTGATCAAGATGAGTTGTACTCACGATCCGTTGGTTTCCGGTATGCCTCCACATATGGAAAGCCTACTGCACTGTGCAAGCCTTTACAAGGCACTGAGCCATCAGGGCTTCTGCCACCCGCTGGCGTAGATAGACAATGCATATTGCCTTTATCTTCATCATCGTTACTACGACTGTCTCATGATATCACTGGTCTACTTACCTGTTTACTGTCATGCGTAACTGGATCTCTTCTCATCGTTTGCTCTTCCAAGGACATGGTTATTGGCGTCTATAATACATGGTCTATGCTTACAACTACTTAGTTACATATGTACAACTCCTTAGAACGAAACCATAGATCGAAACATTATTCACAAGACCCTCGATCACCACAACTAATAATAGTACACCAGCCGCAGTATCCAAGGTCAATCAGACCATCGACAAATCTCACAACGGGATGTCGAAACTGCCGTCCTCCCCGCCTGTACTGCAGTATCCCAAACCGCCGCGACTCCATGTAGAAGCGGAAGCAGCCGGTCTGGAACGACTCGAAGGCGGCGATGAAGCGCTCCAGCTCCGCCCGCTCGCCCTCGCCGTAGTGCTGTCGAGACTGGGCGCGCAGGACGCCGCCGCGGCCTCGAAGCGCTCCGCCGACGCGTACATCTGGTCCACGACCTGGTCCACGGCCGACTCGAGCGAGTCGCCCTTCTCGTGGATGGTGATGGGGACGAGGTTGCTCGCCGTGCCCTCGCGCTATAAGTAGTGGATCGCTTGTGTCAGCAGCAAGCTACGATGACTAAAGAGGGGGGTCAGGCTCAGGAGGAGGACTCACCATTTCTTTCTTGAGGGAGAACAAGTCGTTACACAGGATCGGCTGCAGGCTCATCTCGAACCGCATGGCCCGGACCTCCTCGCACCAGGTCAGCGCGGGCGGCAGGCGGGTGCCGGCCATGTACTGCGCCAGGTCGGCGAAGATGAAGACGGCGCCCGTGCCGTGGCGGAAGTCCCAGTACTCCTTAATCGTCGCCAGCTTGCCGCTAAGCCGGAACTTTTGCTCCGGGCCGTTGGAGAGGAAGAAATCCTCGAGGTCCTGGGCCAGCAGGTCGCGGTTGACCTGGGCCGGGTCGGCCGCGGTGCAGGCGTGGGCGACGTGGGCGAAGCTCTGGAGGAGTTTGTGGTGAGGCAGCTGCTGTGTTTGGGCTGGAGTTTGAGGGGAAAGGATGCTTCCTCTCCTGCTCTTGGCTGTCTCGAGCTGGTTTCTGATATAGAGCGCTGTGTCGTCCCGGAACTGGTCGGCGGAGTCGATGTCGGAGGCGAAGTCCAACACATCAGGATCAATCTCCTTGTCGATCATGTCATCGAATGCGAAGAGGAAGAAACACAGGATACCCATTGTCATCAGCCTCTCCCATTCTGCGTCTGGATAGATGCTTTTTTACACAACCATGTTAGCTTTTCCAAGATTCCACTCCTGTTTCAAGTAAGGCTTCGAAGTCATCATCACTCACACCGAGGTAAAGGCCGCCAGATCGATGGCTTTGAGCTTCTTGCCGAATTTCTCATCATCGATATACTTGTCGATGTAGTCATTGATGACGGGCAAGAGCCGGCCGTAGTACTTGTTGCGGCCTGCTGCCCATCCTGCATATACGGGTCGGAGATCTGGCAGGCGCAGTGTCTTTCCCTCCAGGCCACTGTAGACCCTGGTGATTTCGTCTGCTTCCATATTGGTGGTGGCGGCGGGGGTATACAGTTTGGTCAAGGCAGTTTTGAGACGATATATAACAGAGAGTGAGAGTTTCCCTAGGGAGTAGGGGTCAAACAGGACTTTGGCTACCGAGTGTGTCTGTTTCGAATCGATCCAGTAGTCCAGAGTCTGGCTGATATTCATGTTTGATTTATAAGAGTAGCAATGCCGGAAAGAAAGCCCGTTAATATAAGGAGACATTGCAAGTTCATATACTACCAGCAGAAGGATGCATCGCAACGATAATCCAAGTAGGTAGATGGGTTTAGTTGTGGTTATACAGGTTACGTGCCAATCCCCCCCTGGATCAGCGTGGGTTTGCTGTTAGGCAGCCTTTATTGGTTGAGCCCCGAATAGGGTACTATTTCCGTTCCAACACTCCTCGTGATGCCTGATAAGCTGACGACTAAGAAGTCGCTTTGGTCCTGTTCGGTGTGACTGGCTGTGCAGTGCCTCACGCGATGGGTGACAAACAAGCAAACTGTCAGCATAAGTAGCTTAGGGAGACTGGTGTAAGCGGGTTGCAGGCTTGCAGCCCATACGCATACGGGAAAAGGGTGCCGCCCAGTTGGGGGTCAAACACCTTGTCCCTATTATTATCGTGGCTGCGCGCTAGTTCTCACTAGGCGTCTTTCCCGGATTAAGTAAGCAGGCATTGGATGTTCAGAACAGTTGAACCCATACTGACTGAAACCCTTCGTCCAGTCTATATAGTAACATAGCGGGTCGTATAATAGAGTGTGCCGGTCAAAATCACCGCAACTCTCAATATGTATCAAGGGCATTGCCATCCGCGTACGAAAGAACAACTCATCTGGGACCCAGCCAATTGGGCCATCAAGTTTCTTTTTTGGGGTGCGGGATACGGTGTAGTAGGTGCACCTGTTGGCGAAAGACGATGCTGACAATTACCCGACACCGAAGCTGAATTTGTGTTGTTCAAGTGCCGAATATCTCTGCTGAGTCCAGGGGCAACCCGCCACGCTGAGCCTTTGCATGGCAGACGCAAAATCTCAGTCATTGATGGTAATTAGATAGTACGTAGGGAATGATGGGTACCCGCTGTCATCGATGCAGATCTCGTATAATCGGCGGCAGGCTGCTGCATTTACCCCTGGTTGCAGATTGAGATTGACGTAGCCTCAAAGCGACCTGGGAGTTCGGGACGGTTTGCGTGTATGCAAGGACGCGGGATACACGTGCAGCTGCTGTCGCAGCCCGGAAATTAAGCCACATGGGTGGCCCAAGATTTGGAATGCAGTGCTGGTTAGTCACTGGATTGATGGCGCAGGGAGTTTGCATGGAGGCTATGTTATGCGTCAGACGTGTCCTGTCCGCTCGTCAACAAAACGAGGTCTTGTGATCATGGAGGAAATGAGGCTAGAAAACAACCGATGGTTGTTAACGATTCCAGCCGGGATCTTTTTGCGCGTCTCCGCCAGCCTGGGTTCACATTGTCTGCAGGCTGTAAGGGGGTTCGGTTTCCGGGGCCTCTTCCCGCTTATACGAGAAGAGGCGACGGCACCATCTCGTCCCGGGCGAGATATCAACCCTGCCACAGCCAGGGTAGCCAGCTGAGCAGCGCCTCGGGCACTTTCTATTGCTGTTCTATGAACAGGATTGTCGAGTGTGACGTCAGAAGGTCCTGGGCGGACCTGGTAAGCATTGAAGGGCGTTTTTGGGGTATCCAGTATCTGCGCCATGTGTTCGTGTGTGACAACTGGTGGGGTAATGTCGTACTTGGTCTTGTAGGGCTGAATTGGCACCGGATGGGGGCCAAGTACTGAGGCAGCAGACCAAAAAGAAAAGCACAGTCAGATATAGGGGGGGTGTTATAAGCAGATCAGGGGTTAGGGGCAGCCAAGCACCGTCTTTGATCACCGAAATCCCCGCTCGTCAGGCTCCAGAGTGCCATTCAATTGATCCTGATGATAAGTGATCTATTTTAGACCAGGTCGCCGTCAGCCCGGGAACGGCGCCCTCCGCGCTGAGGTTCTTACCGACTTGCGAGAACGCTGATGACACACAACCAGGGGGCACGTGGTGCTGCTGAGAGGGATTGCGCAGCCGAAGCGACGAAAAGGGAAATCATGTCGTTTTGCCCGAAACTCGACGGACAGCCGCCCAAATACGAGCCGACGTCAAGCGCTGCGTGAGGGGATGAATATCGAAGCTTTCGGTGACCAGTAGGCATACCAGTAGAGATCATTTGCCTTGCCATTTTGGGTTCTTTGACTTGTTAGTTGTTGAGAAGATTTGATCATCGTCATGACTCCTTCGCACTTGTGCTCGCACGGTTCTTGAGTCAGGGCCCGTTCAGGGGCGGCCATGCCTAATGGGGCAGGTCGTAAGACGAAAAGCACGCCTGGGGTAGTGCTTGGGATTGCAGCCATGCTCTGGACCGAACTTTGCTGTGTACAAACGAACCTACCTCAACCAGCTAGGTGCAATCGCTCGTTACCTGAACTTACTGTACTATTGAAAAAGTTGTAGGATCGGAGGATCAATTGCATGAACTGTTAGCCACCCGCGGCTTCTGGCATCTCACTTTCGGGCCGCAGACAGAGCGCGACAGGACCGGGGTACGCCGCCGCGTTGACAGGATGCGGGTAGTATTCTCATCGCCATGGGCATTGCCTTGATGGTGCAATCCGCAGTGGCAGGAACGAATCCTCACAAATCTCCCAAGGTCCAAACCTTGCCTTCGCTGCGCGACCAGGCCAAGATTGTCGACGGTTGGACAGACAAGCGCAAGGGATTGATCCCCGGATCCTGCGCAAGTACGGAGTGGATGCGTGGCTGGTTGGTTGAAGTTCCTTTCCTTCATCCAACACAGCAGAAAACTGATCACATCACATCCTCACACAAACAGATAAGTCAGCGTGAGTATGCCGAGGACACGGTCTTCTGGGCCCTGAAGGAGGCCACGCAGTTCTCCGCCCGCCGGCGGACCACGCAGCTCTTCCTGGCCAATGTCACCGCCGAGGGCGCCCACTCGTACACCTGGGTCGACAACACGGACCTGGTCTGGAAGGAGCTCAAGCAGATCCTGGACGCGCATCAGCCGGCCCGCCTCGCGCTCAACACGGCGCCCGAGCTCGCCTTCGCGGGCGGGCTGCATGCGGGCGAGCGCGACACCATCGCCGAGGCCCTGGGTCCCGAGTGGGCCGGCCGCTTCGTGCTCGAGCCCATGCTGGCCGTTGAGGTCGTCGCGACCATGGTGCCGGGGCGGCTACCGTGGTACCGCAAGCTGATGGAGACGGCCTGGGCTGTCACCGAGGAGGGGTTCAGCGGGGACGTCATCGTGCCGGGGGAGACGACGGCGTGGGACGTGGAGTGGTGGATGCGCGAGAAGCTGCAGGCGCTCAACTACACGACCTGGTTCCAGCCCAGCGTCTACATCCTCGGCAAGACGGACCTCCCAGCAGCGTCAACGAGAAGGAAGACGCGGGGACAGGCGGTGATGATGATGGACGATCCCCGGGCGCCCGACCACCAGATCAGCTACGGCGACATCCTCCACACCGACTTCGGCGTCACCGCGCTGGGCCTCAACACGGACACGCAGCACCTGGGTTTCGTGCTGCGCCCGGGCGAGACGGCGGCCGACGTGCCGGCGAGCATCACTGAGGGACTGAAGAAGGTCAACCGGCTGCAGGACATCGTCGTGAGCCACATGGCGATCGGCCGGACGGGCGACGAGATCCTGCGGCGGGCGCTGGAGCAGGCGCGCGCCGAGGGCATCGAGGGCAAGATCTACTGCCACGCGACGGGGGAGTGGGGGCACAGCGCCGGGACCGTCATTGGTATGTGCATGCAAGCATACTCGTTTCTTTCTTTCTTTCTTTGACACACCTCATCGCCGCGGCTGTTGCCAAAGACAGACGCAATGGTAGCTTACCAACTCAACTCAATAGGCATGACCAACCTCCAGGACGGCGTGCCCGTCATCGGCGAGCTGCCCCTGCTGAAGAACACGTACTACAGCATCGAGCTCTACGCCGAGCACTATGTCCCCGAGCGCAACATGACGATCAAGTTCCCGCAGGAGGAAGACGTCTTCTGGAATGACGAGACCGAGACCTGGGAGTGGGTGTACGGGCAGCAGACGGAGCTGATCCTGGTCCACGCGAAAGAGAAGGATGTGCTGCGCGTCCAGGGTGGCGGCGAGCTCTGATCTGGGGCTTGCTTCTGATCAACTTTCTTCTGCAGCGGCATTGAAATGCCGGATTCATGCCACCCTTGTAACACACAGTGTGTTGTTCTAGACTACATACGCCCTTGCTGTGCGATGCAATCTCCCCCCACCACCCGGTAACCCGGTGCGGGGGCGAATCCAAGGCGATTAGAATCCTGTCAGTACTACTTCTCTAAGATGACAAATTGAGCAGCAATTATTCTGGGTACGCTGGTCAGACTTCAGGTCATCTATAAGCTTATGATTCAGGCGAGTCAGATTTGTTTGGGACAGACACAAAGCATTTGTTAGAAGCGATATCCTCATCAAATGTCTCACCATCTTTCTTTCTTCACGTGCTCATGTATGGATAAGGAGAGAATCTTACCATTCTTGCCATGCCTCGCGTACTGCGCACGCATGCAGGTTAAGCTGGGTTGGTTGGGCAAACCCCCCTCCAGAACCCACTGATGCCGCGTGAATCGAACCATTGTGTCGGGTGGCCTGTAGGATTGCCCCCTTTTTCCGCTGACGACAATTTCATCGCATAACCAACAAGGGACGACCCCTAGGGATAACTTGCAGGTGCCAAAAAGGCAGATTGACTCTTCCAATGGCCTGATTGGCTTCACGACTTTCTTACCTCCCTGATTCCCCAATATTTTCCACATGTCGGTCGCCCGCTCCTCGGTCGTTTGATCTCGGTTGGGTCGCTTGCATCGGGACCATGTGCTCTTACAGTTTTGTCGTGCCTAAGCGAGCCGCATGCCCGCACAACAGTCATTAAGCGTAGCCGCGCTGTAACGAGGGGTTGGGCAGGTTTAAAGGAAGATGTTCTTGCTTTATTGACGAGGTAATGCACACGTATTACTACTTAGATATCCTCCCTTTAGCTGTTGATTCTCATTTAGATGTGCCACTCCCCTCAACCTTCTAAACTCATCGTGTCGAAGAGACTGTGACTCTAGCCTACCGTACAGGCTTTATCTTATTCGAACGAACCCTGAATCAAGGACAAATTATCTCTCACGAGCCTTCTTCGGCCGGGGCGTGCTACTCTGAACTACAAACCACCCACCGTCATGAAGCCATCCTCACTCACCCCCGCGACGGAGCAAATCATCGCCACTCTCGACGGGATCGGCGCCACGGACCTGGCGGGAGATCGGCAGGCGCAGATCGCCGTGGCGGCCGCCGCGCGCCGCATGCTCGCGCGCATCCAGACACCCTTCGAGCACGTGCTGCGGTACCAGATCGACGCCGGCATCGCGGCGACGTGCCAGGTCCTGCTGGACCTCGGGCTGTGGAAGGGGTGGACCGAGGCCGGTGGGAAGGATGCGTCGCTGGTGCAGCTGGTGGACTACTGTTCGCCCGTGGCGCCTGATATGAACTTGTTAGGTATGTGTCTGTGTTGTTCTTCTGAAACGATAGCAGGTAGGTCGCTGACTGAGATGTTTGCCGCCCCTGGTTTCTAGGTCGGCTTTTGCGTTATTTGGCTTCCGAGTACGTCGTCAAAGAGGTTGGCGTAAATATGTACCGGCCAACAGCCTACTCGCTCGAGCTAGGAAAGCCGACATCGGCAACGACTCAGGCTCTGCTTGTTTGGTAAGTATTTACTGTACTTTTTTCGTTTCTCCCTTTCCTTCATCTACATGGATAGAATGCTGTTAGTTGCCGCCTGGATCCTAGGTAAGGAATTAAGTCGGCTGACAACTTGATTCCCCGGCAACCAGCGACCACCACTGGCTAGACTCGTGCCGCCACATGCCGGCCTTCTTGGCCAAGACGGGCTACCAGGAGCCCCTGGACCCGGTCCAGTCCAACTACGCCGACTGGACGCCCGAGAAGCTCACGCTCTTTGCGCGCATGCAGACCAACCCGGCCTACGCCGTCAGCTTCACCGGCTGGATGGCCGGGCTCGTCGGGTACAAGGCCGACTGGACGGACGCGTACGACACCAAGGACCTCGTCGAGGGGTTCTTCCGGGAACGGGAGAAGACGAATAGTAGCAGCGGTGAGTCTTCGGGGTCAGGGACCCTGCTGGTCGACATCGGCGGCTCGCACGGCCTCGACGTATCGAGCCTCTTGGCGAAGCACCCCGACCTGCCCGCGGGCTCGCTCGTCCTGCAGGACCTGACGCACGTGACGGCGCACGCCCGGGTCGACCCGGACAAAGTCACGGTGATGGCGCACGACTTCTTCGACCCCCAGCCCGTGCGGGGGGAGCCGGGCCTACCTCCTGCACGCGATCCTGCACGACTGGGACGACCGGGACTGCCGGCGGATCCTGCGGCACGTGTCGGCGGCCATGACGCCCGGGTACTCCAAATTGTTGATTTATGATGGTGTTATACCCGAGACGGGCGTGAGCATGTACCAGGCCGCCGTCGACACGGGGCTGATGTTCCTGGTGTCGGCGCGGGAGCGGACCGAGGGGCAGTGGCGGCTGCTGCTCAAGAGCGCGGGGTTTCGGGTGCAGGCGATCTGGTGGCCGGCGGTGTCGGGGACGGAGGCGGTTATTGAGGCGGAGCTGTGTGATGGGGATGATGATGAAGGTGAAGAGGATGGGGGAGAGGATTACAATAACGAGGACGAAGAAGAAGAATAGTAGATAACTAACCATACTCGCCGCCGATAATAGGATTATATCTACCTTAACATAGTGGCCAGAGCTTTCCTATAGGCATGGTCCAAAAGCATTTTATGGCGCAACCTAGATGGGACCTGCGTGCATGATCCTACCTTATGGTACTTTTTATTCCCAGGCTCAAGGATACCGTATAATAACAAGAGCTCCCTTGTTGAAAAGATCGCTAGTTAACAGGGAGATGGGCTTGTGTGGCTGATGAGACTGAACCGTGTCGAAGTACATGACTTTCGAGGATGGCCCTTATATAATTCACGCAATGAACGAGTCAATTAGCTGGGACCAATAAGAACACAAGACATAGACATAGGCAACCTAAGAACAGAATGGTATATACAGCGACACTCCTCTCACTAATGGGAGTCACCTATTCAGTTCTTGTACTGTATCTCCTTCCTAATAGTTGTATCTATAGGAGCCCAAACAGTTTTCCTCGACGAGTAACAGCAACCGCAACAGCCGTTAACTCCTCTACTTGCTCCGGAGTAAAGCACATCTTGATAGCTTCCTGGGCAAAAAGAGGCATATATATAGGATCTGGTACCCCTGATAGGCGTGTTTCCAAAGATGGCCCCTGACTTAAAGATAGTAGGTGGCCTATTTCGAGGTTTGCCCCAAGGTCCATAGATGCCCTTGTTCTAGCAAAACTTTGGTTATCGCACAGTATTTAGTGCGCCGGACTTCGTCAAGTAAATCTATGACTTGAGGTTCTACCAGGCGTTTTAGAAACTCTTCCCAGACTGTAGTGAAGCGTTTCCGTTTATATTCGGTTACGAATGCCTGGTCAGGGGAAGCACCTTGTGAGAGCAGAAATTGAATGGTGTCGGTATAAAGGGTAGCAGAACTGCTCAATGGTGTGAGGGCGTAGTCAAGCAATGATGGTTGCCTACTAGGTCGAGTAGGTCTCTTTTCAACCCATCGTAGCAGGTGGTCAATAAATGAAATGCAACATTTGATTTTCTTCTTTGATGCCGGAATTCGACTGACCGAGGTGTTACAGTCGGTGTAGAACGAGTCAGTGCTAGGCTCCTCTATCTCTCCTAGCGATAGGCATGCCGAACATTTGAGTTTAAGAAAACTAGTATGGCCACTTTGTGCTGCCCTTCCGAGAAAGAAGACAGGGTAGTGTCTCAAGAAGCGGTTTGTTCGAAGAATTTCATCGCACAACCTTTCAGCTGTCTCCAGTAAGCTGTCAAGTGCCGCGACTGCTTCTGGCTGGGTTGTAAACTGTCTGGCAGCGCTCCTGGTATAGAAGAAAAGCTCATCAAGAACTCGGTCAAACTTTGTGAAGTCCACGACTGAAAACTCGGCAAATTTGATCTTGGCAATGGCCGCCTTGACCCATGCGAGGAACAGGTCAGTCTTGCTGCCTATGTTGATGTTGAAGAGCCCCAATGCTTTCGGGGACTTTACCAAGAAGTCTCGAACTGTTCGATGAAGAAAATCCACCTTCAATTTAAAGTAAATTGAGTCGTATTGCAGGTCATCTTCATCCATGGTAACTTCAAGTAAGCCCCTGGATCTCCCGTTCAGCTGTCTTCGCATCTTTTCGCATCGGGCTGAAACGTCATACTTATTTAGAGGCCTGTACGATGAACTAATTTCATTTACCTCGCCTTGTATGATCTCGTCCAGGATTTGGTAGAAAACCAACAGACGAGGCTGCTCTGCTTCAGTCGCGACCTTCAAGATTTTCGCAGCTTGACGTCGATACGCTGCTGGAATGTTTGTGATAATGTGGTAGAAGAACTCGTCAAGGTCTCCGGGGAAGCTTGTCAGACGGCGCCGTAGAGTTGGCACTGAATCGTGAAAGGTGAATCCCTCAAGAAGCGTCTGCACGACAAGTCGAACCAAAAGAAAGACGCCCTGGGCTCGGTCTACCACTTCTGATATCAAGTCCTCATAGTTCGAATCGAGCTCTCTCAGCCTCGAGAACTGTTCATGGCTGGTAAACCTGCCACTGACATAGGCGTGGATGTCGTTTCGTGTCAGGTCCTCCAGTTTTGAGGCTTTTGGTAGGATTGTGTCCGTATATGTCCACAAACTCCATCCAGGGTCGACTCGCCACGCACAGCTTTATCTTGTCGGATATTTCGAGCCGATGCAGGGCGCTGGTCAAGTCCCTGACGTTTTTGGTGCTCTTCATCTTGGAACTCATCTAGGCCATCAATGAAAAAGCAGAACTTGACTTTCTCTAGCCGCAGAAGAATAAACTCGTACATCAGAAAGGGTGTTTCCAGATCCCAATCTTCATCATAGGTTACCGGCACTGCAAGTTTAGGGTCGCTGGCGATACTTGGTATCACTTCTGGAATGTGTCGCAATATCTCAAATAGCAAGGTCCTGAGTAGCCCTTCGAGTGACTTCTGTAAGCGGGATCCAGCATACCAGAAGTAAAAGCTCGCTGTGACCAGCTGGTCATCTTTCGACCAGTGCTCAAAATGATCTTGCACTGTCTTTTGCGCGAAAGCAAACTTCATGAAGGTGGACTTCCCAGACCCAGGTTTGCCATGGAGCCAGCAGACACCGTCGCCGTCGCGTAACCAGGTGATGAAATCCAAGCATGAGCGCTTACGGTTCATTTGATCATTGGAATTGACAAGCCACTGGAATGTACCTTCATAAGCTTTCTCGATCTTCCGCTCGCGTGTGGATATGCTACTGAAGTGCAATTTCTTGAGCAGCTGCTGGTTAGAACCGGCTTCCATGCCTTTTGTTTCGAGTTTGTCCATGGCATAGGCAAGACTTCGCATCTGGTCCGACAGCTCGGTAATAACGACAGGGCTCAACTCTTGTGACTGGTGTTGTTGGAAGTACTGCTTCATCTGTGTCGTGGTGTTCTTATCCGCAAGGTTCTCCAAGACTTCCTGTATATCTTGTTTCAGAGAAGAGACTTCGTTCTTAGTTGCAACACCGAGTCTCTCATGCGTCATTTGCAATTCTCGTATAACACGACCGAGGTCAGACACATTGCCTCTACAACGATAGGGTAAACGGGGTTAGCATAAACCGTAAGATCGGGGCTGAAATAGAAAGGCACGTACAGTAGAAGCTCTGGTATGTGAGCAGACATTCGCGCTTGAACCTTTGAGATCTTGCCGGTCAATCAATCAACCTTTTTCTTGGACCGAACCCCCTTGAGCGCGGCCAGAAAAGAATCCCATCGGGTTTTGTCTCCATTGATCCTCAATTTTTCCAGACTCTCCAAGAGCTCTTGAGAGATCTCGTCACGTTGTTTAGCGAGACCTCGTAGCTCTGGTGTCGCCTTTTGGACCACGACAATCCCGCTGACCGTGGCGCTGAGCATCCCTGATGATTGAGTCCAAGAACTGAACGTCATCTGCAACACCGGAGCCCGATGCATAGATCGCATTAGCACCAGTGAGCAGCTTCCAGCTGAAGTCAACAAAGGACACAACATTGCTTGCGAGGCCGAGAGCGGCGAGAGCCTCCATGGCTGGAAAGATCCGTGGCTGGAGAAACAGCTGTCTGACCAGCTACATGACGCTATTTGAGCTGATGAGGCTCGACGATAAGCGCCCCCTGGTGCCTTTGTCTTGGACTGGCCGGGGTATAGGTAATGGTTCAATTGAGAAGTAAGATGCGATGTACCTGCTGGATTGTTGACTGATGGATGATTGTGAGTTGAAGTACCGAATTTCTGCAACCACGACGGGTGGTGCCTAAGGCGTACTTGTCAGCCTCACTGTGCTTTCTGATTGGTAGTCTCCTCTTCCTGCAGAGAGCTACTTCTCGTGCTGCAGAGGGCTATACCCTTCATTTCTTCATGGGCGAGGCAGACTCCGGAAGGGTTTAAGCACGAATGTGACTCCTCGTATTGATGCTGTGGTAGTGTACAGTTGAGGTATTCAGTACCCAACAACTACTTATTCAAGAAAGACCCAAGGCTATTGATACCTTGACTAGGGGGTAGCATTGGGTGCGCATGTGGCATGATGGGCAGACAGCTATCAACGCACTTGACGGAATGCTAGACTCCCAACTGTATCAAGGAGTCGGTTCTAGACCCAGGGTACACACTCTGGCAGTTAGTATTCAAAAACCCCCAAGGAGCCCTCATGTACGGATGTCGCACCAGATATATGGCGCAGCGATCTGTCATTGAGCATATGGATATCGGTGTCAGCATGTGATGAAGCGCCCCTCTACTCTCAGCTTTTCTCTCCCGGTCTCCCTAGCGATCTTCGCTTGGGGACGAGAAGATGAAAGATTGGCTGGTCCTGGTGTACGTAACTGATGCCCACGAACGAATCCCCAACCTCGGATGTCAACTCTCTTCGGGTTTGCAATTTTGCACACGAGATGATCCACTCGGGTGTGCTGCCTCATTAGTCGTAGGTCCCATCACGATGTACCTCAAACATACCCCCATATAGTAAAAGTTCTGGAAAGGATCCGACTGGCTGTACAGTAACTCAGAGCACTTGAGCTTTTAGGTGCCTCTCGCCACAGAGTTCTCCTAACCGTCCAACACAAATACCACCGGGGTTTCTCCATAAAGTCATCGGCAGTGCTGTTCGGCAGCCCAAGGCAGATTTCCACCATCGGGCTGGGCCGTGATAATCCCCAGTCTGCTACTCTGGGTAGCCTGGTTCGCGAGCCATCATTCGAGGCCAGGGCAGTGACTTAGCCCCACCGCAGATATATGTAGTCACCGTTTGTTCCAAAGCCGAATGTCACCGTAGATGAGGCATTACCTGCCCAAAAGAAATGAGAAGATATCGAGGATTGGAAACGTATCAGTCTGGGGAATGATCGGGAATACAGACACCAACGGCTTATAGGAAATGGGTAGCTACAATGATATCAAATACTGAAAGCAGCAGAAGACAAGCCGAGAGTAAACATCATCGCCGTTTTTGAAGCGACAGATAACCTAGGGGCTATTAAGTACATATAGATAGGAGAGACACCACCGGAGACGTTGCTCCGGATGAAGACGTCCAGACCCTTGGTAGACTTTGCCTAAAGGGTTGAAGCTCTGGGTTCTAGCGCTGGGCACTATGGTTTAAAAGTGCCGGGCGACGGGGCGGGCTCACGAACTAGGCAAACTAAAAAAAACCCAAGGTGCACCATGGCCTCTCAGGGCACGGGCTTGGTGGACCAAGACTCAATTCAAGTCGCCTATTTCGGTATGTAGAGAAAACCATCCCATCCCTATGCCTTGTTTCAATATGAATCATAAAGGACGGATGCGTGATATCATCCCCAGAGGCGTCGCGTACATGTCTCCATTCCGCATGACGATCATGCAGTCGAGAACTCTAATTCTTCATTGCCAGGATGGCAATCAGGTTACCTGCGCATATTGAGCTTTTACGGCTAAGCTCCTTGCTCCTTGCCAGGACAGAGGGCCAGTCAGTAGCAGGGCAGCTAAGGGCCTAAAGGCGCTGCAGTAGGACTCTGGAGCCCCCTCTGGCAGCACCCAACCTGGTCAATCTCTGCCGCTAAGCGAAAGGTCCCCCCCCCCCCACCCCCCCTCCCCCCACCTCCACCTTCAAGCTGGAAAGCAAGATGACGGACGGATCGTCTGCCTGCTGTCTGACCTGACCAGGATCTTTCTTCGAGGGCAGCGACGATAGAGCTTTGGTGATTTGGCTGGTCGAGTTGAGTCCTCGTTAGGGTGTCAGTCCTCAGTACCCCCTTCGCACTGCCCATTTTTCTGATAGTTGCTGCTTCTACCACCAAGGCCAAACCAATGAAGCAATTGAGCGCAGATATCTCTATCTCTACCTGGTTCCCGGGTATACTTTACCTGCCACCATTCGTCCCCATACTCAACGACGCTGTGGAGTTAAATTTCCTGTGCGGCGCGCAAAGGCACCCACACCCGCAGCTTGGCTCTCCCCGGTTTTATTCGCGACGTTCGGGAATGACCTCAGTCGATAGCCCTACATAAATTTGACACTCGCCACGATCCTTACGCCCGCGCGAGAAAGGAGCATCTGGCATAGAAGAAGACATACGGGGCAACACACAACTACCGGGAGAAGAAGAAGCAGCAATAGAGGAAGCAACAGTCCCAGAACCTGCAGCCGAAGACCATTTCGTCGTCGACTTCACCGCCGCCCGTGCCGTCAAATGTTTGGATGAATTAGATTTCGATCGATCCGCTCTGTCACGCCAGAAAGGCCTGCACTCCGCTCCCGAGTACGCCAAACCAGAGCCACCTCCCTCACCTTCGTGTACATAGTTCCATTCTCGACTTCTTTCCAACAACCCACCCAAGCTACTGTCCGACCATCCAACGCGCGCTCGGCACTCGGGGGACAAGCATGCCATTCCTCATGCCACAACCTATATAGATCACCAGCGATGGAGGAGGGTTCCAAAATCCGGTCCGGGCACTCGAGCAACCCCGACCATCCCACCGCCACACCACCCACTTCCGAGAAGCACCCCGCCCCGTCCAACAACGATGCCGCCAACAAGAGGAGGCGCGGCCTCGGCGTCGTCACCCCCAACGCCTGCACGGAATGCCGTAAGAAGCGCGCCAAGGTATGCCTGTCCATCTGTCCCCTTCCTGCCTTGATTGCTGTACGGGCTGTGTGCCGCAAACCAAACTTTCGAGTGGCTGACCATGTCGCAATCGCCCGTTCTTGTAGTGCGACGGCCAAAGACCTTGCGGCCGATGCAGGGCGCAAAAAGATGTCGAATGCGTCTACGAAATCCCCGTACGACAGTCCAAAGAAAACCTCCGAAGCGAGATAGATCAACTACGGCGCCAGCAGCGCCAGAATGACTCGGTCTTCTCCGCCCTCGTACGACCCGAGCTGTGGGAGGAGGTCCTCACCCGCATGCGCGGCGGCCAGAGCGTCGAGAGCATATCCGAATGGCTGAGCTCGGGCGGAGCAAACGTGCTGTCCCAGTCCAATTTCGGCCAGTCGCTGCCGCCGCCGCAGCAACAGCCGAAGCAAGGCAATGCCGGTGTGACGCTGCCGCCTCTGGCCGGCATGGGCTACGGTGCGCCGGGCCCTGGCGCCGGCAGTTATGCGCCTTTGGTCACCCCCGGCGGCGCTAACCAGGCGAAACAAGAATACGATCACAACAGCCCCTGGGCCCTTTCCTCGCAGGACCAGTCGCACTCCACCCGCAGTAATTCTCCATCCCGACGTCATGCAGTGGACCGCCGACGTGGCTCCTAGTAATCGCGTCGGCTCCTGGCTGCAGTCGCAGCAGTCCCCGGTCGAGGTGACGCGCCCTCATGGCGTCGACCAGATCTTCGCGCCCATACAGTCTCCTGAGATGAAGGTGCCACCCGACACCTGGACCAACGTGACGACCGACACCAATCTCGTCCAGCACCTGCTCGCCCTCTACTTCTGCTGGGAGTATCCAACTTTCGCCTCCCTCAGCAAGGAGCACTTCTTGAAGGACTTCCTCGACGGGCGGCACAGGTACTGCTCGCCCATCCTGGTGAATGCGCTCCTGGCGCTCGGATGCCGCTTCTCGACACAACCCAATACCCGCGAAAACCCGGACGATCCTTATACGTCCGGCGACCACTTCTTCAAGGAGGCCTTGCGGCTCATGTACCGCGAAGGCAACCACCACACTCTGATGACAATCCAGGCGCTGGGCATCATGTCCATCCGCGAAGCTAGCTGTGGGAGGGACTCGGAGAGCTGGTACTATGCCGGCCAGAGCGTGCGGCTAGCCTTGGAAATGGGCCTGCACAAGGTGGACGACAATGGCGAAGAGGACGAGATGGCCGTACAGGCGGCCACCTTCTGGGGCGCCTTTGCCCTGGACCATGCCTGGTCGCTGGCCACCGGCTCGTTGCCCCAGTGCTCGTGTTTTCCTAATCTACCCCCGAAGCCAGCCATGATTAATGATATTGAGTCATCCCTATGGGTTCCCTACACAGACGATGGTAAGTAGAAATAGCTCTCCTTGCCTTTTCTCTCTCTCTTTTTTTTTTTTTTGGATTCTGAGACGTGCGAAACAGGTTCTGACCTTTTAGGCGCTCCCCTTCAACGATCCTGCCAGCAGCCCTCCAACGTGCGGTCCGTGTACAAGTGCTTCTGCGAGCTGAGCGAGCTGGTGCACCAGTCGCTCTACGTGCTGCACTCGCCGGGACGGCCCGTGACGAGCCGGGACCTCCTCAACATATATACGCAGTACCTGAACTGGTACGACCGGATCCCCGAGGTGCTGCGACTGGGCCACAACTTCACGCCGGCCGTGCTGTTCGCGCACATGTACTACCACTTCGCCATTTTACTTCTGTTCCGGCCTCTGATCAAGCTGCGCATCATCGGCTCCAGCATACTGCCACGCGACGTCTGTTCTCAGGCCGCCGACGCCATCCAGGGCCTGCTGCGCTCGTACTCGCAGTTGTACACGCTCCGGCGTACGCCGTCGTTCGTGCCCTACTTCGTGCTGACCTCGGCCATCATGCACCTGGCCATCGGGGCCTCGTCGCCCATGCAGAGCAGCAACGGCGCCTCGCCCGCGGCCGCGTCAAACCCGTCGACCGCGAAGCCCGAAGGCTCGGAGCTACCACACGGCCACCCAGCAAGGCCGGCGCAGTCCTCCAACAGCAGCGAGGCCGGCGGCAATAACGGCGGCGGCACCGCGTCCGCTTCGGTCCGAAGCACATCATCGAGCGCGACGCTGAGCCCCAAGGTGGCCGAGGCGCTGCGGCAGGGCATCGCGGACCTCGAGGAGATGGCGCCGTGCCACCACTTCGCCGAGCAAGCTTTGCACATCCTGCGGTACCTGGCGCGCAAGTGGCACATCGACATCAACCTGTCGTCGAACCGGGACGGCAGCGGCGGCGCCGCCGGCGGGGACCTGACGCACGAGGAGGTGGACAAGCTGGTGGGCCCGCAGACGAGCAGCCTCAACTTCTTCACGCCCAAGGTGGTGGAGAACGACTTCATCTGTGCGTGGGGCACGCCGGGCGACTACGACGACGACAACACGGGCGGGCCGTCGACGAGCGCGACGGCGGTGCCGCAGGGCAGCAAGAACGGTGGCGGCGGCAGCGTGGCGCGGCGGCAGCAGGACATCGGGGACGACATGCCGCAGGGGGTCAGCAAGGAGGCCGGCGGCAGGGTGGCGCACCGGGAGCAGGACATCGGGGACGACATGCCGCAGGGGGTCAGCAAGGAGGCCGGGGCGTCGTCGGCGCAGATCCGGACGGGCGAGGCGGCGGGCGAGAGCGACGCGCTCGACCGGCTCAAGGAGACGACGGGCCGGCCGGGGAAGACGGCGCCGTCGGCCAAGAGCATCGAGAGCATGGAGAACCCGCTGTTCTGGCCGTTTCCGATGCAGGGGCGGCCGATCTTGGCGTCGGGGCCGAAGTTGCAGGAGTCGGGGTTTGCGCCGCTTTGAGGGCGGTCGGTTGGTTGATGCTTCAGGACTACTGGCTCTGGCTTGTTCGCTGTTCGCTGTTCGCCATGTCTGCCGAGTACGGATTGTATGTATATCCACCCTCTTTTTACCGCCAATGACAGCATATTAGCGAGGTGTTGAGGCGTTGGGGGGGGGGGGGGCGAGGACGCAAAAGTGGCCCGGAGGTTTAGTTAGCGATGGGCAAGCTTCTTCTAATTCGGATGCATGGTTTGGTTTCTGGGACATGAGAAACAAAAACGGTATATGATCATGCGCATGCTGGAGGAGCAAGTTGATCTCTGCCAGGGCGAACTTCACTTGGGGTATATCCATCTGAATACTGATCAGAGGCATACTTACATTGCCCGAATGGTTTCCCACTTGCTTCTTATTATCATACGACAAATGGATGGATAGGGGCCAGGCGAGGACGAGAAAGCCTTGTTGTGGGCGAACGCGCATATATATCTTCGGAAAGGGGCAGAAGAGTCTGAACGTGGGAGGGGAAAGGGGGAACGATGTGTATCAAGAACGACGGATGATGATGAGGCAGACGATGTACGTACATACGTGTCGTGTTGTTGTTGTTGTTATTGTGTGAATATTAAAAGATACCCCCTTCAAAATGGGAACGGCACCACTCAACTTTTGGCTTCTTCTTGCAATGCTGTGGATGAGTGAGGAGACCTGGGAATGGTCTCGGTAATGTATCTATCTGAATGTGTATGTATACCCTCAAGTTGTGTTTAGGGGTGATGATAATTACTTGCAGGAGCTCAATGTATATTATATTGCCGTCACTGCCTTTTGCGCACATCGTTTGTCACGTAGCGTAGATGACATTCGTGGTTTGCTTTGTGTATATGCCTACTACTACGCCTTAGGCATCTATCTAAGTAGTTTGGGGTTGAACTGAGAAGGCCATGGTCATGCCAAGGTTTCGGAAGAGGCCCATCCCTATCTCATGTTGAGTGTCTCTCGCTCTCTCTCTACAAAGAGAAAGGGAGTAGGAGAAGGGCATCTGGTTCGGGAGCCACAGCCGGAGGCGAATTGTGTGTGGAATCTTTGACGTGAAGCCCCAGGCTATCGAATGCGTCAAGACCGCGATGACCTCCCCCGACAAATACAGGATTTTCTTTCTAGAAAAACGAATAAGTTGAAGATGGCCAGTATGGATGGTGTCTATATCGAGCCTAACTGAGCAGTCCAGTCGGTCCATGTAATTACTTCAAGACATGTCCTACGGCCTTGCTCTTACTTGCCTTCCAGCCAAGCATGATGATGTCCGCAGCCTAGCTGGACTTGACCTCTTGACTTGAAGAACCTTTCTTTCGACCAAAGGAGCAACAGTAATTGGAAAATCCGAGTGCGTAACAAGACGGAAGTCCTCAGATCCTTGACGACTCTCCCCCTATGATAGCACCACGACTACTCCATTCATTCTTTGCCATTGCTTGCAGGCAAGACTGTAAGGACAGACACTACAAAGTCACAGAAGACGGATGATGATGGATGATACGCGAAGCTCCACGACACTTGGATTTCCTATGTGTATGGGTTTGTAGAACTCGATTATGAAAAACAAAGAAACAAGAAATAGATTGTACGTCTGTGATCCGACTCCTGTAACGCCTAGCCATTGACTGATCTCTAACTTTTAGGGGGTCGTGAGGGAGAGAGCTATCAACCGCCCCAAGAAAGACACTTCTCGATCGATCTCGATCAATCTCTATGTCCCTGAAACAACACCTTCAGCCAGCCAGTATGCGTAACCAGCTTTATCCCGGGAAAGAGATGATTATTATACAGCTTGCCTCCTCACAACCATCCTGGAGACCATCTATCTCTCAACCCAGGTGATCACTCATTACAGAGGAGCACCGTGCTCCGCATGCCAGCAGAAACAGACCCCCACACAACTTTCCACACCCTCTCCACCCCTCAGTACCTCTTTGACGGATTGCGGCTCTTCGTCGGACTCCTGGACCGGTGTTCCTTGCTCGGACTCCTCCGCCGCCCGGGCGTCTCGTACGGTGGCGGCAGCAGCTGCGGTCGGACATTGCTCTCCGGCGAGGCGTCCGTGTCGGGCGTGTCATCCATGTGGTGCATCAGCGCATAGGAGCCGCGATGCGGCGTCCGGGGCGGGTAGAAGTAGTGCTGCTGCTCGTGGTTGCCGTTAGCAACCTGCGAGGACTGCGGGTGGTGCGGGACGGCCGTCGTGAAGCTCGGGGGCGCCGACGTCTTGAACAGGGACGCGCCGCTCGTGCAGAAGATCATGGTGAGGATGAAGAAGGCGGCCTGCAGCAGATTGTTAATAAACGTCATGGGATTCGCGGCCATGAAGGTGAGGAGGATACCCACCATGGTTTTCCAGTGCATCGACTCGAAGATGGTGTTGGCGATCTCGACCAGGTTCCTGGCGCCGAAGCGGACATTGTAGTCGCGTTCGGGGTTCTGGTTCATGCAGACCCACCATTCCTCACACATCTGGTTGATGGCCGGGACGCGCTGTTCTTTCGGGGAGCAGCGGTTCTCATCGTAATTGGCAATGCACTTGGCGATTTCGTCGTTGACGGAGGTGCGCTCGGTCAGGGAGATGAGCGACATCTCGTGGCGGAAGGCCGAATAGATGTTGAGGAGAATGTAGAGGGCGAAGCCAAGGATCGAGGCATTGAAGGCGAGCGTCAACCAGTAGCCCAGTATCTGGGGCGCCGAGGGATGCTTGGAGATGGTGGCCAGGAAGCCCGCGAACCAGCCCTTCTTGGCCGGTGCGTTGCCGCGGCCTCCTCGCTGGCTTTTTCGGGAGTTTGGGTGCTCGTTGGGCTCGTAGGTGCTGTCGTCCGAGTCGGGGTCTTCCGACTCTTCCCACTCGTTAACATGTTTGTAGGGCAAGCGGTATCCGCTGATGTCCTTATCATCGTGACGTCTCTTGCGCTTACGTATCTTGTCGCGGTTGCCGAACATGGTGCGGGGATTGGCAATCTCGCCCTTGCCGGGGGACCGCCGCGTGGCCTGCTGCAGCAGCGCCTTGGAGCGAGCGGGCGTAAGGCTCATGTGGCGGAGGGAGCGCGAGTTGTCCTCGGGCGTGTCGGGATCGAGGAAGTCGGAGGCGTCGGCGTCGGTGGCGGCGGGACTGTCCTCGACCTCGGAGACGGGGTCCATGTCGAAGGGTTTTCGCGGTGTCGTGAAGGCCGGGTTGCGGAACGGAGGCGCCGTGTTGGTGCGTTGAAAGAGAGGGTGACCAGAAGAAGAAGAGGGTGTAGAGGCCGCTGGCGCGTCGTAGCGATTGGAAGACGCAGGCGGCGGCTTGCTTGGGCTGTTGGTTTGTGATCGCGCGAACAGGTTGGGTGTGCTATTGGCGGCGAGGGCGCCAGGACGAGCAGCTCCGAACGCAGTGTCTGTGGTTTGCATGGTGAGCGGGGAATGAGGGTAAGAGACAGGTGACGACGGTGGTGCGACTGCGTGCTTACTGGTCTTCTGGGCGTTTTGAATGGATCGAACAAATGGGCTGGTGGGATCCATCGGTCCTTGGGTTTGGTATTCCCAGTCCATGGGAGACTCGTAGGTGCGCCGCTCCATGATCTGATGTCCAACCCGGGCCTACTGAAGAAGAAAGTAGAAAAGGCGTGGCAGCTATTTGCAGGTTGTGGTGTGGCCGATAAAAGCGAATGAAGGAAGTAGTTGGCGATGCGGCAGAGTCCCGAGGCAGGAGGAAGCGACGACAAGGACGGGTATTGATGATGATGCAGGGAGAAAGACAAGACTGGACCTCGTCAATAGCTCTCTCTATTCGACCTGCACAAGGGCATGCAATCAATCAATAGTTACTCCAGATAATCATGGGTCTTTTGCATGGTGGCGGGCATGGGTCGGCCGTTCATCAAATACTAAAATCAATCGAGGAACAGTCTCTTTCTTCTACACCATCGACGATTGATGGGGTAACCACTCGCCACAGTAAACAAAGGCCGCCACTTTCTAAAGCTATTGTGGGGGTTTGACGAAGCTGAGAAAGCCAAGCCAGGATTAGGTAAGCTTCAATTGTGGAAAGCAGGGATGTCATGGCAGCTAAAGTCAACTAAAGGGAAAGAGGCTTGACTTCAACATTTCATTCCCAAGCAAAGCAAAGGGCAAACAAGGCTGGCTGGACATCCAATTCATCAACCCATCCTCCCACGCCCTTTGCCATTTCTGAACAACAACCCCTTCCCTCTTCTTTTATCGAATCGAGGGAGGAAACGCCAACAAGACATATTCTTGTTTTTCGTCAATTTCTCCCGTTCAACAGCTCAAGGCCCATCTCCGTTACCAGGCCAAGCCTCTTCTTTAATTGCAGTCTTCATTTTTATCACAGGCCTCTTTCTATCCTCGCCACCTTTCACCTCACGCCTCTTTCGTTTTTCTCCGACTTCCTTGTCGCCATCAAAACAAACCATACCATGTCCGACATGGAAGATTCCCCTGCGGCGGCGGCCCCCGAGACCCTGCACGAGGAAGAGGCAGATGACCAGCAAAAGGAGCTAGGCGACTACGACGTGGAAGCGGCCGGCGATTCCGACAAGGACTCCGACGCCCTGTCCGAGGTCGACGAGGACCAGTTCGACGACTACGACCCCGCCGCCGCCCAGATCGAGGAGAAGCCCGTCGAGATCGACGAAGACGTCGCCCGCACCCTGAAGGCCGGCAAGCGCAAGGGCCAGGCCGTCCGCAAGCCCAAGGAGGGCCGGCGCGAGAAGAAGCGCTCGAGACAACAGGACGACAATGACGGTGCAGACGGCGAGATCCAGACGGGAAAGCGACGCCGAGGAGCCCCTGCCGCGTCGTCCCGCAGCGAGCGGGCGTCGCCCGAGCCCGTGCCCGAGGAGAACCTGACACCCGAGGAGCGGCGCAAGCGCGCCATCGAGCGCGCCGCGGCCAAGGACGTCAAGAAGCCGTCGGCGCGGCGGCGCAAGAAGGACGAGATCGACCTGGAGAACGACCTGGCGGAGCGGATCGACATACTCTCCCAGACCATGGCCAAGGCCTGCGAGGCCGACAACGCGGCGCGCGCCGAGGGCCAGCCGGCCAACAACAAGCTCCGCATCCTGCCCGAGGTCATGTCCCTCCTGAATAGCAACAATCAGCAGGACGCCATCGTCGACCCGGACCACAACTTCCTGCGCGCCGTCACCTGGTTCCTCGAGCCGCTGCAGGACGGCTCGCTGCCGGCCTACACGATCCAGCGCGACATCTTCAATGCCCTGCTGCGCCTGCCCATCGAGAAGGACTCCCTGAAAGCCAGCGGCCTCGGCAAGGTCGTCCTCTTCTACACCAAGAGCAAGAAGCCCGAGATCGGCATCAAGCGCATCGCCGAACGCCTGCTGGGCGACTGGAGCCGGCCCATACTGAACCGCACCGACGACTACAAGAAGCGCCACATCGAGACGCGCGACTTTGATTACCAGTACGTGTTTCTTTTTCCCCTCTTACTACCACGAAGCAACCACAAAACTAACCATATTCAACACAGGGCCGCCAAACTCCGCCAGACGGCCGGTTCCCAGTTCACCCTCTCGCAGCGCCCGGCCCGCCCGCGACCCAGATCTCGCGCCGCGACGCCGAGCGCGAGCGCATCCTGGCGCAGCCGACCAAGGACGCCAACCGCGCGCGCGTCGTGGGCCTGCCGTCGAGCTACAGCGTCGCGCCCAAGAGCACCTTCACGACCAACTCGCAGCAGGGGCCCGAGTACCGTCCCATCGGCGCCAGCGGCGACGCCGCCTTCCGCAAGATCATGCTCAAGAACAAGGCCAAGAAGAAGTAGAGCAGCTAGAAGGGCCGTCTTGGCCGCCTCTTGCCACTCGCCCCCTCGTATATCATCAAGAAGCAGCCCAAAACGGCTGCTTCTCGTCATGTGACACGACGGGACTGGAGGAAGAGCAAGGGGGTAGGAAAGAGGAGAAAGGAGGAACGCCGGTTTTGTTGTGTGTTATGGTGTGTTCCGTCATTATTTTGGGGGAGGTAGGGGCCTCTCGAGTTTTCTCCTTGCATGCATGCTGAAGATGTGGTTTGCAAAATAAGGGGCGTTCATAGGCGTTCTTCAGGGTGTCTGTCTTTCGCAACAAGAGTAAAGCGTACCACGTCACATACAATTAGGTACGCTACACAAACACAATTAGATTGGCATGATGTGCAGTTCAGCGAGAGAGAGAAAATGTCCAGCTGTGGCGGTGTGCAAAAGGTTACTGTCTCCTCCTGCATGCGAAGCGATCAATAGGAGCGAATGCAAATTGCATCCCATCAACCGGTCTGGTCTGGTCTGTCACGCTGTGACAACATCCATGCCACCCACCCATCCGTCTGATCTAAGCTGATCTGATCTTGATGGATCGTGCTTTGGCCCTCTGCTTTGCCACCTCCCTCCTTCGCCCCCTATTCATTTCGATGTATCTATCCATCGCCCCCTTTTGCTGTGACTAATCGTCAATCGGGATTCGGAACTTCAATAACTGACCAAGCATGGCATAATCACCCATGCTGCCCCTGTCTCCAACACTCCGGACCATGTAAACCAACTGCCTGGCTGATATGATAGGAGTCACATATCCAAGCTTCTCACACAAAGCTTGCCCTGTCTTGAAATCGTCACGAGCTGGTTCAGCTCCCTGGTTTTATATGTTGTAGTCTGCACCACGTCGCTGTTTGCTCGTTTCTAGCTACCTACCTACCTAAAAGGCTTCATATCATGCCACCCATGCCATGCCATCCATCCATGCCCGTAAATCAAATCAAAACGCTTCATAATCTTCTTTCTTTTTTTGGTGGGTGGGGGGGGCCTGCTTGCTTGCTACCAGTTTCCGTCCGGAAGCAAGGACACAAATTGTATGTCATGATGGATGCATATTAATGGTTGTTCTATTGGCAAGATCGCTAAATGCACCAAGAGCCAGCCATTTCCATTCCGTCTTTCCTCCTCCTTCTCGCTGTCTCGCTGCCGTCATTCCGTCTTTCCTCCTTCCCGCTGTCTCGCTGCCGTCAATCGGTGGAGCCATGTTGCTTTGATCGATCGTCAGTTTTAGATCGACGCTGCCCTAATCTCCTCTTCCTCCTCGTCTGCGACTATGCTCTCTCTTGCAGCATGGGAGCCCAAGGACCAGGATCGATGAAGTTGAGACCTACTCTTCTTCCACCGCTGCCGCGCAGGAGAAGGTAACTAGCGAGCCTTCTTCACCTCTGTAGCCCACCCTTCGATCCCCTCGCCCCGGCTGCCCGGCACCAGACTGTTCAGCTTGATGTCCTCCATGCCGGGTGTGTCGTTGAGCCAAGGGTGATTCGCCATGCCACCAGCGTTGGCCCGCTTCTCGGGCAACAGCTGGAGCATCGGCAGCAGGAAGTCGGCCACCTGGCTGGGCTGGTACTCGAGGGCAGGCGTCGTCTCCTCGTCGGGGGCATCATCGTTCTCGGCTGCCTCCTTGGCTATCTTGCGCTCTCGCTCCTCCCGCTCCTTAGGCGTCAGATCCTTGTGGTCCTTGTAGTGATACTTCTCCCGCAGGACGTCGGGTAGCGCCCAGTGTCGTAACCGGTGAATGTTGCGGAGCTCGCCTCTCTTATTGAAGATCTCCTGGGACCAGCGCCCTTGTTTCCACAGATCCTTGGGGAAGGGGCCGAGGAGCTCGATTATCTGAGCAATGTGGTCGTCGTCCTTGCCGTACTTGGTTCCTGACTGCGGATCAAACAGATAATCGCCGGTAATGAGCTCAAACACCTTTGTCCAAAAGTTAGCTTATGCCAACCCGTTCCCATTTGTGCACAGAGCACAAGAGGATATACGCACCATGCACGCCATACTCCACACATCGGTACTGGCACCCCATTTTCCTCCCAGAATGACCTCTGGGGACCGGTACTGCCGGGTCTGGATATCGTTTGTGAAGTGGTGCGAGACCCAGCAGGCGTTGCCGAGATCAGCAATCTTGACGTTGATGATGGGACCCTTGCGTTTCCTCTTCTTCTTGTCGGGGCTCGAGTTGCCTGCCGAGGCGGATTTGTCGAGGGATATGCCCGAGACCTCCTTGCTAAGGATGTCACTGCGCCACGCACACCGGCCATGTCAGCATGTACCACGCCAAGAACATACGCAAAGGGGGAACAGGGACTTACGCCGTCTTCTCCCTTTGACCGGATTTCTCGCTGGGGCTGTTGTTGCCCTTCTCGGCATCTATCGTGAATGACCGTTGTTAGCATCCTCACTTAGAACTACGCGTCCGTGCCACAAATGGCGTGTGCCACCACGCAGACCGACCGACCGACCGGGGGCTGGCTGCTAGTGTGCGGTGCTAGAAGGGTTTGTGCTTTATTGCGGGGGCGGGGCAGGGCACACTCACTATCTTGCATCATGGCATTGAGGCTGGTATGGGACTTCTGCGAAGAAGGGAACATGTTGTTTTGGTTGAAGGAGGCGTTGAGCGGCGAGGGTAGAGGCTGGCTACCGGTGATCAGGGTCCGTCTCCTACGACGACCGTTCCTGTGATTCTCCTTGTCGGCCGAGTTCTCGCTCTTAACGACCTTCTTCACCACCTGCTCAACGTCGCCGATCTCAATAAGGACGTTTTCGGGCTTGAGATCTGTGTGGATGATGCCGCATTCTCGGTGTAGGTAGTCGAGTCCCATCAGGACTTGCTTCGTAATCTGCACCACCAAGTCGCGCGGGATGCCTCGGTGCTGCCACTTCTTGATGAGCCCCAGCAGGTTCTCACCGAGAACCTCAAAGACCATGCAGACGTGCACACCATTGGGTCCCTTGTGCTCGAACGAGTCGAGCAGGCTCACGACGTATTTCCGGCCGGGGTGGTTCGGGTTCGCCTGGACGATCTTCTGGAGCAGCTTGATCTCGTCGATCGCGGTTTCGGTGTAGTGGCTGGCCGATCGCACGACCTTCAGGGCCACATGGTTCCCTGAATTATTGTCCCTCGACAGCCAGACTGTAGAGAAATGACCCCATCCCAGCTTTCGCACCACTGTATATTTTCCGTCCTTGAACTTCTCGCCAATCTGCACAGGGTGGTAGCCGCCCTTGCAGTAATCTTCGGAATCCTCCTCGTCGGCGGTGTTCTCGGCAGCGTCTTCGGGCCCCGACGAAGAGGCGGGGGAATGTTGATTCATGGCCTGCGACAGGTGTGGTGGTCTGAGTGAAAACGACATGGTCAGCGGGGTCTCTTCCAGGATCAGGTCGGCAACTAATGGGGTATTTGTGTTTGTTTTGATGGGTAGATGCGATGCGCGAAACAAATCAGGGCTTGAGAAGGCAGGAGTACATAAGAGCGCAATACGAGCGCGGGTGGCGAAGGTCAGAGGCAGAGCCAGCGGCAGACGCACGTAGGCTGGGCGCGTAATTGGGCAGACAGAGAGGGAGGAACTTGGATGCTTTTGGTGGATTGAATTGATTGATTGACCGATTGACTGAACCAAGATCAAGATCAACAACAAGTGCAGGGCGAACAGCCAGGGAAAAACTTGGATATCCAGCACCAGCGGCAGAAGCAGTTAGAAGCAGAAGCAGTTAGAAGCAGCAGCAGTAACTTTTGCTGCGCTTATGGAGATTTGCTCGCCGGAGAGGAGGTTTGGCTTTTGGGGGGTCCGAATAGTCAAAACCGCCATCCAAGCGCCCGCCCGCAATTGAGGGCAACCAAGGCAGGGCGCGCGATATGACCTCAAAGGATAAGGCAAGTCCCAAGTCCACCGCCAGCAGCTGCACTAGCTAGCTGCGCAGAAAACTCGACACACACAATGCGAAAGTGACAGAAAACGGGATTTTAAATCGCAAGGGGGATTGATTGACCTTTTCTTCGTGTTCATCATGGTTGTGGCTTCTTTTTTGGCTTCTTGTTCAGTTGTCCTTTTTTGCTCTCTTTTCACGCGGGAAGGGGGGGGGGGGTTTGCGGTGGTGTTCCACAGCTTATTGGAAGGGCAGTTAGGTGGTGTGTGGTGGTGCAGGTGGTGATTGTGGTCTGGTGGTGTAAAGTGGCAGTGACAGTGACAGTGACAGAGAGCAGGACTGGACTGGACTTGAACCAAGTAGTTGGGGCGCGCGGGGGTGGGATTTTTCGATTCAGACACTTCCAATGATAGGCAGGGAATGGGGAAGCTTTTTCGTCCAAAATAACAAAAAAGAAAGCAAAGTCAAGGTATGCACGCAACGAATAACGAAGCAACCAGATAAGCGGAGCAACAGGCACAAAAAATAATAATCTCAAAAGAGTACCTTCTCGTCAACCACTCTCCTTGTCTTGGTGTCTCAACTCGGGAGGCAATTTGGAAAGTGGGAAACGTTCATGGATTGGCTGGATATGGACGTCCAAGGAGGGCGAGGGTGGGAGAGGGGAGCAGCGGGAACACGGCCACAAAATGAGAGACAGACCGCCTCCATCCATTTCATTCATTCCCAGTAGATATGCACGCACTTGTCGATGCGAGATAATGGGGACGTATTTGACATATGCAGATAAATCGCCGACTAACAACTACCTACACCCACGTATCCTAGCACGTCAGGTACCCAAGTAGCAGCCATATGGAGAGAGGGGCGAGCGCCAGGGAGACAGACAGGCAAACGGTAGTGCCGCGTGCGATATCAAATCAAGACACACACACGCAGACGGCCTGAACCTGAACTGACGCCGTGGCCGCGAATGAAGCCCCGTCCCAGGACCAAAGCGGGTTTCTATGCCTGGCGATCTGCCCCTCTCTCATACGACATACGACTGGCTGACTGCGCTGGGATGCGTTCGGGTTTTTTAAATGGGCACTGGCCTTGGGGCTTATCAAGATCACTGAGCTTGAGTAAGAGGGCAGGTATATAGATAGATGCGTGCACGCAGCAGGCGCATGGCATGGCATGGCAGACCTCCAGAGCCATCATCTGTCTATGGATTGGTGATGTGACACGATCCATACGAGACCTCGTGATCAGAGCTGGATGCAGGAGGAATGGAATGCCATGCCAGGTACGTATATAGACAGACAAAGGGGATACTAGGCCCATGTACGGCAACCGAAAGGGGTCGGAAACACCAGACGAACAGTCAAGAACGTAAGTAGCACAGCTTGTTGCTAGTCCTACGATGCTAGAAGGCCCGAAGAACATTCATAGCCCTCCCATATGCACAACATTAGAGATTGGGGGTAGGCATGTGGTCTTTCGATGCCATCCATCGCATGTCACGCCTGCGACGTCCGCCTTGTCCATGGGACGGGACGGACGGACTTGGCCCTCAGCAACGTGATGTGCATACAATCTCGTCTGTCTGGGCTGGAAGCGGGACCCGGGACGCGGAACTCCCATCCCAGAATTGGGCTGGGCTTGGCCCTCTCTCGTACCATGGCTCATATCATGGCACTTGCGCACTGGACATTTCGCTGGCGAGAGCAGCCAAGCATCGTCATAGTAACAAGGGTATGTGCGTGTACGGGTGTTGTTATGGTTGTTAACCCCGCCAACCAAAGCCACGCACAAGTCCGGCCCAGCATGACATGGCAACCGCATTGTGGACTTCCCAAGCGTCGATGCGGCTTCGCGCGCTGGCCGAGCCAGGATCAAATTGGTTTGAATTGGGTGTATCAGAGCGACAAGAGCTCGCGGGCCACTAGGTCCCGGCGCCTCAAGGCCCCTAGGTAACGGGAAATGAACGGACAGTATGCGCCGGTGGCTGACTGGGCTGCGGCCAAGATTCCGGATAGGCAGAAGGTGCAGAGAAGATAGAAAGAACATCAAGTCATTGGGGATATGCATGTAGGTATACTCACGGAGGTACAGGTCCTTCTGTGGTGATGATAGGCTTCAGGCCTTCCTTCTTGCGCTTCTTCAGGGAGGAGCCGTTGGCGCCGGCCATCAGCGGAGCTTCCCCAGCCGGGAGCGTCGTGGGCTGAGACAATGGTGCCTCGGGATTCATGGGCGACGCGGTTGGGGCATTGCCCGCCGCCGCCGCCGCCGCCGCCGAGTTGGTCGACTGCTGGCCGTTCATGGTTGCTGGTGGTTTCGAAGGGGGGAGGGAGGATATCGACGATATATATTATTATGGAGTACTCGGTATCGATGGAAGATGAAGTATATACTCGGCGGATTTCCGAAGGACTCGACCTCTGTTGTCGTCGGGAAAGTCTGCAGTGGATTGGCGGTCTGCTGTGGTCGAGGGTCGCATGCGATATCCGGGAAGCGATAGGTAGGAAGATGCTGATGCGCGTTTTGCGGTTCGGCAAGTGCGATGCGATGCGATGCGCTGGGATGCGACGCGACACACGATGGGGTACAGTCTTCAGTAGGATACGACACGATAATGATATGCGATGGGATGCGCTCCGGGGGGAAGTGCGATTCGATCGGAGGAAAGCGTGGTTCTTTCAATTAGCCGTCACTGTAGCTCTTGGCTCTTGGCTCTTGTCTCTTGTCTTTCCTGCCAGTTTTCGAGGACGTCTCTTTCTAGGAAAGGTATAAAAAAACGATGATGTCGTCAGATCGGGGGGGTGGCGGAGGGCAACGCAGGTCTGTCTAAAGCAGTAGGTGCAGTAGTCGTAGTAATCACAAAAGAAGATAACAGAACTTTTCAAATCCGGATCCAATCAATCATCAGCCGGATAATCCATTAATCAACCCTGGACAATTGCAATGACAAGAAAAGTGAGGGTAATAGACGAGATGTTCTAGACTTCCAAGATTCGGAGAAGGGGAGGCTTGGAGAGGGAAAATGGCGGGGGAGGCTGACATGGACAATTTTGATGGGAGAGGGAGGGGAGGGTTGATCGGGCACTCGCTCGCCCGCTGGACGGACTCGATAAGCAATGAATGGCATTGCTGGGCATGCACTACACCCGGCACCCAGAGGTGTCCTACAGCGCTACTACTACAGGAGGGGGCGGGTCGATCTCTTGTGCAACCTAAACCTGGCATCTTGGGAACGTCATGGTCCGCCTCGCGTCAGGTTTTCCTTTCCTTCTATGGTGGCTGGCTGATTCCTTCAATCTTTTATTTTCAGTGCCGTTACCAGGATAAGGATAGGTGAGCTTCCCGGTTACATGAATCGTCTTTCCTTGAGTGTGAGTTATCTGCAGTGTGGGCTGCCTGCCACTGACGCTGGGCTGCACTCTGAACCGGTGCTTTTTCCAGCAGATCCCAACGACAATCCCCAGCTGAGATCAGGATTTTTAGATTGAATATTCCTCCATAGCCTCCATACCATAGCCAGCATATACGGGCCTTCTTCTGATGGTGTCCCCTCCTATTGCATGATCAGGTTTGCGCTAGAATCGAGCTTGTGTGTCCTGCCCGTTGAAGAGGCCAACCTCGTCCTCGTCCTCGTCCCCATCCTTGTCGCTACTAGTGCCCCTACGATGTCTTCCAATGGCATCGCTCTAAACGAACACCTGCCTTCCACGACATGGACAGGGCATCTACTTCGGGCTCCCTCGCATTCCCAACGCCAATCTCATCTTTAATATCCCTATATACGGGATTTCATGTTTCGTAGAGCTCCGTGTGGACTACTGGTTTCTCGCATGATGACGGCAAATAATGATTAGCTAACTGTTTGGGCATGGGCTTGGCCTGGTGATTTCGAGACGATCATTACTTTCCTATGCCAAATTCACATCAGTCGGTCCCCTCTTGGTCCGGCAGTCGTCTGTACACGGTCCTTCCCCAATAGGCAACCCGACCCTGAATAAGGGATGCAACATCCAACCACATCGACCTCATCAAATTCCCGTGGCGATGTTATTATCTTTCGTCTTCCCGCCATAAATGATCGCCGTGGATGCGCGCGTGAATCAGACCAACGGTTCGACCGGATCCGGGACTGGACTGGTTCACCCCCCTCTCAGCTGCCCTCGAACGGATGACCTCGACGCCGACCCTCTTTCGTGTCATGAGCCCTTGACCTTAGTACTCCCACACCACCCAGTCCTTTATACCGAGACGACGAGGAGAATAATAACTGATAAGCTTTGCATACCTGGGAAACCTATAGCGCTACATGCCAATATAGCAACTCCAGCGTAGTATCAACATGTAAGCTTGCATCAGGTCGTACCAGACCGGCATCCACAGTTGGGCTGCGGCCCCCCATGCCAGCCAAGTACAATGGCGTCATTTCTCGCCGAGCGCGGGGTTGGAATTTGATCCACCGAGTCTACTTGTGGGCATGTACTTGCAACGTGCAAAGCCCTTGCGCCAGACCTCATCCGGAAATAGCAAGATAGTACGGGGCTAGGCCAACCTGACTAATCATATATATATATATATATATATATCCAGTTAACACCAGCCCAACATCGTGAGTTTTTTTTTTTTTTTTGCAGCTCACCTTATTGAATGGTCCAATATCATGAACCATCCATGGCTTGTTCCTCGTGATAGCTGAATAACATCCAAATGTTTCAAGCATACGAGAGCAGCGTTTGTAAGCGCGCAACAAGACCGTCACTTCGGACGCACGAAGATCAGCATAGAGTCGGTTACATAGAGCATCTCTCGCCTCTTCTTTTCCAGAGTGTCGGGGCCCCTCTCTGGTCTTCAAACACGAACTGTCTGCCACTCGTGTGTGAGGGTATCTGCAAGCTTAGCCATATTCGTCATAATGCTAGGTTACGCAGTCCGACAGAAGCGGAGGCACTTACGAGGAGACGACTCGGAGAATTCATGAGCCTATAGAAGGGGCATGCGTGCTTTTGTAATCCCAGTTTGGTCTCCCCGCGGGTACAACTCCAGACTTTGGTAAGGTATATAAGTATAATACGCAATTGAGATTTACCCCAGTACGTGGGAAGTGATCTCGACTATCCAGTGATATATTGTATTGCATACCTCCATTCAGTAATCCTGAAATATTTCAGCCGAGACAAGTTGATCAGTCCTTCAAGTATACGTTACTGGCACCTACAACTTCAACCACCGTCGCCAGTCAGGAGATAATCCCTATCTGGAACGAAATAGCCATCTCCTCAAATCCTGGTGATATGCAGACTTGATGTTTCCGCAGATATGATCTTGAAAGGTTTGGTCAACGGAAACCAAGGGCGGATTGCTGTCTGTTCACCTCTCCCAGATACCAACAGCAGTATACCAAGGGTTAAGAAGCCCCAGGAGGCAGCGAACTCAATAAAAAAAAGCAAAGGCTTATCGGGGAAAAGGGGGGGGGGTCTCTTCACCTATATAAAAGGCCATTTCTCCATTGCTACTATGTTGGCTTTTCCTGCTCATTACCGCATCGAACCGTCAAGAGAACAGCCAGACTAGAAAGCTTTACCGAGCCCCTAATAATTAATTATTACTGTGAAGGTTTTCTCTTTGCTGCCATGGCCGTCCTGGCCCTTGCTGGCCCGCCCCTGATTCCAGACGGGAGGCCCCTACAAGGTGGAGACCCCCTTCGACACTGTTGAGGCCTTCGCCTGCAGGCGCTTCACCTCCATCGATGAAAACATCTGGCACTGCGGTGACTAAGGAAACATGTATCGTTTCAGCAACACCAACAATGGTACTGGAGACCACTCTCTAATCTTCCCTCGGTGTGTGGTTTCAAACCTAGCAAGATCCATTGCCAATGCATGGCACCCTCACGTCAGATCCGAGCCTTATCCTTCTAATAGTCAGGCTTACCATTGGTTTTGCTTGGCGAGCAATGGTAATACGGGCGTGGAAGTTTCCGCCACTCAAGACATCCGAACCCAGCAAATCCAAATAACCCCGTAAAAATGAAGTAGCATCTCTTGGTTTCGATCCAAGGACCTCCGAGTGTGGATCCCGGCGCGCTTCCTCTGCGCCAAGATGCGTTTAGATGCTGACCATCTGTTGAATAGTAAAGGACTGCTTACTCTATACTTTATATGACCTTAAGCAGCTTGCTGACAGAAGCCTATAAAGGTAAAAACACTTGAAACACGTCCGAATGATGGAACCGCTGACCAACCGACTACGGAAGACAGTTCATGGATCATGGAACAGGGTCTACGTCGAGCAATACCCTCATGTGTCCTCCTGTTTAGTGCGATGCTACGTGTGAACGGATAGGCAGCGAATACCAGTAGCCATGCCCCCTAAAGCCATCCCATGGAGGTAATAATAGAAGTTAGACAGCGAAACGTACCTTGGCGTGGCTACTACAGCTGTAGACTGCTAGGTTCAGCGGCAACGCCGAAACCGCAAAACCAAAAGGGGGTTGATTGGGGATTTGATGAGGAGGTAGCATTACCCGCCTCGGACCTGGGGAATCACTCGCTCCAGGCGTAGCAGCCATTCCTTACTCGATAACATCACATTCAAAATCGGATCGGTCAGCAGTCAAGTCTAATATAATAACGAGAGCTCTTGAGTTGTTTCTGGACTACTCGTCTAAAGCGATAGTACAATTGATCATCCGTTCCGTGCGTCCTCGGTCCGCGCTCCCATTGCATTCAGCGCAATGCATACAGTTCAGGTTGCTCGATCGATCAAACAAAATTTGAAAGCATTGAGAGGAGCTGAAAAGTGATCATGGAGCGTGTCTGGAGCGGATCTGGCATGGTAAGACATTGGGGTCCATGCAGGAGGTCAGCTAGGCAACGTGAGCGTCCCAGATCCTCCGCGAGGCCTTTGCAGTAAGGTATCGATCCCTGCCTGACAAGGAAACCCAGATTTGGAACTCTGCACCAATAAAAGCCTAGGGCACGATGATGATGATCAAATCGATCACCCGAGGGATGACCGCGATGCCCAATCCCGGATTGTCTCACCATGGACCGCGACTTTCGTGGGGCACACGCAGTCAAGTTCGACGCGGAGCAGCATCCAGCGAACTTGATTGGCTGGCTCGCTGCAAACCGGTATGTCTCACCCCTTCTTGCCCCCCCCTTTCGACAACATAAATCTCGACCACCTCGTCTTCAGCATTAACTCGAGGAAGCGGGATCCGCTTGACGACCCGATGCGACCAGCCCTGCTCCGCCAGCAGCCCGAACAAGGCCTCCTCCGAAGCGTGCCGCGGTTTCGTCGCCAGGATGACCCGCATTCCCGTCTCCGTCCCCGTCTCCGCCGCGCCGACGTCGCGGGCAGCAGCAACCTTGCTACGACTACTACTGCTGCTGTGACGGCGCAGCGCGCTCAGCGTCCCGACGAGCGCGGGGAGGGAGTCGATGTTGTAGGTGCAGTCGCTCAGCACCACGAAATCCCACGCCCGCGCGGCGGCCAGCCGGCCGAACGCGCCCTGCCGCCCGTCCTCCCAGTCCAGGTTCTCGTACTGCAACTGCGTGGTGCGGGGCTTTTCTTCGCTTTCTTCGTCGTCGTCGTCGTCTTCTTCCCCGCTCCCGCTGAGCCTGTTGCGCCTGCTGTGCCCCTCGAGGAGGACCTCTTCAGCTCGCGCAATGTTGGTCCGGGCCCGTTCCTCGGCCTCCTCGACGTCGGTCAGCAGGACGTTGGCCTCGACCAGGAACGTCCCCTGCGCCGCCGCCGCGTCCCAGATGATGCCGGCGACCGTGGTCCCAAGGATGCCAACGCCGCACCCGAGCTCGAGGATGTTGAGGCGGTTACAGTGTTGCCGTACGGGTAGAATGTCCGCCATGACGGCCGCGGACCGGCATGATTCGCTCAGGAACGACGCGGTCACGAGACCGGCGTCCCAGATGTGGCGCGCGATGCTCTCGCCGATGTCCTCGCCGAACGCCAGTGTGTTGTTGTCGGATGCATCATCACCACCTTCGTCGTCTCTGGTGGATGATAAAGGGAGCGTTCGCAAGGAGACGGGTGCGCAGGTGCGGTTAACCATGTCGACGCTGACGGGCACGATCAGCTCCGTGTGCTGCTCGTCGTCGTCATCATACCCATGCCTCCAGTACGGCCGGGTCGACGGCGTCTTGGACCGACGGCTGCTGCGGGCGAATATGCACACCGTCGTCTTCGCGTCGGGCAGAGGCTCCCGCAGGCGCAGCCGGGCCTTGAGGGCGCGCATGCCGGCGCGCCATTGCAGGGGACTCTTGTCGTCGGCCGGGCAGGCCAGAAGAGAAGGAGCACGACGACGACGACCACCACCACTACCAGTAGTAGTCTCCAGCGTCACGCCGAGTGCCAGGGGCTCGTCGGGGCCGAAGAAGGAATCGCCGAGGTCGGTGGTGATGGTCAGGAGCACCGAGAGGACGTCCTCCCGCCGATTTGTCGTTTCCACCGACACGGGTCGGAGGAGTCGGATGTAATGCATTTTCTCTCTCCACCAATCAATCCCCGCTGGGGGAGGAGGGCAGATCAGATCTCACACGCCCACAAGCGCACCCCGAACAAAAAACTGGCCAGGTTTTAGCCTGACTGACGTGGGTTCAGCCGCGAGAGAGTGAGAAGCCGTCAAACAGCCACACGGCGCGGGAAAAGCGAAGAAACCCTGCCAAGCCACTGGCTTTCCCTCCCGAACCACGTGGGCTCACAGAGATACTGACGATTTTATCACACCGCCGCCCTTTTCCTTTCAGTCGTGCTGACACCGTCTTCTCGAATAATAGTTTCGCGGCGATTGGCTCCGAGCCAGTGGTGTTTGCTGCAAAGCGAAGTCGGCCAATGGAGGCTTTTGTTCCGCATCGGAACAGAAGCCGATGGTTCCATACTTCCTGAGGGCGGAAAAACGGTGTACTAGCCCCCGCGCTTACGGGGAGACACACAGTAGGGTGGTCTCAAGACATGCCTCATTGTTATCAACTAGAGCAATGCGAGTAACGCTATCTTCCTCGAAAGGCACGCCCAAACCTACAATTTTTTGCTTTTGGCCAATATGCGATGGTGAGAGATGATGAAGGTGTGAATGAGCAATGCCATGGCTAGAAAGAACCCCGCGTAGATCCTCAAAGGTGCCGGCCCAGCAGGTTGGTAACAGAATCATCAGCAAGGACTTGCCTTGGTGGTTGGTTAAAGCGAAACATGACCAAGTAACCCAATAGCAAGATCCAGATGAATTGCCAAGTAAATATGGAGTAGTCCCTTCACTCCTCAGGATATATAGATTTGCGGTAAGTATGTATGCATAGTAACAAGTAAAGAAAGTACCCGAGGTAGTAAGCAATCGAGGAGATTTGATTTTCTTCACGAGAGACAAGTTCGTAACAAACGCCAGCCGACCATTCGAGCCTGAGCCCTGCCCTGTAAAACAACAACACTGACTGTCAAGTCCACACGAACATCAATCGCTCCAATCCCACTTGGAACTCTCGACGAGGTCCATGGCCCGCCTCAGCACCTCGCGGTCCTTCTGGAACGTAAGCTTCTTGAGCGCCGCGTCGCAGTCGAAAAACGCCGGCTCGAAGTGAACCTCGGGCTCGCCGTGCCCTAGGAACTCTTCCTCATCCCCATCCCCATCCCCATCGCCAGCACCACCCCCAACGCTACCGGGCCGGAGCACCTCGGCCACGAACCACCAGACCAGCTTGACCCCCTCCCCCTCGCCCTGCCCGAGGTCGCGCACCTCGAGCATGAATGGCTCGGTGAGGCCCGGGTAGGTCCGCGCAAAGTCCTTGACGTCGGCCGCCTCGAGCACCGAGGGGGCCCGCGTCGGCATCGTCACCGGCCGCAGCCGGCACGCGTACCCGGACTCCTCGCGCACCTCGCGCACCGCCGCGGCCTGGCGCGTCTCGCAGCAGTTGCGCCGGCCCTTGGGCAGCAGCCACTGGTCCTTGGCCATGTAGTGCAGCAGGCACACCTTCTTCTCCTTCTCGGGGATGTGGTGGGGTCCGAATCCGAGGATGCGGACGACGCCGATGACGCTGCCGCTCCCGACCCGCCTAGGTCGAACAGGATGGCACCGCATGACTCGACGAACATCTCGGCCGGGTAGACCTTGGTGTCCCACATGTAGGCAGCCATAATGCGGGTGATGTATGTCCCCGTTGATCTCTGTACGAGTATAGGTGGATATGCGTGTTTGCGTAAATTGCGAGTTGGCTGCGCCTAGCCGTCGTCGGCGGCGTAGATGCGTGCGATTAGTAATAAGACGCAAGGAGCGACAGCAGTAGCAGCAGCAGCAGCAGTGGGAAGAAGCAGCATATGTGTGTGTAAGTCCGCTTTTGATTACTTAGGGATGACGGGGTGAGTCAAGTCCCCAATATATTTGACAGATGACCCGGGGCCGCTGCCTGGCCTGCAACTGCGCGCGCTGTTGGAAGCTGCGGCTCTTGCCCCCAATCCGTCCTGGTGCAGCAAGCTCGCTGCTGCGGCGTTGGTGATGGGGGTTTTATCTCCCGGGATCCCGACGGAAGGGGGACCTATAGAAAAAACCTCGGCTCGGCAACCGACGGGTTTGAACCAAGGGAGCTGGGAGATGACAGAAATAACGGGAACAAAATTGCACACACTTGGAAAGTCCAAAAGAAGAACGGGATAAGCCAGGAAGATTTAGCAAACTAACATGTTTTACCCAGACAGACAGTTGCCGTGCGAGCCCACGGCTTTTATGTGATTGACGGGCGGTGGGCAAGGCAAGCCTCGGGTGGTTTCATTTTGGCCAGAAACTTTACCTTGCTGGATCTGGATTGCTTCTTCCAGAGACTACTGGCCTTTTTGAGGCTCACATCCCGTCTTACTTACTTGGCTAGTACATCAGACAACGACGGGTTCGAGGCCCGCCATGTCTGTCCAATCTGGTTGGCAGGCAGTAATAGACCGCTCGCTCCCGTTCACCATACGACGACGGCCGCTCAGATAAGTAGGGCTGGCTGGCTGGCTGGCTGGCGGTTCAGATTCATAGGAGACCCCCGCGCTCACAAATCCTTCCTCTATAACTAGGACGGCTTAAAAGACTCCATGGCATGCCATGCCCTGCCATGTCGTTTTCTGTCGGATATGTCAGAATCCAGGACCAGGACCAGTGGGGGCCTGCCGCAGTCTTGGCCCGCCGATGAGGGGAATGATTGATCGAATCGATCGCTTAGGCATTGATCAGCCGTATATGTATGGTATGGACAGTGGCCACATGGTACAGCAACGAACCAAGCAGAGTCGAGGGACTCGACGGCGGGCAGGACAGAGGTTGCACAGGAGGGAAAAACCGGTCATCTCGGCTCTGGATGGATCATGATGTTGTTAGGCCCTTTTTGGGGGGAATGCAGAATGCACGAAACGAAACGAAACAAACAAACTACAGCGGAAGACGGGGGCGGATGCGAGCGCAGAGTAGTGGCAGCAGCAACAGCGGCAGTAAGTGAGGGATGATGGGATGCTGGATGGGGGTCGCATGAGATCCATGTGTTGCTGACCAACCCTTCCCTCCGGGAACCAACCAACGGAATTGGGCTGGTTCGATGTAACATCTTGCCTGCCCAGAGGAACGCGCGAGAAGCATGCCCACGGAAAATATACGTGGAGTACAGTAGAAGCAGTAGATTGCGAATCGGGGGGCCGGACGATCGTCGGCAAGGGACAGAAAAAGAGAAGAAGAAGAAGAAGAAAAAGGACTGACCCAGAACCCCGTTCCGCTGCAGAAGAATCTCGCTTCCCACGATCTCACCTACATCAAAGTGAGCACTCACAGACTCGAGGGCGCATTCAATCTGGGCCATATGTATTAGTCAGAACATTGTGTCCCATCACATCACATGATGCACGTGAGCGAATGCAGTCATGCTGCCATTTACCCCGGATGGTAAGCACGACAGACGAGACTTGTCATCATCATGATCTTCCATGTATACGGAGTAGAACAAGTGAGAATAGATGAATCTCGTGTACTTCCAAGTTCCAGACGATCCTATACGGAGAAGAACGCTCAATATTGCTTCTTCGCCCAGATCGTCCCGACCCACACACAGGAGCCGGCATGCACGTGAACCAGTCTATTCGTCAATAGTTCAGGGCTAGTGAGCCCCTGGAAGAGAGAAGCTGGGAAGGAAGCCCGTAAATGACGGTGAAGATATGCAGCGAGGCACACCTACTACGGAGCCTAAGGTGAGGAACGCGGATAAATACGGAGATGCGATGTTGCAAGTTGGGGGTCTGCGGCGTTTCTCCTACTGAGGTAGGCAGGTAGGTAGGGCGAACGAACCCGCTTGATCGCTGGCCAGCCCCTCGTCTGCAAGAACGCCAATGGACACAGACTACGTGATGAGCCATCTGGCGACCGTTGGCTCAAGTGCGAGTGTCAAGCGTTGATTAATAACACGAATATACGGCGGTGACATGGGGAATGGATGCGTGAACGGTGAGCCTCTCCAGCTCCAAGCCCAGTCAGTCACCCAGTTCTCAAACGACGGCGTTGATAACCGCCCGGTGGTGCCCAAGGTTAGCCGTTATGTAGGTCCTCACTACTGCAACATCTTGAAGTTGGGGGCCCCCCTTGGGCGCGTCGCTGGGTAAATCCCCAACGACGACAGTGGAATGGCGGGGTTGTCGGTCGGGGATTCGGGGCAGAAGCTGGAGAGCGACGGGGGTCTAAAAATGAGGGGTGATAACGATATCACACTTCATTCCAGCGTCATGATTGCGGTTGACTGCATCCGTCGCCAGTTGCGTGCATTGCTTTCCCCTCTCTTTTGCTTCTTGGCTACGGCCAACTCGAATGGTATCTTTCGATAAGTAAGTTGGCAAGATAAGTAAGTACCTAGACAGACTCTCAGCGCGCAGCTATATGTGGTCAACCGAAGCAGCAGCAGCAGCAGCAGCAGAAGCAGCAGCAGCAGCAAGAAAGCAAGCAGGAAGTAAGTGAGAATAGCCCTAAGAGGGTGTAGTAGGTAGACACAGCGGATGGGACATGTGAAAGTGGATTACTACACACCACCCCCTTCACCGTTGGAGCATGTCGCTAAGCGGGAGACTGGCCATCCGTCATATTGTCTTGCACCGTGATCAAGTGACAGCGCCTCTACCGGAGCGTGATCACGAAATTGGGAAAAGGGTGGTGGTGTTCGAGCGAGACAGTGTGGATACCCAAGTATGGGTGGCAGGTGGGTACATGTATGTAGTTGGAAAGATAAACGAGATAGCATCGCCGCCGCCGCCGCCGCCGTCACTTGATTGCAGTCGAACTCTCTCTGCCTATATCTATCTAGTATGGGTATTTCGTATTTGTAGTGACTGACCGGGTCTGGTGGTTGCAGAGTCGCAACGGCTTCAACAGCCAGGCGCCATTGGGAGTGGGGTGGTTCACCCACCAGTTCGAAGAGGCTCGAAGTCATGCGGGACATTGCATTGCTGCAGAACCCCCATCGCTGACCAAGACTAACTACTCTGGACGAGAATCAAGTGGCAGTCTATGTGCGAAGAGAAACCACATTACCGTTTGATAGTGACATGAGGCGGGGTGGTGTGGCGTCGGGCCAAGCTGCAACGACGACGTTCGCAGCCGTAACGAGCCTCCTTCAATCGCCAAGGCTCGTGAGTATATTCTTATGGGGACTACGGATGTCACTCACACACACCACTGCGGTTCCTATTCGTGAGCTGACCATTTCAGCACGGATCGATCATGGTGCTTTGGGACTTGTTAGTTCTCCTCTCCTCTTCATAGCGTGGCAACGGGCAATATCGCATCACCGGGTCAGCGACCAGCAGGGGCTTGAAGTCAATCCGGTGGCTGGCGAAGCGGAAATCCTATCTGCCTGCCCTTCCTGGGCAAGTAGAGAAGGACGTAAGCGCATCCATGGTGGCCCCGTAGGCAGTCACTAGAGAATCCAATGGCAAGCCGCAATGGCGAGATAGATAGGCAACGGAGATGGCGACGATGACGACGCCACACAGCCAGTGCTGGCTGCCTAGGTCAAAACTCCCCAGGCTCTCTGGTAATGCTGTGGTACAGGTGGCTGCTGCTCTAGGATGCAGTCATAAGGGGGATTGGCTTTACCAGCACGACGGAGGCGTTTCCCTTTTCCCCGGTACATGAGAGAGGAAGGAGAGGAGGCCTGAGCTCTGGCGGTGGGGGTCCGATCATAGCATAGTCCCATCCCCATCCCCATTCCCCAAGGAGTTGCCAGTCGAGCCTCCTTGGCGGACGGGGGAGGAATTGGCGGTAAAGAAGCACGGCCAGGATGGCGATTGCTGAGCACAGAGGAGCAAAAGAGGAGCCAGGGAGCACTTGTGAGGAGAAAGGAAGTCGGGATCAATTGCGATGCCGGGATTTCCAGTCCAAAGGCCGCGAGATTGACGCTAACCTGGAGGGATCATGGGGATGGGGATGGGGATGGGGATAGTCTATCAGGACCAGCTAGGTAGCACAATGGTACAAGTCATTGATGACGCCGCCCCGGCAATTGGGGCTTCCGCGGAGGCCCGAATTCGACAGGCAGCAACTGGTCGAGCAGAACGAATGATACGTCTCTTTTGCGTGATCACCTTTGGAATCAATTGGTGACACAAGAGTCGAGAAAGGGAAGGGCCATTATGATTATGCATTGTATCCAATCTGCCTGCACGCCGCCTATACTGCGCCGTGTATATATATATAGCATTATCGATAAACTAGGTGTAGCTGAAGGTGGGTTATGAACTCTGAGACGTGCAGGCATTTTGGACGGACGGCACTTGAACTGGCCGATCAAACCCATCAATTGATTGCGATAGCTACCCGCCTCAAGCCCCCCGAAATCAACTGGGATTTGAAACCGACAGACAGAGACCACGCGGAGATGCGACGAACGTCAATTGCAAGACAAGCGCGCCATCCTGTTTCCCTATCTATCTGGCAATTCAATCGATCACCAGTCAAGGCATGACATACAAACAATATCGGGTTCTATTCTAGCGTAGCAGTGGTAGCGAAAACAAGCACAAAGAAGAGGCTAACAGGGCTAAGAATACACACATCCTGAGCCACCCACCAGCAGCGATAATGGCACCCCCCTCCTCACCTCACCCACTGCCGTTGGCTTGTGATTGATACAGATGACGCCCGGATCCCAAGTATTGTGGGCTTGCCCGGCTTTGTACAGTACAAATCTGCCGCATGGGAGGACTTCTGGAGATCAATTGGGGGAAGCCTCTAAACCCATTCAGGGCCAATCTGCTCCATGGGCAGATCGCAGCAGGCACAGGTAGCGGTCGAATCAACGGGCTGGACCAGCAATCCAGCTGGGATAGCCCTGCGTCTGCCATGCGCTTCTTTTGTGCCCGTTCCCGTCGTTGGATTCCCCATTGCCCAACTAGTTGGTTTTCTTCGTCCATCTTCCATCCTGCCGCCAGTTTTCCCTTTGTCCAGAACTTGTCGTCGACTGAAGCACTTACACGTCTGGCACGACCACGCATCGTATGACTCACTGCCTCCTTCTGGGCTTCTTCCATTCCGACTAGCCCCGGCTGCAGGACCCTGAATGGAGGTCCCCCCTCGGCCCAACAGCGGCAGCAATCTGGGAACTGACCCGATGAGCGGATCTCGTTCAGGAGATGCGAAACGCAGGCACGCAGGCAAAAAAGCCACCGCTGCGTCCAGACTCGTGCGAGGCAATTGAGGAATTGAGTTGGCAAAAGCCAGCATAAGGCCTTCTACTCGGCCAATTTCCACCGCTGATTGGCCAATTGGCACCCTATTCTGCCGAGTCTTGTCCTTCCATTCGCCTCCTGGTCGCGATCGTGGGATGGAAAATCTCCTCATCATCATATCATCCATTCATCAATCGATTGTTTTGCTCTGCTTGCTCGGCCTTTTTCTCTCTTCACATTGACGAGGAACCCACCAAGAGCATTGGGTCAACAGCGCACCCCTCTCTCGTATCTGACTGACTCTCATGCTCTCAACATTTTCGTATGATGTGTACCACTTGCGACCAAGTACTTGCGTTAGGTTAGGCTTCTCTAGCTGGATGACGACAAGCTAATGTATCGATTCGTTGAGTGCTCGCTTACCACGACCAAGGAAAGCGTTGTACTTGGCCAATTGACTTCTCCTCTAACTCTTGCCTGTGCCGCGCCGTGGGGTAATTCTAGCAAAGGCACCGACCCAATGGTGCGATATCCTCGGAATTGGAACCACGGGCTTGCATGGCAACAAACTGTAGATCAACTCAACGCGTAGCTAAGTAACCTGATTGACGCGGTGGCATTGGACACAGCCAGGGCTTCTAGAAGGCATATGCGTTGATGGGCAATAATGCAGATGCAACCAGAAAATACTGGACCAGACAGCGCCAACATGTCCGTTCATTCACCCGTAATCGTTTCGCCCATGCGTTGTCAAAGTTTTGGCTTGTATCATATTCTCGGCATCAGGAATCTGTGTCCCTCACCAATTGGGCGCACGCGAGTCCTATATGAGGTCCAATTCAACCCAATTGCAGTCCTATCCTACTTATGAGATGACAGCCGCATGACGCAGCACCAGAAAACAATTGACACGACAGTCTGGGCTGCGCTGCACATTGCGTGCCAGTGTTTTTGTTTGGCCCCAGCACATACATCTACGTTGATCCAGTCGTAGAACAACCCAAGCCTTCTATTGCATTTCGCCCCCTTTTTTACTCCGATTCTTGGTGTTGCTGCTTACCTATGGAACGTTTTGGGTATCGGGCTAGTCGTCGTGGTTAACGGCGATACGGCGGCAACGTCCGAGTCCTAGATAGCCTCAAACTCAATCGGCGTGTTAGGCCGCCCTCCTATCCATATGGACTTTTCTTCAACAGGCACCAATTGATCTGTAATGAATACATTGTACTGTATCTACCCAAGTCTACTAACATACTCCAATTGAACGAATGTGTGCCTGCTGACCTGTCGCATTGCCAACCTACCTACTGCCTGTTTCTAGTCGTCGTAATTGTCTTGCCTGCCAGGGCTGGTTTCGGTGCTGTGAATATGCAAGTCATAAGTCCCTGAGCGTGTTCACCCTCTCTGGGACAAACTGCACCCACCTGCCGTTCTCGAGCGCGCAATCGTCATTGTCACTTTTTCACGAGACAGTGTGATGGCTCTCACAACCAGAATGGGCCAATTCGCCATCGTGATTGGTGCCAGGCGATGCTTCAAGATCAGGCCGGCCTACAGACTACAGACTACAGACTACATGCTACAGACAGACACAGGCACAGGCACACACAAGGTTGGGTGTGACAAATTTCATTGCAGTGCTCTATTGGGCGTCAATCCCTGGACTGGACTGTACTGGACTCATCATCAATGGATGTTGTTGTTAAGAGATGCACACAATTATGTACATACCTCTCAAGTATGCACTCCCATGCTATGCTAACCACACTATACCCACTTTCGCATCCTTGCCCACAGATGATCCACGCGAGGAAGTCTACGGCAAGGCGGGGGTGGTGTGAGTGTGTGTGTCTGTCTCCGTACTTTGGTATGTACATAGATGTATGTTTGTGAGTGTGCATCACACGCCCACGGTTTCTGAGACAGACCCCCCTCTCGTTTGACCAAAGTCCTGCTTTTGATGCCCTTTGCCAATTGACCCAATGATCACGACACCCAGGATATCTACCCGCGCCTGCTTGTTGTTGTTGTCGTTATCTCGTGAAAGCAAGCATCAATCATTGGGGATGGTGATTGATCACCAATCCGGCCACCAACGCCCGGTTCAATTCCAGCTCGGCATTGGTTCGTCGATCGTCGTCACAAGCCCTGCCTGCTGACTGCAAGCGGCGAACATACCTACCTAACATAACATAATATGGAATGCGTGCAGTTTGCCCTCTCTCTGTTTCCACCCCTCCTTTGTCAATGGCAGTTCCTTCGTTCGCACTTGTGTCGCTCCGGGCTCCGTCTCACTCTATCACTCAACTATCGCATTCCAGTCGGCGATAACCCGCAAGCTGGTGTGCATGAAACGAGGGTCGTGCCTCCAGACAGCATGGATGACGACCGGCCACGGCTGATGGGCGCTTCGGATTGGCCTCCGTGGTTGGCTGAGAGCAAGTGTAGCGGGCGCCAGGAGGACACCCAGAAAGTATCGCTGCACTCGGAGTACATGCCGATACCTTTATGTTCCCTTTTCATTTTACAGATTCGCCCTGTGGCAGCACAGCATCACTTTATCCCACCCAGAATCCCAATTAAGCCCAGAGAGGGCTGCCAAGGCCCATGGGCAGAGATCCCTGCGCCCACTCGGCCGCGTCTGCCCTGCCTTATGATCTGGGGTGTGACTTGACTGACTGAATGACCGACTGACTAACACGAACTACATGCACTTTACCAGTCCAGAAGCAGGACCAGACATACTCGGTGGGTAATCTCTGTACTGGAGGGTGCTGTCTATCTGTCTGCCTACTATGCCTGATTTACTACTACTACTCTCTGAGAACTACTGGTACATACTTGATAGTTTGCGTGTGTTAGAGAGATTGTGGGAGGGTGAGGGTGACTCCTCAACGACACACACCACCACAGCATGCACACACACACACTAACATACACACTCACACCCATATCCATCAATACGTCGCCCATGATCCGACAAGTGAGTGTGATAGTGTGTACATGCCCAAGATGTTATGGGGTAAATGTTCGGTCTTGATAGTTCTTGACCACCTTCAGGCCCGATTGCTTTGCTCCTGGCTGCCTCGTCGCTCTCACAATGCTTCTCTCTCGCTCTTCATTGGCCTCTTCTCCCCCTTCCCTTCTATTTCCCTTCCTCTCTTATTACACTTGACCACCAATTCGTTCGAAGATCTAATCTATCTGCCTGTGTTTCGGTCGGTCTGCCCTCGCTGCCTACAGTTTATTAGAAAAGGACGACTTCCTCTACAGCCACTCCTCTTCGTCTTTCCCTCTCTCCGACTTCTACCTCTTCTGTCTCCCATCTACTCTATCTGCTCCCCAACTTGTCTGCCATACTCAGCCAGCTACTGTACTGTGTCACCCAATCAAGAAGACAGTGTCTGCTGACCTGGAACGAGTGATACATACACATGAACCATCATAACCTACCTACTACGTACAATCAATCAGTCGCCACTTGCCCTGGAAGGTCTATTTCCGAGTGATTTCTCTTCCAGACAGAGCAGGCCATTCGCTGCCTATAGATAGCCTTCAAGTCACCAATTTTCTCTTGTTGCTATTTACTTCTGCACCGGATTTCCCGATTGAGAGATCGATCGACACCACTTACAGGTCGTCTTACACGCACCTACCCAAGGTGCCCCAATCCCACACCCCGCACTAAGCGCTGCTGGCGTTATCGACCAAAGAAGGCCTAATATCCCCCCCAGCGCAAGCGTACCTACAGCGCGCTCCTCCCCCGTCTGTTCCTCCAGTCAATACCGATACAGCATCTCCACTGGGCACCCAGCACTTGCAACCAACCTGGGCATTGACGCATTGGGCATAATAAATCAAAAGCAATTCCATTAAGCTGAAGCCCCCCAGCTACTCTCTTCCTACCCAAGCCAAGGCCTGAACATAAAGTACATGCATACATACTCAAGTATAGTGTGTTGTCGTGTACCTTGGCCTGCCTACCGTCGGGTACCATAGGTTACTTACTTCTTATTATTGCTCCCTGCTTTTTTGCCTGCTTTGTCTGCCCGCGCTCTGTTGTTCGTTCAGCTTCTCTCGTTCGCCCGAAGCAGCAGACAGGACACCAGTTGGTTCGGCCACGAACACAGCCTGGGGCGGGTTTCAATTAGACAAACAATCCAGAAGGGACAACTGTATCCTCACCATCGAATTGGCCTCTGGCAACCAACCATTTTACTTCCCTAATACTTTGAAAGTATTAATAAGGCTCTGGCGAACTTCCAACAGATAAATCTGTTTGCTGTTTTCATTCATCTTCCGCAGCATTCTTGGGGGCTCTCTTCTCTGTTCGCTCGACCAACACTCGCCAAGCATTGGTTGCCTGTCCATTGCGGTCGCAAGTTTACCCAGTCCACATCCCCCGACAGACATAACTAACTCCCTACACAGTCACTGGCAACGGTATAAGTCGCTCGTCATCCGCCCATTCGAATTGGAATTGGAATTGGAATCCAGCGAAAGCTAGCCGGACCATTCAATCCAATCCAACTCACGAGACCAGGCCATTCATTCTACCAGCAATTGGCCTAACACCGCCACTCTTGGTTCTGGCTACGGAACCAAATAGAAGAAGAGGAAAAAAAGGCCGAGGATTCCGCCTTCTTTTTCAATTGAGGATCAATCAATAGCCGTGACTCAATTGACCGATTTGTCAATTGACTCAATTCGCGGCTTCTGCCTGGTTTGCCTGGGTTCGCCACCCCCCAAGGCCACACCTCTCTTGGGTGAAGTGACTCTTGCTTGGTCAACAATCGCTTGCCTACCACCTACATATACTCCCACCCCCCTCCTCCGCCCGCAAACCACTTATACTTCCCAGGGTTACAGCAGCTCTGCACTGACTGTACTTTGCCTGTCTCACCCTTTCCGACTGTCCCTTCTCCACACATAAGTACCCCCATCCACAGGGTACTTGAGCATCAAAGGGGTCCATCATCCACTCTCGTCCTCACCCCATCCATCTCCACCACTACCGTACCGCTATTAGGAGGTCAGGGTAGTAGGTATTAGATGGCTGACAAACCGTCGGCCTCGACTACAACAAGAACACGCCCTTCCGCCACGTTCGATGCTTATAACCTGAACTCAATGGCTTCTGCTTCTGAGCAATTCCCTTCCTCTTCTTCCGCTTCCTCTTCGCCATTTGCATCCACATCCAACAGCAACAACAACAACAACAACAACAACAACAACAAGAGCAGCAGCAACCACAGCAATACACACCACCCCCGTCCCATGTTCGCCATGATGGACGCAACAACAACCACCACGCCTTCATCGCAGAATAAGGAGCCCAAGAAGCCCTTCGACATCAGCAACCTCATGTCGCCCCCCGAGCTGCCTCCCTATGAGTCCTTCGCCCAATCCACCATGTCCAAGTCGACCAACCACGTCACCTCCGACGTGCGCAAGGTCCCCGGACCCAATGCGCCCATCTCGCCACCCATCTCCCCGGAGACCCGCGTACATGACCACGCCTTCAGCCCGTCGGTGTCGTCCAAGACGACGACGACGCCTTGCAAAGATCCCATCCTGTATCCGACGCATGACCTGACCAACTCGCCACCCCAGCGCCCGCTCTTCCCCTCCGACGAGTCGGTGGCAGCGGCCCAGCGCATCGTCGACGAACATGTGTATGCGCGCTCGCAGGCATTCTTCCAACAGGCCTCGCCGCCCCAGCGGGAGGACTACGAGCTGGCGCTGTTCTTCAAGTCGCAGGTCATGAAGAAGTTCATGGAGAACCCCCGGGGCTGGCTGCAAAGAGAGCGGGCACAACTGCTCGAGGACCGGAAGGCCGGGGCCAGACACAACCAGTTTCGGCTGCACCCGATCCTGGCGGCCAAGCCTCAGCCCATCCGCCAACACGTTCAGCGCGTCGTTAAGCCGGCGGCCCCTAAGCCTGCCAAGGCATCCCAGCATCATCAGCAGCATCATCAACAGCATCACCACCAGCAGCAGTCGTCTTCTGCTCCTCGTCCCATCCGGTCCAACCCGCCGCCCCCTATCCGCGCGGTTCCAGCTCCCTCTCCCCGGGTCCCTAAGAGCCCGACGCCCGAGCCCTCATCTCGGCGGATCGTGGCGCCCAACCGCGAGGACAAGGACTTCCAATCATTGCCGGACCTCTGCCCGCCCCTCAGTACGCTGCCCCCGGCCAAGGCCAACAGCATGAAGGTGGACTGGAAGGGCGCGCCCATCGACCTGTCCGGGGACCCCCACCGGCACCTGCTGCACCCGGACGAGCTCGCGCTCGCGGCCAACCTGCGGCTGGACTGCGCGACGTACCTGACGAGCAAGCGGCGCATGTTCCTGAAGCGGCTCGACTGCCTGCGCATCGGCAAGGAGTTCCGCAAGACGGACGCGCAGCAGGCGTGCAAGATCGACGTCAACAAGGCGTCGAAGCTGTGGACCGCGTTCGACAAGGTCGGCTGGCTCGAGAAGCACCACGTCGCTTCTTACGTGTATAGAGGACCTTCTTCCCCTTTGCTCCAACGGCAAGCATCAGCGACCCGCGGACACCGGAGAGAAACCAACTTAATCGGCCCATCGGGAATGGGCTGGTGTTCTACAACACAAGATCATATCACCACCATGATTTCTTACGTTTTAACGACAGCGAATTTCTTCTTTATTTTTCTCTTACGAACTGCTCGACTCATACAATGCATTGCGATTGGTTAATAATCTATTATTCCCATCACCATATCGGCTACAACCGAGATTGGCCGGTTAGCGATCTGTCTTTTACACCTCGATTTTGACTTGTCGAGTCCCTTGGTTTTCTTCTTTTCCTTACCCCGGATACACGATACAGCAGCATCAGGGTTCGACTACAATTGTGATACCCGGAGTGCGACACCCCCTACGCTACACTCCAACTCTCCTCCCACTTCAGGTTTTCCTCATGCGACGGACAGGCGGCCCGACAGGATTTTTTGCAGCGGCCTTCTCCCTTTTTGCACAGACCAGGGATATTGTTTTTTCTTTTGTCGGCACGGCTACTTACACAGAGTCGAGGATATTTGCATTTGTTCGGCGTTGCTGGCCACTCTCCCTCCCTCTCCCAATGAGTAGGCGACAGAGCTGAGTCTTTATTTTGATTTTGATGTCACTTACAAGAGGTCAGATACCCCTCGGACCCTCCCCGGCTTGATGAGGGGAGCGGGTTTCCAGCGAGTTTGAAACGAGATGTGCCGACGGCGGAGAGAGAAGATTTCTCATGAAGGGAGTCCTCCTCTGCCTGGTACGGGATAGAATATTTCAAAAAGATCATGTTCGCGACGGCCTAGGCCCTCTATTATCTACGAGACTGGCAGATCTACATATATGTAGCTTCACGCAACGCAAATTGAAGAAACTTATCCCATACATGTATCTACAGATTGCTTGACACAAGTACCGTATGTCTACCCCAGTGGATTGTCGCCCGTTGCCGCTGCCATCTAGTGTCTCTTGTCTCAGAAATGGTGTACCCGTGCCGTCTACCCGTCCGTCCGTTAGTTAGGGTCGTGTGTCTGGTCTGGTCTGGTCCCGCGATTTCACATGCCAAAAACCCAATACGGCGGTTCTGCCATCTCAATTTTTTTGCTGTTCGCCGCGCAGCGACCGCCCTGCTTTAGCGTTTCGCGCCGTGGGCATGGCAGCCCACCATTTTAGCCATTACCTAGCCGCTGATCATCCCAAACCAGCGCAAACCCCGACCGCCCTGGTCAGGGTAGCAGTCCGTTTCCTCAAGTACAGTGTCTACATATCTGTATTGTGTATTTGCTATTGCTTCTATCAGGACACGACAAAACAGTATGCAGCAGTCCCAACGATGAACACCTACGGACGGACCTGATTGATAGAGGGGGTGTGCCTATATTGATGCAAAACTCTCTCCTGAATGCAGCAGCCCTAGAGTTTCTTCATACGGTCAAGATGACATGACGGAGAGAAACAAGAGAATGCGTGAGTGAGCAAGCGGGCAGAGGATATTTAAGGTTATCGATAGGGATAGCGTCGGGTGCAAGCGAGAGTGGCATCCCTGTGCCGTTCTTTTTTTTTTAACTGTCTTAGCAGCACATGTACATGTCCATTCTGAGTACTTCGGGCCTGCATGGAGATGGGGATGGGGACGACTACCTACTCGTTTTGGCGAGATTAACGATATGATATAGCGATTTTGAGTATGGAAGTACATCGTCATGTCTGTTTCATAAGTGGCATATCGCCGTTCCTACGGAGTATTCTTTTCAGTTATATGGACACCGACTTTCTGTTTTCTCTATCTCTCGTTGGTTCCCGACGGAGAGGCCGAAACACTGTCAAGAGTCTAAGTAAAATCGTAACGAACCCACCCACTTACATACATGTAAAAAAGTAACGTGGCGTTGGCTGCACGAAATCCTAATCCGATCCTGCAAGCAGAAAGAAGAAGAACAAAGACATTCCGTCTTAGCCCCGTCATCTCTCCTTTCTGTTTTCGGTTCATGTATGTTTCTCCCTCCCTCCATGGGATTTCTGTTTGCGGTTGACTTTCCTATTGGGAGGTTTTTGATTGCTTAGACGGAAGTGAGCCGAGCGCATTTCAATTGGCGAATGCGAGCAAGCAGGTTAGATAGATGGCTTGCATGTTCGCAGTTCGCAGTTCGCAGCATCTACTCCGTAGTGCCTACAGCAGCCCATAGCGAGCGAAGCATATCATAGCAGCAAACTCTCAGCGCATTCCACAATCCTTCCCTGCCTACTTAGCCAAACCCGCTCGCTGGCCAAACAGAGGCCCGGGGGCGCTTTTCCTAAGGCTTGTTGGCGGTTGCTGCTGACGATGGATGAGTAGGAAGGATCTAGCGCTCGCTGGGCGGATAGAGCGCAAAATCAAAGGAAGGGCAAGCAATCAATCAATCAATTGGCTTCTCGGGTTGAAACAGCCGGTGTTGACGTTGTCAGAAACCCAATCATCCCGTCCAATTCAATCCAAACCTAGCTAGCAACTGTCCTCGTCCCCCCCCCCTTTGCTGCCCTGTTACGTTACAGACTCGCGGGGGTTTCTGATGTCGCTATGAACCTTTGAAAGCATATATCTATCCCAATATATCGCGCCGTGATGGAATGACGAAGGACACACACCATAATCCGATATTCCCCCAATAGCGAGCCCTTGCTCGGAACGGAACCTCCTGGGAGCCTCACGACAACAGCCTTCCCAGCCAGTGCCGGGGGGGGGGGGTGGAGCGGTGAGGTTAAATAGAGTTTCTGACACGCAAACCCGCACGAGCATGAGCACCGCTGCGGATGATCACCCCGCGAAAGAAAAGATGTTTGTTATTTCTGTCTACCTAATTTTGTCTTTTGGCTTTGATCTGGCGGTCTGTAACGTAACGTGAGATTTTGACTGACAGCTCCTCCCCCCTTTTTTGCCCTGTGGGACGCGGAGGAATGTCTCACAGAGGGAGGAGGAGCAATACCTTCGCCTTGAGCTTGTCTCAACCGGCATTGAGCACGTGAGCAGCAACTCAATATAAGGTTGCTTGCTGTGTGTGAGAACCGGCCGTAGGACTAGCGTTCATGCACTCAATCCCCTTCGGGGCTCGCAGTTGCGCATGGCGCTCCCGATGTTCCCGAAGTCGAACTCGAAGGCTGCCAAACCACGCCTCATCGGTTGGGATAAGATTGAAAATCCTAAAGGACTCCTTTTCAGCCAGTGGATCAGGGCCCAGCTCTCAAGCTGTACCTATGTAAACTTCATGCTTGATCCATGCGACGGTGCTCCATCTTGAAGAGTGTGTCGGTGAGTTCAATCGTTCATTCATTCGTTATACGCTAGATTCCTATAGCAGAATAATACATTGCCTTTGCTTTCCCTGCAGACAAATCCACAATCACCAGAAGCGGGTGGACCTCATATGCTCGCTCACAAGCCGGCCGCCAGGGTGTACCCGCCGTCGACCGCGACCGTCTGCCCGTTGAGGTACTGGTTGGCGGCGAAGAACAGCACGGCCTGGGCCATGTCCTCGTCCCTGCCCGGCCGGGCCGCGGGCACCTTCTTGGCATACTTCTCCTTGGGGATGTGGCTCTTCTGGTCCCCGCCCGACTCGCCCGCCGTCATCTCGGACGGGAACACGCCCGGCGCGATGCTGTTGATGCGCACCTTGAGCCCCTGGCCCGCCACCTCGTTGGCCAGCATGCGCGTCAGGTGGATCGCGGCCCCCTTGGACGCGTTGTAGGCGAAGTGGTGCTGCGCCGTCTTGATGAGGCCGCTGATGCTGCTGATGTTGATGACGGTGCCGGACCAGCCCGGGTGCCGCTGGCTGCTCTTCTGGAGGAGCGGCAGGAACGCCGCCGTCGTGAAGTAGAGCGACGCCACGTTGGTGTTGTACGACTCGCGCCACTCGTCGAAGCTGGCGTTCTCCGTGTCGAACAGGTTCTGCTTCATCTCCTCGGCCGACCCGCTCTCGGGCGAGACCGTGGGGGTGCTGATGCCGGCGTTGTTGATGAGGATGCAGAGGCAGGGCTCGCGGCTCTCGATGTCTTTCACGAGCTTGGCGATCTCCTCCTTCGAGCCGACGTCGCAGGTAAGGGGCACGATGCTGTCCTTGCCTTGGGAGTACTGCTCCACGACGCGGTCCAGCTTCTCGCCGGTGCGGCCGGTGATGTAGACCTTGGCGCCGTTGGCCACGAGGGTTTGGGTGGCCATGAGGCCGATGCCCGAGCCGCCGCCTGATCGTTTGACTTGTTAGCCACACTCATATTTCCCAGAAAAGGTAAGAGGGTATGACGTACCCGTGACGAGAGCAACGCGGCCCGTCAAGTCAAAGAGCTTGTCGCGGCCGAGGGCGTTGTTGGAAGCCATTCTGACGGATTGCTGCGTGGTGCTTTTAAAAGTAGGCTTTGTGTAAGGGTTTCGTGCTCTGGTGATGGCAGCTGGACCGGTGTGTCTAATTGGGGTAGTAGGAGATGATTGCAGAGAATGTGGGCGGCAAAAGGTTGCAAGCAGTCGACTGCCTTTATGGCTGTTGCTACCAGTACGGAGCGCAGCAGTAGCACTGCGAGAAGCGGCGGATGAGATCATGACGTTGTTGTACATGGAGTTACGAAGGACCTCTTTGGGCACAGTACCGTTACGGGATCAGAGAAGAGGGAAAACACGCCGCCATATGTGTAAACCAATTGTCATCGAAAAAATATTTGTACGAAATACACCCGTTCATTATTAGATCATTGACAGCCCAAGTGAAGGTGAAGAAGGAACAATCGACTGCAGTCATGACGAAATTTGGCTGGAGACCTTGAGGAACATCGCAGATCGCTGATCGTTGTTATTGCAAGTGATGCAGTTGACTTCGCCCATGGGCGGGCACAGGGCTTGGCTTCCAGGACCTTTTGCTCCAGCGCCCTTCAGTGGGTTCCGGGGCTTCTAACCGGGTTCCCACAGGGGGCTGTCCCACCAAACCGATGTGGGTAAACGTCAACGACAAACAACAGCCGTTTAGTCAGCCAAACCTCCAACTATATCGTTACTTACAACGACGCATGTATTCCTTCGAGGCAACATTGGAAGAGATTCCTGTTACGTATTTAAAATCGACAATAATATTGGGTAAGTATCTACACTCATGTTAGGAGTCATCACTTGAATCATATCATTGTTCATGCCGGCGTTTCAATTAGTCTATGGGTCAAGTTAGCATACTGAGAATAAACCATAATGTAACTCAAGAGAGGTATAGAGCATGATATATATAATAATAGGATAAGTATATGTAGATAAATATCTATTTATCTATCTATTCATTTACGCACTCTGCCACCCCGGCGTAGAGCTCCCCCCCCCCCCCCCCCCCAACCCCCAATAACCTGCGGCGACCCCATCGGCTCCTCGCTCCGGGTCCCGCTGCGGACGTGCCGGCCCTCGGGCGTGCGTGCCTTCTCCTTGGCGACCGGCTCGACGGGCGCCGGCACGGAAGGCTGGACGATGGTGGGCCTCTCGCTGGCCAGCGCGCGCCGCGCGTCCGCGAGGTGCACGTCGTCGGCGTCGAAGACGATGGGGCCCAGCCGGTTGACGGCCCCGGCCAGCATCCGGCGCCACTCGTTGGCGCAGTAGACGGCGCGCGGGTTCGTCGAGGGCGGGTTGCCTTGGGGCATGTTGCCGGGAGTCAGCTGCCAGACGCGCGCCCAGAGGTCGGCGATGTTGAGGAGCCTGTTGGTTGGTACACGTTAGCAATCGGTACGTGTGTGGGCTTATTACTATGGAAGGGGGATGCTTTTCGCCTGGTAATTAATTCCACATGGCCAGGGTTCTCTTTAATAGTACGTTAGGGGGGGAGGGAGTGAGATACACTTACTCATAAAAGGAATAGTCGTTCCAGAACAGCTTGGCGTACTGGACCCATCTCTTCTGGCAGCGCTTGAGGAGCTGGTTGGCGTCCGTCAGCGGCAGCATATTAAACTCGTTCTCACGGTACATGCGCATGGTCTCGCCCATGTCATAGATCTGCAGCGTCGCGATGCGACCCTCGTGCGCGGGCGCGTCGGGCCGCAGGTCCTCCTCGTCGCAGAGGTCGCACTGGCACTCGAACCCGAAGTCCTCCAGCAGCTTGCGCCGGCGCTCCGCCCGCAGCAGGTCGAGGTGGATGTACGAGATGGTCAGCTCGGCGCCGACGAGGATCCGGTGCCGGGCCCGCAGCGTGATCTCGCCGTTGGTCTTGATGTTGGTCAGCAGGTTGGGCGCGCACTGGTGGTTGAAGCGCGACGTGCCCAGGTACACGGCGCGGTGCTCGGCCTGCTCCGCGTCGAGGAAGCCGATCTGGTTCGCCCACAGGATCACGATGACGCGCGTGTACTTGTGCGCCTCGAGGTCCGACAGCCGGGCCCCGTCGGGCCGCCGGTAGATGTCCCGCAGGTACTCGAACGTCGGCTCGTCGTCGTCATCGTCCCGCCTCTGCGCGTTGAGCGTCAGGTACTCGTCCTGCTTGGCCTGGGGCAGCGCGTCGAACTGGGCCAAAGGCCGGGGATCTGGTCGTTTTCGAAACCGAATTCCCGTTCCTCGTGCCGTATGGCGCATTGCTCTCGCAGAATGATGGTGCCGGCAGGGATGTTGCCTTTGGCGAAGACACCGTTCCCCTTATCGTCCCATGTCGGCTTGATTTCGAAAAACTGACCCAATGATGCCACCTGTGCCATCTTATTATCTCTTTCCTCTTATATATATTTCTCTTACAGATAGATAATGAGTGCCCGTGGAGTGGAAAATGTGTAAGATGCGATCGGTAGCGGGAATCACAGCTGGCGTACTTACAACTACGTGCGAAGTCCATATCCAAGGACTTCCTATGCCTTTTCACTATTAGCTATGGCCGATGGCGAACTGGAAACAAAGCGGTTGTTGGCGATCAAGGAATCATCTCGACAATGGGTTCTTTCAAACTGCACCGAGTAGCTTTGAGGCTGTAAGCATTCACATAGCAAATCGTGAGGGTTACTGCCGCAAACAGGCGTCAAGGACAAGGCCAAGTTTGAATCGATTTGATACTTGATTGTCTCAGTCTCAGTATGGGTGCTGGAGCCAATTCTAGCCCTTTCATTGAAGTTACAAAGAGGAGGTTCTATACCAGACGGAAGCGGCTGAGACATAGTGCCGGAACAGGAAATACTCGAGAACAAAAGGAACATATAGTCGCCTCCTGGCACTCCAGATCCTTTAGCACCGTGTAGAGCTCTCTACATACAGAGCCGTTCCTCGTATTGAGTGCATAATCTCGAAGTAACCCATCTATCTGGATATCATCAGAGAACCACTCGGTTGACACAAGTCCCGCTCGTCTACATCGCCCATACACCCCTTAACCATGGCATTCCCTACGAAAAAAGACGTCGACTACTTCCGTGAGAGCCCCAAGCCTACTGAGAAACCCGATCCCAAAGATGTCGACTATTTCGATACGGCCAAGTTGACCTCGCAGGGGTCTGAGCTGAAAATGTCCGAATCAAGCGTTGGACAGCCAAAGCTGTTTAGTGCCGAGTTCACATTCCAGGAGCTGATGACGCAGTTCCGGGCCTTCCTCGCGAAGGTTGCGGAGGCGAAGCTGAAAGCCGCCGACGATATCATCTGCTTTACGATCCACGACCTCTTGACCCTCTACTCGGACTATATCGCCTTCATCGAGACTGTCACCAAAAACAGCCAGTTCGCGGCCCAGCTGGCCGACGGCATTAGCTATTACTCTTCTACTATCGACTACAACCGTCTGATTAAGGAGAGTTTCGGAATAGACGACGACGACAGCGAAGCAGGCAAATTGTACTTCTCGACGGATAACGTGGTCAAATCGCCGGAGGAATACAACAAGCACAAAGATCTGATATCAAGCATGGTGCAGTCACTAGGCCTGTTCGAAGAGGTCTTTACCATATTCGCAGAACCCTCCGCCCGGGGCGGCGTGTTCACCACGGACCGGAGAGTCTGGCTCCCTAAGCTGAAGAAGGCCTATAAGAAGCTCAACAGCCCGATTTTCAGCCATGACAACACAGCCATCTTCGACCACATGTCGATGATCTCCAAGCTCATCGCAGACAACCAGCCAGCCTCGGCCGACGCCTGGGACGGAGGCAACCTGAAGGGCAACGAGGCCTTCGACGCCAACTTCGCAGAGTTCAAGTCCCTACCCTCCCGCGCGCCCAAGAACGACACCCAGCGGAAGGATCTGCTGCGGAGCTCGGCGCGGTTGTTGCGCGAGGCCTGCTCCGACCTCCAGCTCGACTGGAAGGCGGTCGACATCGGGTGGAAGACCCTGGTCGATCCCGCGCAGCGTCCCACCTACACCCGATGCCACTTCAAGAGCCCGGCCTTCGCGGCGGGCAAGGGCACGGCGGGGACTCCCGGACACGTCCGCGGGATCCTCCAGGTAAAACAGGCTCTGGGTACGACCCAGAGAAGGCAGGAAGTGCCAGCACGGCCAAGGCCAACACCTCCAAGCGTCGCACCGCCGGCGGAGCAGAGGAGGAGGCGCCAGTAGCCAAGAAGCAGAAGACCGAAGCCGCCCGACAGAAGCAGCAGCAAAGTGCGGGCAAAACAGAAACCGCCACTACGACCGAACACCAGTCCGCCTACCAGCTCTCCCTCGACATCGCCAACGCCGACGCCGACATCTAGTACCTCCAGACCTACGCCGCCGGCGCCTCCGAAGCCGCCAAGGCGAAGCGCGCGACCATCACGCGCCGGACCCCGCTGCTCCCCTACCGCGACGCGACCGCCCGGGACTACAAGAAGGACTTCGCCACCATTGTGCGCGGCATGTCCCGCGGGGAGCTGCGCCTACAGCCGCGCGCCACGAGCACCACCTCCCCGCTCGACGAGCCGGGCCCGCCGCAGGTGCTCGGCGAGCTCGAGACCCTCATCGGCCGCGCGCGCGCCGAGGTCCAGACCTGGCGCGGCCGCACCGAGGCCAAGGCCCTCAAAGCCCAGCGCCTCGCCGCGTTCAAGCTGGTGTACCTGTGCGCCCTCGCGGTGCGGCGCGCGGCCGGGATCGCGGCCATGCCGGGCACTCCCCTCGGGAACGAGACCGACCCGGAGGGCGTCTGGGCCGTCGGCGGCGGCTGGCACCGGCTCGACATGCACGAGCAGCGCGTGCTCCGCCTCGAGGACTGGATCACGCACGAGCAGGCCTGGAACGAGGCCGACGACTACGTCACCAGGCGGTACGCCGGGGACGCGGTCGCGCGGGAGGCCGAGGCGCGGATCCGGCGGCGCGACAAGTCCATCGCCAGCTGGACGCGGCAGATCGAGGCCGGGCGCGCGCGTGTGCGCGAGCTCGAGATGGCGCGCGGGGGGAAAGCAGCGAGTTGAAGACGAAGCCAGGATGGCCGAGTTCGAGGCAGCCAAGGCAGCAGAGGCTGAAGATGAGCAGACGACCGAGGCGGCGGCGGAAGAGGAGGAGGGGGTGTACGACGCGCCCGAACAACGACTGACGTTCTCGGCCCAGAAGCTGCTCGCGACGCGCTACCCGGGCACCATCCCCACCAACCGCCGCTTCCAGGACGGGCGGCGGCTGGACAGCGCCTACTGGGACTACTCGAACAGCCGCGGCCCCGACGGCGCGGACACGTTCGCGGCCGGCGGGCCGGCGTGCTACCGGAGCATGCCGACGGCGACGGCGTGGGAGAAGCTGCAGTACCTGATTGTGTTGACGCATTGGTGTTACCTCCAGGCGTTTGCGTGTCTTCTCTAAGATGATCTTGGTCCGCGGAGGATAGGCAGTTTGAAATGTATTACTCCCTATAGTCGAGAACACGCTGTCGCACCTCCCGGGTTTAGCCCGCTTTCTCGATTCGACATCGTGCGGTCGTGTACCTTTACTTGTACTTAAATATAAGATTTTATACTATTCCCGTTATGCTTTATTATTATGCCAGTTGCCATGCCAGTTGTTGTGCCAGTTATTATGCCGTGTCGTTTTTTACCGATGGAATAGCACGTAAGAATCACCACCCTGGAGAGTGAATGGACCAACTACCAAGCCGCGGAGGAACAAGCAAAGGAAGCCAGCCACTCGTATAAACATTCGTAGTACTGAGTGACCGGTTTATTCTAACAAGGGGTTGGCAGGTACATCCACTGGTCTAGATTAGACAAGCACGTAACTAACAGTCAGGTTTTTATCCCCTGAATGGGCAAACAAACGCTTGCCCATTGCTGGCCGCTTAAACGTCTTTTTTTTATCTAAGCTCGAACAGTGATAGAGAGAGGAAAAAACGAAGACGACAGAAAAAACCACCGGCCTTGGCCCGGGTGTACAGCGCTGTCTACTTGATGAAGTTGGTCAGCCCTGTGTCGACGTAGTCGGTGATGATACCGACAGACTCCTTGCTGCTCGACTTGACGTAGCCCGTCGTGCCCTGCTAGAGCATGGCCTTGACGTCGCGCTTAGTATATGCCCCACTTGACGGCCTGTTGCTTGGTGTTACCGTTGCAATCCATATTGCCCTTGGCCCCAACCCGGCCATCCCCACCAAACTGCTTCACGGCCTCGTTGATGATGTCGATCACGTCCTGCCCCCCGACGACGAAGTTGACGTTGCCGTTCACCTTCGTGGCCTCGACACCGAAGTGGCAGGAGCCCGACTTGGCGATCTCGCGCTGGTTCTTGCCCACCACCTGCGTGGTCCAGTCGGTGCTGCCGTCGCCCTCGATGTTGCGGACGATCTGCAGGCAGTCCTCGACCTTGGGCGACGCCCCGCTCGACTGGTTCTCGAACGTCGAGTCGCCGCACGTGTCGCGCCCGGGCGGGATGTCGCAGGGGTAGTTGGCGCTCGACCCCTTCTTGGTCGTGTCCCAGGACTGGAAGGCGCGCTCGGGGCTGCAGACGGGCAGGCGCATGAAGCCCGGCGTCGTCACGTCGACCTGGAGCAGGTTGTCGATGGTGCCGCCGTTGGCTTTGCCGTTCTGCCGCCAGGTGCGGACGGAGCCGGTGATGAGGTCCTTCCGGGTGATCCTGCCGAAGATGGTGCCGTCGAGCGAGTCGAGCCCGGGCGGCGCCGAGAACTTCTGGTCGCGGCAGACGCGCTCGCAGTGGCTGTTGTCGTAGTAGTGGCACTCGCACTTATTGGCCTCGCCGTCCGGGTAGGCCAGGTAGTAGCGGCGGCCATCGACGCAGTCGCCCGTGGCCTCCATGGTGTCGTCATCGAGGTAGTCGCCGAGCGGCTTGTCGTCGTCGCAGGCGTAGCCCGAGTCGATGACGAAGGCGTACGTCTTGGACACCTGCCACAGCGCGGGGATGGCGTAGCCGAAGAAGGACTTGGCGATGTTCTGGCGCAGCTCGTTCGCCGCGTTCTTCTCGGCCTCCTCTTCCTTCTCCTTACTGGGTTCGCCGTCCGAGTTGTCCGTGCCGTCCCAGCCCTTGACCAGCTTGCCGTCCGAGATGACGTCCCAGAGGATGTCGAGCGACGCGTCGCTGCCGTTGAAGACCTGCGCGAGGCCGACCGAGGTCACGTTGCCCCAGCCCGTGATGGTCTGGCCCATGTAGTTGGTGAAGGAGTCCTGCTTCTCGGCCGTCCAGTCCGAGCCTTTCGTGCTCAACAGGTCCTTGGCGATGGTGGTACTCTGGCCGATCAAGTTCATGGTCGTGTCCTTGAGGTTGTCGAAGGCTGGGCTCCCTGCAGCCTCTTTGGCCACGAAGTAGGGCAGCCTCTTCAGGAACGAGTTGAAAAAGGGCCCCGCCGCCGAAAGCGTACCCACGGTGATGAGGTCGATGAGTAGCAAAAGCCACGTGTTGTCCTCCTCGGCGGGGATCGGCGCGAACTTGTTCTCCAGATCGTCCAGCGCATTGCTGATCTCCGAGGCAGCCACGTCGAACAGCGCCTCGTGATATTGGGCATACATCTGGTGGATCTTCACGAGGGAGTTGTAGATGAGCTGCGCCGCCGGTCCCGAATACTTGCCATCTAGGCCAGCCGAGCACGTCTGGGCCTCGTTGCAGTTGGACGAGATCAATGAGCCGCAGTCGAGATCGGCCCCCACCTTGAACGTGGACTCCACCGACTCCATGAAAGAGCGACCATACTTGCTGTCCGTGTCTTTGTAGATCCGGACCAAGTATACCCAGGCCGCATCCGCGTGGAGGCCCTCCCAGCGGTCAGATGGGTAGTGCGCATACTTGTGGTTGATCATCTCATCTGTGCAGTCCAGGTCGGTCCACGTGTGGTTGCGCGAGTCATCAATCTTGGGGTTCTTTCCCGCCTTGGCGCGCTGCTTGAATGTGGCCCAGTCCTTGGACGGCAGCGGTACTTCGTGGTACTCCTGCAGATCGGTGGCCCAGTCCGAGGTGCCGCCCATGCCCCAGGCTTTGTAGAGGGAGGTACGCGTCTTCTTGGTGGAGGCGCTCATGTAACTGACCCATTGGAGGTCGTCGTAGACGAGGATGTCGCTGTTGCTGCTCGAGTCGACGAAGCTCTTGGTGACGCGGCTTCCGGCCCGCTTCGAGCCGCGGCCGGACATAACCTCAGCGATCTCGGCGTCGGCAATGTAGCCCGCGGTGCCGGTGCACCTTCCCGGGGTCGCGTCCGACTTCTCGCGGGAGCCCGTGTACACACAGTCCGGGCCCCAGCAGCCGGCCTCGGCCATGCTGAAGGAGCGCCCGTAGCTGGTCACGCCTACGATAACCTTCTTTCCCGGCACACCGGCCTTAGTGATCATGGCGAGCGACTGCTTAGTCTCCGTCAGGTTTACTTGGCTTCGCAGGCAGTTGCCGTTGTCACAGCCCTCCTGCGAGTTAGAGTTGTCCGTATCCCACTGGCCGTGGAGGTCGTAGGTCATGTAGACGATATAGTCGACGACCTTAGCAATGTTCTTGATGGGGTATTGCTTGAGGTACCAATAAGAGGAGGGCGCTGCGATAGAGATGGACTTGCCGGGCAGCAGGTTTTTGAGAATCACTAGGAAGGCTAGGTAGTTTTTACCGTCGTCCTTGCTAGCTGCCGGGATACCCGGAATATCAGGGGCTCCCGGATACTCCCAGTCGATATCGACACCATCGAGGTCATGCTCCTTGATGAAATTGGCGATACTGGTGGCCATCTGGAGACGGTTGGCGGGCGTCACACCGGTACGGAAGATTGAATACGTGGCGGATTCGGTCGAAAAGGCCCAGCCACCAAACGAGAGGACCCTCTTAACGCCGGTGATGTCCTTGAACTGGCTGAACTGGTACGTCGACAGGACGTCGCCCACCTCGACCTGGTAGTCGGTGGTGAGGGTGCCGAAGCCGAAGTGGATGTGCGTATGCTTCGAAGTGTCGATCTGCGAGGCATCTTGGAAGAGACAGTCGCGGCCCATGCCGTATCCCTCAAAGTACGCAATGCTGATGGCACCGGTACCGTCACCCTTGACGACGTCGGTGCCACAGTTCGAGATACAGCCGTAGGTGCCGGGCTTAGCAGTACCCGGAGCGCCCGTGTTGGTGTCAACACAGAAGTCTTTGGTGATACCACACTGGCCCCAGATGTTGCAGCACGCGTTTAGGGGGCAGGGATTCATGTCGGCAATATCGGAACCATCCGTAGGGGCGTAGAGCCGGGCTTCTGGGGCCCGCATAAGGCGTTGGCGATTGGGGCAGGGAAAGGGGCCGTACCCTGCTCAGGCACATGACGGTGTCGACGAACAGGAGCTTGCAGCCGTTCCAGCCCCAAGTGTTCTTGTTGAAGCCCTCGAGATCCTGTTTCGTGAGGCTGTACTCGGCCGCGAGGTTGTCGCAGTTGTCGTCCGTCTTGACCTGGTAGCTTTTGCACGAGCCGTCGGCGTTGGGCTTGGGGCTGAAGTCGGGCATGTCTCCCATGGAGCAGCAGACGTGCTGCTTGGGCTTTAGCGTGGCACAAAAGTCCGATGCCGGGTTCACCTTGGTGAAGGCAGCCGGCGGGATGCCGCACTTGTCGGCCAGCTTCGCGCAGCTATCGCCCGACTCTACCTGGACGGTTCGGCACTCGGCGCGCGCAACCAAGGCACTGTCGAGCGCGGTGGCGTTGGCGGTGCCGTTCGCGTGCGCCGGCGGGTGGAGCGGCGTGGTGAACGAGGCCCGGCCCGTCAGGTTGGTAGAACCGCCGGTGAACTCGAGGCAGGTGGCTTTGCCCCAGGTCTTGATGGCGTCCTGGATGGGGCCAAAGGTGCCGTTGCTAGTCACCATGACACCAAAGGTGTGGCTGCTGTCGTAGTCTGCGCCGCAAAGCTGCATGGCGAGGCTCGGCGTCGAGACGTTGACATTGGCCAAGTTGTCCTGGAAAATCTTCAGAGCCGACTCACTGAGGCCTTGGTTCAGCAGACCTTGACCAATGTAGAGACCGATGGCGGCTTGGCCAGACTGGCCGAACATAATAAAGGGCCTGTCGGTAGCGCCATGCCCGTGGTCCGCATACTTGCGGATCTGTTTGGTCAGGGAGCGGAGGCTGCCGGCCGCGAGGCCAAAGCCCTCCTCCCACCATCCCATCTGGAACTTGACTGGGACAGACGCGGCGACAGTGACGCTGGTGTCGTTGCTGGGGAGCTTGGCAAAGTCGGGGCCGAACGACGAGCAAGCGTGGATGCGGTGGGTCGTTCCCGACTCGTCCACCCGGTCATCAATGGAGAAGTCGTAGAACATGGTCTCCTTACATCGCTTGATCTGTTGGAAGTCCGGGTAGACGGACCAGTTGCCCGGGTTGGGCCCGGCGACGCTGCATCGCTCGGGACAGTTGCCGGGGCTGCGGTACGTTGGGCTGGCCGACTTTCTGAAAAAGGGGGAGCCGGACTTGGCCGCCACAGCGCCGTCAGGAGCGAGCGAGACGCCGACGACGAGGGTCGCCGTGAGCCACGAGGGAAGTGCGATTATGATCGCAGGAATGAATGGATGAGTGTGCAGAAGCGTGGCGTGGGCTTCATGGAGATACGTTGTTCTGGCCGCACGGTGACATCGTCTTTATAGTCGAGCCCGCCCGCTTGCGGCCCATGCCCCTTCAGCAGAAGCTTGAACCGGTCAGGCAATGCTCACCAGCTCACAGCCTGCCGTCCAGCATGTTGATCACCTCTACCACGCGGCTATCGGCACGCCGTCACGCAAACAGTTGGGGCTGAACACAGTCAACCTCGTGGTGATATCTTGCTAGTGCTTATTTTCGGGCACAAGTCGCATGTTCGAGAAATTGCTATAGAGGATTTGCTGACCCATCTGTGCCTCTTGCCGGAAAAGGACGATGCCCGGCGGCGCAGCAATGAAAGCAGAGGAATAAGAAATCATGTTGGATGGCCGGCTTAGGCAACCGCAAGAAGACAGAGAATGTATGATCGTATGTACGGAGGTCAGGAAGATGATGAAATCATAGTATCTAAAGCAGCACCAGACTACGCAGGTTCCTTTGTAAGGTACGATTGGGTGGTGTTCCCAAATACTGCCGCAGACCACCGCCTTCCCCAAACAGGGTTCCGTCAGATCTATGTACACGATGCTCTCGCTTAGCGGGAACTAGAGCGCCACAGCCGCGGGGCTGGGTGGCTCCATCCAGCCTGTAAAAGTCCACGAGCGCGGGAAAGGTGGGCATGCCGGGGAGCTCGGCACGATTCGCAGCAAGTAGCATTGATCCGAGGTTGCAATCAAATTGTCTTCAGCCTTATCCCTGAGATTCTTCCAACCTTTTTTCTAAATTAACAATTTGTGGGTATCGGCGGCTCCCATGCGTTTATTTTCTTTCAGCTTCCGTTTTTGCCTATCGCTTATTTGGTCCCTCCACTCTTCGCTTCGAGACGACTACTGCAGGCCAAGGACCTTGCATACATGCAGGGCTGGTTAAAGCAGATGCGGATAGAATTACTTACCCTAGGGTTAAGAAGCCTGCTTACTATACTAAGATATCAAATATGTACTATAGAAGCTTAGACAATGGTATAGTGGGCTTGACAAGGCAGCAACATCCCACAGTGAGGGATCTTTTCTGCTTCGGCAGGGCTGTCTCTATCAGCATCAGCCCAAGTATTACCTGTGCTACGTGACCCCTGACGGTATCTGATCTACTACTATTTTAGCCATCGTTTGCCCGTGCCGTGTTCGCCGCCTGATGGGCTTGATCGAATCGGGCTGACAGCGGGCCGACGGCGCCCAAAAAGGCAACCAAATCACATTGCTGACCGGATAACGGCAAAACGAATGCATGCAATTTCAGCTGCTTTTACATCTTCTCATTGACCACACGCTTCCACAATATCCGTTCCTATCCAAACTAAGCAATTTACAGAATACGGAAATAGACACACCCCACACCATCACACCATCAAAACATAGCCGAACGCTCCTATGGTAGCGGCCAAGCAGGCAAGGCCCGTCACAACCAGCTGCTGCGCCGAGCTTTCGTCGTCTGGGGGGCACTCAACCCCTTCCGCGGGGATACCTCCTTGTATAAACACGCCCTGGCAGTCATGGAGGCGGCCATGCTGGACACCGCCGCCGAGTCGATCTGGACCCGGCAGGGACTGGGCGTGGGCGTCGACTCGGCCACTTCGGCGCAGTGGTCACCGGCACGTTTGTCCGCCCAAATGGGTACTTCCAGTGTATCCGTCACGTCGAAAGTGAGCCCCATCTCCTGGCGTTCCTCCAGATCCTGGGGACAGTTCTTGTTGTCCGTCGCCGCCACGAGGTCTATTTCGGGCGCCGACTTACTGGTGCTGAAGTGGATAACCTGGGAGGCGGTGTGGGTAGTGAGGCGTTGGCCCCCGTAGTGCTGCGCGAGCGAGTGCTCGGTGCAGTTGTCCCAACTCACGGTCCACGTGAGGAGCCAGTGGCCCTCGACCCCGAACTCCTGGAAGTAGTCGTATTGCAGGAACGGGTCGCGGCTGGAGAGGTTGGCCCGGTCCAGGTTGAACTGCGCGTCGGCGCCACCGACGCCCATGTTGTCCCAGTTCCGGACGATGACGGAGACGCGCGCGTGCAGCGCCCTCGCCAGCTCGGGGTTCTGGTAGGCGAAGACGATGGGCAGGCGCGCCGTGGGCGCGTAGGACTCGTTGCGCGGGAAGACCAGGTCCAGCTCCATGACGCCCGAGGTTGGGCTGGCGGCGCGGACGCCGCCCGCCGCACAGGCGGCGAGCAGCGCGGTCGCCTGCGAAAGGATGCGCATTTCTGGTTTTTGCTGACGCCAAGCAGTACGGGGCAGGGGTAAGGAACTACTAAGTGGCCCTGCCTGCGGTGGGGAGAGCTGAGCAGAGATGGATGGAGGGAGTGCAAGCAGGCAAGAGGCAGGCTCGTCAAAGGAGGAGTAAGTAAGTAAGCGAGTAACAGCTGATTGATGAAGAAAAAATATGACACGAGGAGGATGCTTCTTGTAGTGGGATGAGGGTGGGAAAAGGAAAGAAAGGGCGTCCGGGCGTTGCTTTTTCGCAGGGGCAATACCTAGACGGGCAGGTATTCATGCGTTGGCCAATGGGCATGGCATCGGCTCCAACCCGTAGCAGGCTAGGCTGGTTTAAATAAACCAATTGAACTACAGTACAGGATTCTGCCAACGTTGAGATACGGAATAACGCCCCTTGGACCGTCCAATACACGTCTAAATCGAAATTAACGTTGACAGATTTTTCAACGCTTCAGATTCTCAACAGCTATTCCACCGTTGATTGCATACCAAATAGACGTTAAAGGGTTCGCCGGGCGTTTATTTCAGTGAATAGTTGTACTACGGTTGGTCTGAGCGTTGATTAGATCCAGCCTTTTCTGCTACGGCCCTTTCCAATCTGTGCCTATGTGCCGCTGAGCCGGGTGGGCCTCTGACAGCCCATAGCGTGACCCCCCAAAAACCACCAGCGCCCGGGGACCCGGTCAATACTACCTAGCGTCGGCCTTATGCCCCCGTCCCGCAATTCACGGGCCGGCGTCTAGATTCATAACAATCTCCCGTGCCTCAGGCTAGTGATGCCGTCAGCAATATTGTCCATTTCGTTACTCTCTCGCGCATTCGGCATCTTGTAGAGAGAGGCACATGGCTCGTCTGCCTGGCGACACGACCATCGGCATTAGGCGGGCTGGCGAGGTATAGAAGGAAGTTGACGAAGTGTATATGATGTGCCATCTTGCGTCTGCCTCCTAGACCATTACTCTTGTTGTCGCCAGTGCACCAGACTTCCTCCACCCACTCCCTGCCACCTCCTCTTACACTAATAATAGCAATTTAATTCCCCCATCCAACTCTCACCCCCAATTCAAACAAGATGCAGCCCACACACATGCTTGCCGCCGGCCTCGCTCCCGCCCTGGTCTCTGCCGCGGTCGAGTGCGACTTCGCCACCACCGCCGACAGCGGCACCACGTGCGCCAGCTTCGCCAGCAGCTGGGGGCTGTCGGTCCAAGACCTCCAGAACCTGAACCCCGGCATCAGCTGCCCCGGCCTCGACGCGAGCAAGTCGTACTGCGTCATCGGCACCGTCACCGACGCCCCGCCTGCCACCACCACGACTACATTCAAGACCACCAACACCACCACCAAGGCCCCGACCCCCACCAGTGCCCCGAGCAACTCCCCCAAGATGCCGGGTCTGGCCGAGAACTGCGACCGCTTCCACAAGGTGTCGTCCGGCGACAGCTGCGACGCCATCGCCAAGAAGAACGGCATCAGCACCGCCCAGTTCCAGAGCTGGAACAGCGAGATCGATGACAGTACGTACCTAACCTTACCCAATCAGCCCTTGACTTCCATGCCCGGGATGATTCTGAAAAGCTGACGCGCCCCGTCTTTGGCAGAATGCACCAACCTCTGGCTCGGCTACTACGTCTGCGTCCACGTGCCCGGCGCCGCCACCACGACGGAGGCGCCGTCGCAGCCGACCCAGACGCCCTCGGGCCCCACGCCCCAGATGCCCGGCACCGTCGGCAACTGCAAGTCGTACCACCAAGTCCAGTCGGGCGACAGCTGCTGGTCCATCTACACGGACGCCGGCATCACGCTCGACCAGTTCCGCGCCTACAACAAGCAGGTCGACGCGAGCTGCAGCAACCTGTGGCTGGGCTACTACGTCTGCACCTGTGTCTAAGCGGTGTACTTAGAGAGGACCGAGGGAGGACATCGTAATGCATAACGCCATTAACGAGGCTTTGCTTCCCAGGAGCAATAAAAATATAGAGCTTTTCGTTTAATTCAATACAGACTTAATCCTTTTCCGCTTTACTTAAGTAAACTATAATCTTAATTTTCTTAAGATTACTGTAATGTCTCGACTGTTATATTAGGTTTATTTGGTGTGTGTGTAAAAATGATGAGCTATATCATGGGTAGAATGACCGAAACGCTTTAGGGTTATCATGATACGATCAAAATAGGCCTGCAACAGCATCGCGAGCGGCAACGTCAGCTATTTAAGAACGAACAAGTCTCGCAAGCTCTCGTAATATAGAGCCAGACCCCTTGTACTAAAGGCAACCGCATGGTTGCTTATTAAGTACTGCAGTTAGACGGGCATGTACGACTCGGGGACTCTGCCTGGTACGCGAACCCAGAGCACCTGCTGGCAGGGTTTGCGGCCACGAACCCGGGCCCATGGTGACGGGAAAAGACCGGTCTCAACAAGGGTGAATGCGTGCTTTATGGCACCTAGGATATTGGGAGCTCGCCCACTCCCGCAACTGCGCCATGGTAGCTTGCTTGAGGGTTAAGCAGGTTGGTTAGCAAGCCGGGGAACAGGACGACTAGAACATCACCTGGACCAATTTGCATGTGATTGTAGAAGAGTGAGGTTCGCTCGGAGCTGATTTGAATTCGTGTTATTGGACCAAATGAGCAATGCATAGAGCAAAATAATGGGCATGTAGAAAGACCACCCAACTCCCTCCTATACTGCCCTCCCGACGCCTCCCAGCCCAAGGTGCCGACATGGTTGTTCGCAGGGCTTCCGAGGCTTGTAGGCTGTACCATAATCACACTCAGCCGACGCTCCTGGCCCTATATCCGTTTCAGAATGGCTATTTCTATTGATTAACCCTGTATGGTTGGTCTTGGCATGCGAGACCGCAGGTAACTCCGTCAGAAACAGAAACCCCGAGCGGGACATGTTTGCTCGCCTAGGCCCAGCTCCGCCACAACCTCCCCGGGGACTCAGGTCAATGCAATATATCATCAAAACGATGATAAAGCGGGCAAGATCGTCAATGTTTTCTGTCTTGGACGAATACCATCTCGATACCATTGCACTTTCTTGACCACCATTGGGCGAAACTTTATATAAATCATGCGTTTTCTTATCAAACTCTCATTGGCCGTATCGGCTTTGGCGGTTGTCATCCCAATAGACGAAGCCAGTAAATCTGTCGCCGACAGCATCATCGGCCCGCATATCGCTCCCGGGACGGAGATCTACTTTCTGCCAAACGCCAACTACCCGATCAAGTTTACCCAGAGACACAGCAGCTTTGCCAATCCTGGTTATGCTGTTGCGGTCCAGCCACTTACCGTCCTAGATTTAGCCACTATTGTAAGCTACCTTTCCATATGTCCTTTCTCTGTCTGAGCTGTTATTGATTATGTAATCTTCTCGACAGGTAAAATTCGCGAACAAACACAACTTCACCTACATGGCTACGGGAGGTCACAGCTCCAGCGTGGGATTCTTACGTGTCCGAGACGCCATCGACATTGACTTGAGCAAGTTCAACACGATCGGCCTGGATATAGACAGAAATCTGGTAACAGTAGGGGCCGCCAACACCCTCGCCGATTTTGCCGACACATTGTACAAGGCAGGAAAAGAGATTCGTAAGAGCAGCCCACTTCCGCCCCCGCCCCCCCTAGACCACCCTGACAAAGACGACACCATGAAAGCACACCATGCTAACGTTTTCATCCAAAGCAACCGGAAACTCCCCCTGCGTAAGCGCCATCGGCGCCACCATCGGCGCGGGCGTGGGCCCAATGCAGGGCCTGCACGGCCTCATGATCGACTCCCTGCGCTCGGTCGAGATGGTGACGGCGCGCGGCGACGTCGTCACGGCGTCCAAAACAGAGAATCCGGATCTCTTCTGGGCGGTCCGCGGCGCGGGCGCCAACTTCGGCATCATCACGCAGGCCACGTACGCGGTCTACAACGCGACCAACGGCGGGAAGCACGTCAATGCCGACTTCGAGTTCGGGCCGGGGTCCCAGGGCGCGCTGTTCGACCTCTTGCGGTCGTGGGACTCGGACGAGGTCTACCCGAAGGAGATGGCCATTTCCGTCACCCTCGGGTACAACCGCAAGGCTAGATTGGTAATTAGGAGAACACAGAGACCTTTGGAACAGAAACGCTAACGCCTTTCTAGCCCACCATCTCCGTGAGCGCCTACTACTTCGGCCCCCACGAGTCCGCGCGCCCCTACCTGCAGCAGCTCGTGGCCCTGGACCCGACGCGATGGCAGAACGAAACGCTCGGCTGGAACGAGATGACGCAGGCCGCGGGCTTCGGCCAGACGTTTGCTAAGGCGTGCGTCGGGGGCCGGTACACGAGCCACCTGACCGCGGGCCTGCGGCGGACCGACCCGGCCACCTGGGCGTCCGTGTTTGCGAGTTTTGTTGAATGGACCGCGGCGCGGCCCTGGTTCCGGGGGTCCATCATCCTGCAGCGCTACAACGCCGGGGTGACGCGGCGGGTGCCTGAGGCGGAGCGGGGGGCTTATCCTTGGAGGGACATTGGCACGTTGGTGTAAGTCAATGATAACATCACCAACTCCTTCTTTGATCTGTTGGTGTTATTGCTATTGCTGTCGTCCGGGTACTGACTCTTATTCGTGCCAGCTTAATGAGCAATACCTACGACGGGCCCGCCTATGACGCCGAGGTCAACACATTCTTCCAGCCGCTCCGGGAGTCCATCTACAAGACGAGCGGGTTCGACTCGCCCGCGTCTACGTCAACTACGGCAACGGTGATGAGGGCCCGGAGGCGTGGTATGGCCCGAGCTTGCCTCGGCTGCAAATGCTGAAGCAGCAATGGGATCCGCAGAACAGATTTGGGCCTGGCTTCCCTATATCCCAACAATAGTATCTTACCGGGGGAGGGGTGGTTTTCACCACCCGCAAAGGGCGTTTTTTCACGGTATCTGGTTATGGGGCGGCTTGGGGTTTAGGAGTTCTGAATGAAGTTGTTGGTTCTGCCAGTTCTGGCTTTTCTTGTGGTTGGAAAAATCGCAGACCGCAGCAATGTGTTTACTTATCCATTGATCCATCCTCAAATAAACTTGACAGAAGAGAACTAGCAGCCTTAACAGGTCCTCTTGATCGAATGAGGACAAATAGACATACGTTACTCCTTAATGCTTTCCCTCTAGACTGTAATCAATATCTTCTTGGCTGACACGCCCCTCGTGAGCTGAGGGCTCGGGGCATGAGAAGCAGGTTCTGATTTCGAGCGGGGATCTCTTGGCCTCAACTACTTTAGCGCAGTTGTAAGATATAATTTAAGTAGCTATAGATTCTTCTGGTGGTTGTTTATATGTGTGTTATTTGAGACATATAATTAGAGCTAGGCAAACATATGGGTCTTTCATGTTTGTTTCCTCTTCGCGGCTTGACCTGCAAATGGTAGCGCCGGCACAAAATGCCATTAGTATCCAAGCACACGACGTATCTGGTTAAGGAGTGCCTCGGTCCCCAATCCTTCGATGGGAATAAGCAGTACAGCCAAGAGCACAAGCAGTGGAAATAAGGTTTTATCCCCGGCATGATGCACAAAGTGCAACCAACCTCACCCTCCTTGGTTGGTTGTAGATCGTAGTAAATGGCCCGACCCAGGCTTTTGGTTCCTAGGCTGGTCTAACCCCCCCTTGCCTATTGGAGGGTCCCCGTCTTACCCGCATGGGGATCGGCGCCTGACTTTTCAGCTTTCTGGAGAAACTCCGATGTCCGTGGGAACACCATATATTACGGCTTTGAGAAGCTGCAGAAAGCTGCAGACTGATGGCTGGACAACGTCCAACATATCCCAAGTTGAGACCTTTCGAGCATGACGATGATGGTGATAGGTTGATGTGGCCTTAAGAGTATGCTACACGATATATGACTTCCAGCTTATTTGTGGTCTAATAAGTCCATGACCGAGGCAGAATACTCGCATGTGATAAACGACCTGCGCAACGGAACGGCCGATGTTCTTGTTATAAACTGCATCCAATTTCCTTTTACTCCGATTCGACGCCAAATCATGCAAGTGTGCCAACCGTACCAGGTAATGACCGTCTACCTAATCCCCAAAATTAATGATCCCAGTAAACTCCGTAATGGTGGTTTTGCCCCATCATCCTAGTCCTAGTAGACTTTGTCTTACGTTAACAAAAATCCCACCCCCTTCAAGACCCAGAAGGTAATTAAAAATCATGCGCCAGGTTGTTCATTCCCGTGATGTTCTGCAGAACGCCACAGATGGTTTGCAAGTGCGGGCTGCACTCTCCGTCCGGCGCCGGGTGCAGCATGTGGAACCTCGCCGCCATGGACAGCGGGATGGACATGAAGAAATGGCCCTGCACTCTCTCTGTCTGTTAGATCCCATACACAGAAGAAGCAAGTATAATATATAACGGGCTAGCGTTGCGTTACATACCTGAAACCGATCCATATGCCCCACCGCCGTGGCGAGCTTTGTCATCTGCCCGGCGGCGAGAATGGACTTTTGTTCTTGCCATGTGCGTAGCGCATGTGACATCTCGGTTTCTAGAGGCATTGCTGATTCGATGGCCTCGCCGAGAAAGAGAACGTTCATGTGGGCCACCAGCGCCGCAAAGATCAGTGTCGGGTCCGTCATCGAGGAGACGTCCTGGCCGTAAGCAGCTCCCAGGCTCTCGCAACGTGCCGTCAGTAGCGCATCTAACGTATGGTGCCGACGGCAAAAGCCTTGGGTGACCACCTCCCCGTAGCATTTCTCTACCATAGATCGCTGCTTGTGGGTGACGTTGCGTCCGCAGATGCTGGCGGCGAGGATACATTCGAGAAAGGGTGAAGTAGGGAAGTCGAAACGAGGCGCATGGCTGAAACTAGTATCGGGACCATCGTCCCTCGCGATAATCTCGGAGAGAAAGGGCATAGTCACGGAGCTCCTCCCCATCGAGAATTGGATTTCATGGGTTGGCAGGCGCGTGCGGATCTGGGCGGTGAAGAATGTCAAGGTCAGCTTCCAGCCCCTTTTCGTTAATTCAGTAAGGATTCGGGTTCCCAGTCTCTCACCTCCTGTTCATTGAATGTGAGCGGCACTCCACCGTTAATAGCCGTGAAGCAGTCAATCGTGTAGGCAACCCAGAACGTGCGGCGCGCAGACTCCATGCCGATCCAGTCGGCCGTCCAGTCGGCCGAAGAAGATGCCGCGCAGTCCACTTCGTGGAGACGTAGGAGCTGTGCACATCGGAAAGCCCGCCCCGCGCTCATGAGAGAGCGGTTGTAGTCGTTGCTCGTCCATTCGTAGACGGAAATGAGGAGCCAAGCCTGAGCATATTCAAGCGAGACAGTCCCAAGCTCACACGGCTGCAGCTCCAGATTATCCAAGAGCCGACGGGCTTCGTTGTATAGCCCGTCCCGGACCATTTGAAATTGACTGGAGAGGGATGCCGCCAGCGTCCACATAGCATATTGGAGGCAGACCTGTCTCTCGGATTTGTTTATTTGCTTGGTCCATGTCCGGTATCGCCCCTTTTGTATCATTGGAATGAATGTATGGACACGATCAAAGTATAACCGATCACTTTTTGTCATGTGAGCTACTTGAAGCCTTAAAGTGAGTGAGTGCAGTGGGGAGGTCTCAAAACTTACAGATCAGTACACACCAGGGGTGTCAAGTGAAGGCCTACCGGGACAGCTATCTCGTTCAAGTTGGGTGTATGTGCTTGCAGATTGAAGTAGCCGGTATCCATGGTATCTTCCATGAACATCAAGGAAGGGTCGATCATGGGACTAGCCCAGGTTATGCTAGTCGGGGGTGGTATCGCTATTGACTGTGGCGGCGTTGCTGGCACACTGACGATGGTTGGCACAGTATGGTGGTAGCCATCATTTGAGCATTCCTGATGTTGCTCGGGAAGTCCTTCAGGGGGGCTTGCAGGATCTCTATCGCTGCCGTCCTCGCTATCGCTTTGCGAATGGTGCGATGATGCCCTGCCGTCTTGCTCCTTCAGACGGGACTCTAGAGCCGCTATAAGAGTGTTCAGAAACCACGTGAGCCTAACATGATCCCATGCGATAGAGTAGGCCATGTTTATGCTACTTACCGATCCGCTCACGCAGAGATCTCAGGTGGCCCTTTTTGGGCCCCCAGGTGGACACGTGGTCGGCATAACACACAGAACATCGGTCTCTAGGCAGGATCGGCAGGAAGGAGTCTTCCTATCGCAGCGCAGTTTCGCCTGCGGCACTCTTCGCACTGTTCATGTGGACAGTTCATTAGGTCGGACTTTCGGGGATTCCGAAACATCGAGCAAGGTACGACTTACTGCCAAGCCCGGTTGCTGCCGTGACGACCTCGGTGTACTCTGGGATTTGGAGGATTGCCGGCGATGGCGTGACGGAGTTGGCGGGGCCACATTGATGGTTTCCATGGCTAGTAAGAGATTTTGCTGATCAACACTGGTCTAATAGAAACGGTTGAAAGACGTTCTAGCCAAAGCTAGACATCGTAGTACCAGACCCTTGTGATGATGGGCCTCGTCTTAAATAAATTGAAAATACATAGCCGCGAACCGCCGAGCGCTTAAAGCTGCGGCAAGCGAGTCCAACCACGTTTGGGGTGCTTGCCAGGTCGGCGAAGTAAGCTCTGGGACCGAAAGGGCGGCAAACCGTAGGAGCCGCATGAGCGGACATAGTATCGCTTTTGGGAGAAGCCGAGCCTTCTTCTCTCTAGAAAAACTATCCGATTGGCTGACCTTTGTCATGTTCTCGCGACGATTCTGTTTGTCAATTCAAGTTGGTTGAGCCAGTTGCAGTATGCATAGATTGAATCTCTGCACTGTATGATATGACCCCGGCAAACAAGCTGCCAGCTCGCCGTCAATAGGATGGAAAGGTAGCATTGCTGATTTGTGATGTGGTATCGGAAATCAGTGGACAACCAACAACAACTCCTTGATTCCGATGCCATGTCCTTCATCTGCGGGGGCCCCCTGAGAACTCTTGGCTCGTGAGCCGTTGGTCGCGGCTGCCCGGCCAATCAACCACCCTTGGTAGATGCATGATGAGCGCGGGTGAATCGAAAAGCGCGGCAGTTGCAGGATTGGTTGGTAGCGAACTGCAAAGTAGACGCCTGCTGGCTGGGATCGACCCCAGTAACCCCGGCACCGACCAACACCCATGACCATGACCATGACCTTGCCCATGATCATTACTAGGTCCATGTCTGTGCCTCCCTAGTATCAAATCTAAAGGGCACTTGTTTAAGATTGCCTTTCTGATCTTTGAGGCTAAGTTATGATGGTTCGAGTGTGAGGTCATAGTCGTAATTTCCTGATTTCTCCATCTATGTAGGTGTTTTGGTTCCTTTTGCATGACGAGACTGTATGCAGCCACCTGGTCCTTGAACGTCTGTTGCTTGTTGGAAATCGGTATTTACATCAGACGAAGTGTTTACAGGTAATGCTCACTCAGAAACTCCATCGAGTCTCATCGAAAGTCCCGCTAGGGACGTAAAAATAGAGTGAATCCTGGGGTGAAGGGAAACTATACCCGGGTGGCTGAGTGGGTGGTTCGATCTAGTAAATAGTAGCACAGACGCATGAATTACTCGGACAGGGTGGCCCTTATACAAGGATGCAAAACAGGGCAAATTTCCAGGGGATAGAGTATATTTTGGGAACGTCCTAGCTCCTGCATCGGCCAGAGAGTATCGAACTATTTTATGGGCTAATTAATTGCACTGCCAGAACCGCCGAGCCCCCGTAAGAAACGATATACTGGTCGGGATAGCAAGTGTTCCTGGACCTTTCTCGTATCTGCGCAAAGGATGCATGCTTTGTCTCCGTGGTGAATCCCACTGTCACAATGGTGGGTTTGGGTAGCACTATATGCTGGCCAAGTCGGCGAGACTGGCTGCAGTAAGATTCTTTCTTCCATGTGAAGAAGGTGTGCCTGGCTTATTCTCCAAATGCATGCATGCCATGCATACCGCAGCAGCCAACAGCACGGCTCGGTTCGGACTTTTGTGAAACAAAGGGCACATGTCCTTCCCTGTCCGGCAACCAGGAGCTCGGGTCGAGCCATCCACGTCATGGTTCTGGGTCATAATAGCTTATCATCCCGCCCTGCGGATTGCATTTTTAGACCTGATCCTGGGCGACCACCCCCATCGGCTCGAGGCTGATCACCATGGATCTTCGCCTCAAACATGAAAGGCAAGCAGAAATCATGGCTCCCAACTGCCCAGGTGTAACTCACTACCATCGTGCGCTTTCCACCATCTGGTTGCCAGGCATATGTCATGACCTCGGAGCATACGCGCCAGTGGCCCTATTAGACAACCTAGCGAGCTCTAATGACTGCTCAAAGGGAACTGTCAATCTAGACAAGCTGAGGAATGTCCGCCGCCTAGTTAGAAAGCGGCGCCAACATCATCAGAAGAGCATCCACAATATGTTGGACGCCAGCGGTGCCGTCCCTATGTTGCCACCCTTTCCCTATTTTCCACCAATAGTAGACCAGAGACACAAAAACAGGTGGCCTAAAAGAAGATGATGATATCGTACGATGGAGGAATACATGTGCTGACTGGTTTGCTGTACCATTTGAAGGTGTCGTACGCGGATGGGTGATACCCACAGCCACACAGCTTACGGCCCCCATGCTATTTCCTGATCCACTAAGCGATCAGAGTTCACACGGCCCAAGAGTACTGTGCTGTTCTCCAATGGACTGACTATGCTCCGGCATGATCCCATGAGGTCACAACCTCGGAGAGAGCATAGTGGGCTGGGCGCCTGTGGGTGTACACGTTATTGCTCGTTGTTGGTTCGTGTGCTGGTTCAGCCAGTTATAGAGCAATGCTTACTGGAGCTGCGACTGTGCATAAAGGGCAGTTGTCTCTGGCAAGAGGAGCCCCTGCAAGACTGACTCTACCCCAGGATCCTGTTGAGTTGGCGGCGTGGCAGAAGCCGTTCATGATGAGCCAGAAGCCGCATTTTGCCTAGAAACCGTAGCCAAAGTAGGCTGGAGTAAGCAACTGGCTCTTGGGATATTCAAGCCAGGACCTCACCATGCCACTGTGCATCCTTTAACGGATCTGGAATTGTCATGGAGCGGTCATTCTGAGCAGTGGAGGAATCATGAAGAATAACCCCACTAACCTGGATGATCATGTTATTATTAGACCAATATCAGAAAGCAGCTGTAAGCATTGATGATTCCCAACTGAACAGCGCTCACATTGTCTATATCTTGGCATTCCGCACCTTATCACTTGGGGCGGTGATACAGCCGTTGTAGAAACCAAGCTCGTTGATCAGGGCGATGGTAAGAAGGTCTCGCGTCGGAGAGTTGAGGCTCGACCATATGTGCTGCGTGTAGTGGCTTCAAGTAATAGAGACTCTAATGGTCCGGCTGTTGTTCCCAGCTGCGGATCAACTCCACGATCGGACGTCACAGCATCGCGCCGGGGCAGCGGGGACTTTTTTCATAACAAAGCCGCTGTGTGTACAGCGTGGAGCTCAGGTACGGGGTTATCAATCCTATACTCCGCTGGCATTTCCGACCGGTACCGAAACTCTTAGCGAAAGCGGGTCTCGGCCGCGACTGCCGGATGGAGCAAGATGTCGCCGGCGTTGACTTGGTTGACGATATTTGATCAACACCGGAATGAGGCTGGCGGTACTGGGCATACCAACCTATCATTCCAGTCCATGTCGTTGAAATATGGTTACCGTCAAGATGGGGACATGATGGATTACACGAGTCAGTCAAGTGCTTGTACTACGTAGATGCATGCGTGCTTCCCGAGGAGCCTCCACTAGTACTGAAGAAGGATAGTACATTCAAGTAGCCCTGCCAGTGGGGGCCCTAATGCTCTACCCCTCCGATCCTGTATCGGGTTGCACAACCCCATCATTCGAACACCATCATCGTCATGAAGCTCTCCGACCAGGTCGTCTTAGTCACGGGCTCGTCCCGAGGCCTCGGCGCCGCCATCGCCCGCGCCTTCGCCGCCGAAGGGGCTTGCGTCGTCATCAACTACAAGACGAACCGCGCGCTGGCCGAGGCGCTCGCCCAAGAGATGGGTCCCGGCCGCGGCCTCGCGCTCAGGGCCGACGTCACCGTCCCGGCCGACGTGACGCGCATGTTCCTCAACGCCAAGGCGCACTTCGGGCAGCCCGTGCACACCGTGGTGAACAACGCGCTGCCCACGCAGTTCCAGTTCGACGGCGACGCCGCCCGCCCCAAGCTCGAGGATGTCACGTGGGCCGCCTTCGACCGGCAGCTCCAGGGCAGCGTCCGCGCCGCGCTCCACACGACGAAGGCCGCGCTTGGGGGATTCGCCACGGTCGGATGCGGGCGCATCATCAACATCGGCTCCAACCTCGTCGCGAACCCCGTGGTGCCCTACCAGGACTACACGGTCGCCAAGGGCGCGCTGCTGGCCTTCACCCGGACCTGCGCCGCGGAGCTGGGCCCGCAGAACATCACCTGCAACACGGTCAGCGGCGGCCTGCTGCGGACGACGGACGCGAGCCGCAGCACGCCCGATGCTGTGTTCGAGCAAGTCGCACAGGCGGCGCCGCTGCGGGCGGTGGCGACGCCCGAACAGGTCGCGGGCGCGGTGCTGTTCTTTGCGAGTCCCTGGGCCGCCGCCGTTACGGGGCAGAACCTCAACGTGGACTGCGGGTTGGTCATGACCTGATCTCGACGGCTACGTCCCCTTGGTCCTTTCATTGATGTTGCCCGTTGGTGTTGGAGGGGGTGTCCCCTTGTTACCTAGGTATGGGTGTTGGTCCGGCCCGCGAACCAGGACAAAGCACCCCTTTAATACCTAACCCCTTGCCATTTACAACCTGAACAATGACACTCGTACGCAATGTCTACTCCGCGGCCCAGGGGACCCCCCCCCGGTCTGGTTTCCCCAGTCCCCAACCCCAGTGTGATCAGTGCCACATAGCGATCGTCTTGTCAAGATTACCCCAGCAGCGGGTTTAGCGAATTTAGATCAATTCCCACCAAATACCTACATCAATCAATACCCCCCTATATAATGGCCCGTCGCTGTAGTTGCGAATGCACCAAAACCGGCGCCCGCGGCTGCGTCAACGGGGTCGTCGGCCGGCAGGACCCCAAGAAGACGATCTGCGATGTATGCTACTACGAAATCACCACGGTTAGCCACATCCGACGGCAGGTGGTTTGTCGGTACCCGGCCAAGCTTCCCAGCACTATGGATCGCATCATAGGCCGATAGACGTCTTAACCCAGACAGAGGGCCAGGGAGAGACAATCGGAGACGTCTATTGGAGGGGTGATGAGACTTTTGCGACGGATCCTGGCGAGGAGGAGTAGGGATGAGATCGAAAGGTGATAGGGGGAAGATGCATTGAACCCAGGCTACGTTAGACGTGGACCATGTCATAGCCTAGGGGAGGAGGGTTAATGTTGTTGGCGATGCAATGGAATACGTACAGGTTTTACAGCTACGTAAGGTTGCCTGTGCTGAATGGTTGTGACATGGCTATCATGACACGATCCGATTGCATGATGATAAGTTCAGTTCAAATTGCTCCTTGTCCAGAAGAAAGAACGAAGTCGTAATACTCCCTCTCCGGGATTAGCCCCATCGGCAGGTCGCCCCATATCCAAAGTAGGCAAATCCTGGTGCCTGGGGCTGAGAGCGGGGCGTCATGTCAGCTTCGTTCGAAATCTACATAGTCCCCTTGCCCATGATCGAACTGCCCAACTTCTGCGCTTTGTCAACCATCACCACGTTTATTAAAAAGACCACAAGTCAAAATGGCAACAACTACGAATGCACCATAGAGACCCCCAAGGAGTAGCGGTAGTAGTAGGTCAGCTCCGTCCCGACCAAGTCGTCTCTCCCTCCTCGTCCACGCCGCCGACCTCCTCTCCTTCGCCGCAACCTTCCTCTGGCTCCCCCACACCACCAACCCCCTCCACCGCGGCGTCGGCGGCCCCTTCCAGTTCCTGACCGTCCTCGCCCTGAGCCTGTCTACCATCGTCTTTGGACTGGGACTCCTGGCCGACGTCGCGCCGCAAAGTCCCGCACTGTATGCGCTCAAGGTTAGGCTGTCGGCGCTCTGCGCGACGCCGCTGGCCCTCCTCGTCGGGCTGCTGTACTGGAGCAACCGCGCCGCCGTGGCGGGGCTGCTGATTCCGCGCGGGCACGAGGTGCCGTTCGTGCCCGACCTCGGGCTCCACGTGGTGCCGGTCGTTGCGTTGACGCTGGATCTGGTGCTGCTGCCGCGAGTCCTATTCCTGGTCCCCCATGGCCCAGCACCGTCAAGGCTCGCCATGCTCTGGCAGTTGGCACGGGCATGATGTTCGCCTACTGGGGCTGGCTGGAGTACTGCTTCTCTTATAACGGATGGTGAGTCAATTGATATATGCCCTCCAATCAATCCAGACAGGCTGCGCGATGTCGCAAACGAAATTTGGTGGGTTGACCTCGCGGGTGCGTGTAACTTTAGGTACCCGTACCCAGGACTGGCCAAGATGTCCAAGGAGGATATGTTCTTCGCCAGCCTCGCTTCGGCGTGCTTGATGGCGGACAACACCGTCTTGCTGAAGTATCTATACAGGCTGGTGAACAGGCATTCCAAGCTTCATTCAGCGTGAAGGACGCCAACTTGAAATCTTCAACCGGTTCACAGCTCACTCGCCATAAAAATCATCCACTTTGCTGAACTGAATACTATCTTAGAAACCAATGTGCGAGGGCATGTAGTCAGTCGTGGTGAGCCTTCTCGAATTTGAGGTCAATTGCCTAATTGACTCTTGGTTGACCACGGGCGCAAACAAAGACAATATATACTTAGCTAAATATCCAAGAGTAAAACACGCACGGAAAGAAAGGTTGCCTCTGGAGAAGCCTTGCACATCATTCATCTCGCCTCATCCACAATCCTCAGATTCCCCACCTGGAACACCTGCCCCTTCCGATCGGCGTAGTCCCCGTGGCTGTGGTAGTCCTTGACCCGCTCCCTCACATACATCCTCCCCGTGACTTTTTCCTTCTTCTTCTTCTGCTGCTCCTCTTGCACCATCTTCTTCTCCTTCATCGCCTCCTCACTGCGGCTGCTGCTCTTCACCAGCCCCAGCCGCCGCAGCAAGGGCGACGCCGCGGCCGGCGCGATCTCCGCGTCGTCCCCGGGCCGCACAAAGTAGAAGAGCCCCAGCTGGTTCGCGCCCAGCTGGTCCGGCGGCGGGCGCACGACGTGGTGCGTCGTCGACTTGAGGTAGGACGCGGACCAGAAGTCGAGGGCGTCGCCCACGTTGCAGATGATCCCGGCCATGTCTTCTTCTTTTCTGTCTCCGTCGTCGACAACAACAACAGGCGGGACGTACTTTCCACTCGCCCTCGCCCTCGCCCTCACAAGAGGCCGCGGAGTTAGAAGAAGAACAAGAAGATGAGGAAGAGTTCGTCTTGATCTGGAGCCCCGCGACGTTCTGGCTCCAGAGAAGCGTCAGGGTGCCGAAGTCGGTGTGCGCCCGGGTCCAGGTGTTTTCGACCTGGGCGTCGTCCGCCAGGGGCCGGGGGCGGTAGCTCATGTAGCGCAGGTGGTCGTCGCTGGGGCTACCGTAGCGGTGCTGGTCCGCGAAGAAGGCCGGGGACAGCTCGAGGAGCTTCAGGGCCACGTCCAGGGCCTTCTGTTTGGGGACCGGGTAGTCAGTGTGTGTGTGTTTGAAATCGTCATCTTCTTCTTGCCCCACTCTGAGGGAAAATTGGTCAGGGTAAGGAGTAAGTACAATAAAAGGAGGGGCCTATGTCTTACCCGTGAGAAATCGTCAATCTCGTCCTGGAAGGGCTCAAAGAAGGGGCGCCGGGCCTCCTTCTCGTACAGCTCCGTGAACTTGGCGTGGTCCCACTGCTCGACCGTTGTTCCGGACCGCGGTGCCGCAGATGGCCGCCTCGTAGATCTCCCGGTAGCCGATGTAGTTGCCGTGGGCGAAGTCGCACTTTTACTCGGGCCGGGCCTTGGCCTCGTGGGGCAGCCGGAAGAAGGCCTGGGCGATGGGTAACTGGCGCTGCACCTCCGCGCGGGAGATGCCCGTGCCCACGACGCTGAAGAAGCCGGTGTGATGGATCTTGGGGGTTTCTAGTGAGCGAGAATGATCATCACGGGGGATGGAGAACCTCGGGGAAGTCGCAACTTACCGCATCCCGTAGCTCGGCCGCCAGCTTCGCCTTTCCTCCAGGCTCATCAAAAGTCGACAAATCGATGATCTGGATGTTTGCCCAAGGAATACCATGTTTCGTCTTCTCGGGCCGCTGCCATTTTGGCAGCTCCGGCTTGACGGGATTGCTCGTCTGGGTAACAACGTCTTGAGGAGTCATTGCTATGGAATCAAAACTTCTGTGTTGTGGTTGACGATCCAGAACCACTGGGTGATCTTAGGTTTCAAGCGCGGGGTATCTTCTTCATTAGGTATACATACAATAGAGCGACCTGGGACTGACATCGTCGCCGAGTTGGAGGTGTTGGATGGGACCAGGTTGGCATCCCCAGCCAATGATCTACCCCTCTCCGCATCACGCAATCCCGACGATATATTGGCATCCGTTCCCGCAGATGTGACGGTCTGTACCAATATTCAAAACATCGGCAAGACTCCGATCTCCATGATGGCCAACTAAAGCAATATCCAATTACAGCCCGGATCACTTCTAAGTGCCAACCCCGAACAGCAGTCCTGTGCCATCATTGAACTCCAAACGCCTTGCCCCATCCAGCCTTTCGTTACTCGTTACAAACCCACATCCAGAGGATATTTTCAGGACTCGAGTTCCAGCATTTGCCGTAGCCCAGCCTCGGCAGCCCTGAACCAGCGGCCCCTCTCCTCCAGGTCGTCTTCGACCCCACCAACGGCACCCTCCTTCCGACGCTTCGCCTCCCGCGCCGCGGCGGTGCTGTTTGTGCGCTTGGTCTCCAGCGGCTGAAGCTCGGTCTGCAACCGCTCCAGCTCCTTCTGCTTCCGCGGCACCCGTTTCTGCAGCTGCTCGAGCTGGCGGTTCAGCTCGTCCCGGCGCCGCTTCCGGTCCTCGACCAGGTCCAGCGTCTTCTGCAGCGGCAGGTTCATGTCCGGGTTCTCGTGCAGCCGCTCGGCGTGGTTCTCGCGCAGCTCCCGGACAGCCTCCTCCAGGGGGGCAATTTTGGCGGGCAGCTCCTCGAGCTTCGCCGTGTCGAGCTGGACGGCCTCGTAGCGGGCTGCGAGCTCGCGGCCCTTGCGCTCGAGCGCCTCGACCGTGGCGGCGACGTCGGTCTTGAGGGCCTTGAGGTCGGCCTTGGCGGACGCGTTCTGCAGCTCGAGGTCGAGGTTCTCCTGGGGCGAGACGATCAGGGGCGGGTCGCCGACGATGGCGCGGATGAACTTTTCTTTCGTGACCTGCTCGACATAACTAAAACGCAGCTTGGCGAATAGCTCACGGTAGTGCGTCAGGTCGGCTTCGAGCGAGGCCGGGGTGGGCGCGTCGACCGAGGCGTTGGACACGTCCGAGGTGCGCTGTTGTTGTTGTGACTGCGACTGCTGGGCGGCGGAGATGTCGGTCGAGATGGGCTCGGATAGTCGGATGATGCTGAGTTCGTGCTTGGAGTTGAGCTGCTTGACGGCCTCGAGCACCTCGGTGGGCGATTGCGGTTGGGGCGGCGCCTTGGGCGATTTTGGCGTCTTTGATTTGGCCATGGCTGGTGGTTTGGATGAAGAAGAAGAAACGTGCAAATGCTTTACTGTGGCATGTGTGGTTTAGTGATTGAAATGTTTTTGTAACAATAGTCAGGGTGGGTTGTATTGATTTCGCGATTTGTTTTCATTTACCCCGATCTGGCTTAGACTGGCTGTTGCCAGGCTTGACCGTGGTGGGGGTCCCCTGTAGACCCCTCCTTACAGGGCATAATTGGCTTCAAGTACCGCTGGAAGTACTGGACTCAGCACCGCCGAACTCAAAGATTGTGCTGAGTGGACCAGGCCACTCCTCACTTAGTACGTCAAAACCCCATCAAAGGCAGAATGGGAGAAGGAGAGGAAGAGGATCCGGATCTGATCAGTCAGTCAATCCCTGACACTCCTCTTTGAACTTGGCCATGGTCCGACTTGACTTGTCCATTAATCGGATTCCCTTCTACGAAAAATAGAGGTGTCGGATCAGTGATTCATGTGAGGGCTTTGAGTCTCTTCCTACATTTACCTTTCTCACTTTTTGGACGCTGTTTGCTTTCGCCGGTGTTTTGGTTGGTCAGTACAATTGGAGGATTTGGTCATCATCAATCAAACTGAAGTTCGTTACCCGGTCAAAGTCAAAGAGCAACCTACGATTTCCTGCCTGCCGCCAACCACCTTCCTCCGCCATGCCGCCCAAACACGAGCTCCTCACCGACGATTATGTCGCTGAGATGCTTGCCAAGGAAGCTGCCGATTGCTCAGTGAAGTACTCCGCCATTGGTCTCGAGGCATTCAATCAGCCGGCCAAGTATGTACTGCACTGCACTGCAGCTTTCACTGCAACCCGCCATGTTTGCTAACCACCGACACTTTTTTCTTTGCAGGCGCCCAGCGCACCAGCCCAAGCCCAACACGCGCTTCCTGAACTCCATCATCCGCGACACGACCAACCACAACCGCGCTCTGCTCGCCAAGGAGTCCGCCGACTCGGCCCAGCGGCTCCGCAGCCTCGACCGCTCCAAAGAGAGCGAGCGCCAGTCCGAGCAAGACCGGCATCGCAGGCAGCGGCCCGATCCCAAAGATACCCGCAAGCGCATGCTCGGCGATATCGCTGCTATCATCGGCGATTCGTCTAAGAGGCGCAGGGTCGATGACGGTGCCGACCGCTCCGCCAGGCCACGACCTACGAGGGACACGAGAGACGACACCTCGGACGCACCGACCGAGTTGAGGATAAAGGGCAGGAGCACCAGGAGAGACGAGGATCCATTTGAGTCCAGGTCCGGCAACAACAGGAACGCTAGGAAAGAGCTGTTTGCCGACCCCGTCGCAAAGGATCCCATTTCGTCGACTTCCAGTCGCAGGGACTCCACCAGGGAGCTATTTGCCGACCACGACGAGAGGCATGGCTTGGCTCGCCCACGCCGGCGCAATTCACGCTCACGAGAACGCCACGATCGAGACGGAAAGTCACATAGCTCTTCTAGTCGACATCGCCACCACTCCACGCGGGAAAGACACAATAATGCTGGAGAATCGTCATCGAACGGAAAGCACCGTGAACGTCGCGGTTCCCATGGCAAGGGCGCCTCGCCACCGCACTCTCACTCGCGCCGGCCTCGCTCTCCCGTCGCTGCTCGCGATGATTCGGACTCGGATCCCTTGGAGGACATGATAGGCCCTGCGCCACCCAGCCAAGCGCAGCCCGTGCGCAAGCGCGGCCGCGGGGCCGTCGCGGGTACGTCCGGAATCGACCGCCGCTTCGCATCCGACTACGACCCCAAGGCGGACGTCGCCCTCGACGGCGAAGACGATGACGACTGGGGGACTTCATTGGAGGCGCTCCGGGATCGCCAGCGTTGGAAGCAGCAGGGAGGCGACCGTCTCCGCGCCGCCGGCTTCAGCGAAGAGCAGGTGAAGAAGTGGGAGCGGGGCGGCCAGGACGGATGGGGCAACCGGGAGGAGGATGTGCGCTGGGTCAAGCATTCGGAAGAGCGGGAATGGGACCGCGGCAAGTCGGCTACTCTCTTGGAGGATGGAACTCTGGACTAGGAACCGAAGCTTCCGACTCAGCCGCCTTGCCGGGTCCAGTCTCAATTCGCTGATCGGTCCCAGTCCGTGAATTGTGGTCGGATCCCGATACCGGTCAATATACCTGTAGAATGGGATCTTATTCGAGGTCCGCATGATGAAAGCATTGCATCGGAAGGAGTTTAGGAGATGTTTCTTGTCAATTGGGCTTCCGCCTGTGGTCACCAATTGGAGGAGGACATAAACTTGTTTATTTCAAGCGGATAGGATTGCATGAGAAGAGCGTTGTCATTACCAGCATACATACATACTTCTAGAGATTTGCAAGTCACTTTAGGCAACAACGAGATGACGCATGATACCCACCGCATTCTAAGTCTTATACATGCTGGCCTATCTAGTGCTATCAAGCCGAAGGTGTCTTCTGTAAAGCATTTGAGACCCCAGGGCATCCAATGGGGAATTATTTGTCAACATATACCTGCCCCTGATTACTTAGTGAAGCCGTTGTATGTCCCTCTGAGTCCTTCGCTTCGTACAAGCCCGCGGCACTAGGCTTTGATCCCTACCGCGATCCGGAACGTCGTTATGTCGGTGCTACTTGCTGGACTAAAAACCATACCAGTGATGGTAATGAACAGAACGTCGGCTTGGGTGCGAGGAACGACGTTGAGCGGCCTGAGAACCACTACCAGTCTGTTGCGACATCGAGTACGAGTACGGTTGCTGCGGGTTCTGAGCAGGGGCTGGCGCAGGAGCCGGAATAGTAGCAGCAGCAGCCGGCTGGAAGACCGGCGCCATCAGTCGGTTGAGGAACTCGGGGTCGTCGGATATGCTTCCCAGCGGTTGCGGGCCGGCCATCTGGGCCATGACGGACTCGAAGCGGTTGGGGTACTGCTTGCCCAGTCCCGCGGCCTGCGGGACGGCGCCGGGCACGGGTGGTAGCGGTGTCCCTTGTGATTGTGCTGCTCCCGATGATGATCCCGGTCCAGATGACGATGATGATAACCCCGCCACCGACGGTGGGTTCCACGAGTTGATGGGCATGTGCGGCGGCGGCACCTGGGGCTGCGCCCGCCGCCGGGCCTTGCCCGGGCCTTCCGGCGGCGTTTATTGTGGCCGCGGCTTTGGGGGAGCAGGTCGAACACGTCGACGATGCAGAGGTCGGCCAGCGGCCTGTGGTGCTTTTTACGATGGTGTCGGGCGCTCTTGTGCTGATGGTGTTCTCTGTGGCCCATTTTTTGCTGTTGTTTTCTCTCTTTCGGTCGGGTGGTTTCTTTCTTGAAAGTTGGGTGTTGGCTTCCTGGAGTTGGGTTTTTCCATAGGGCACTGTTGGAGGAATTTTTATACTTATGTAGGGGCCTTCCGGTGCACCTGAATGTCAATGGGTCATTTGGCGTTGCCCTGGGGGGCTGTATATAGCAGCAGAGTGGCACGTTAAAGATATATGAGGAATCGAAAAGGGTGAAAAGACAATGTATGGATTATTTGGCACGTGTCATGTTAAGGGGCTGCTATAGTTTTATCAACTTGCATCACTTGATTCACTGTTTACGTACTTACCTCCATATCTGCTTCGATACACTGTCTCTAACGTTATAGTAAGAGGAAGACAGAGTCCGGCTACTCACCTGAGGAAGAGTTCTACAACAACTTACCTTTCCCCCTACCTTTTGCCGCCCACGACTGTCTGCACTTTTAACAGCACCGCAGCCCGGAGTCCTCCTCCTCGGTCCCGTCCTCAACAACGCGGACGACGCGCATCTCCTCGCTCTCGCCGTTCAGGTCGTTGCTCTGGCAATAGACCGCCTTGTCGCCGAAGACAGCCATGCCGTGCACCCAGCGGTAGGGCCCCTTCTTGTGGCACACGGCGTACTTGTGCCAGCGGACGGGCCCGCCGCGGAGCAGGCGCGTCATGCGCTCCCACAGGGCCTTCTGGACGTCGAGGTAGTGCCGGACCTCGTCCTCGTCCCACCGGTTGGTGGTCAAGGGGTCCTCCAACACCTCCTCCATGGTGTCGTCCGAACCGTTGCCGTCGTCATCGATGTTGTTCCAGGCCTCGCCGTCGCCCACGGGCTCGGCCAGGACCGCGTCCGACTCGCCGTAGGAGAAGGGCTCGGGGGCCAGGATGTGGGCCTCGAGGTCGAGCAGGCCGGCTGCGCGGGCCGTCGCCAGCTTCTCCTCGAGCTTGTCGAGGCCGGCCTCGAGGAACATGCCGTCGCTGGCGTGCATGAGGAAGCGGTCGTGCCGAGCGGCAATATGCGGCGTCGGGTTCGGGCGATAGTAGGTCCCCGTTATGACGATCGCGATGCCTCTGGAGATCCCGAAGGCGCAGAGCCTGGGGCCGCCTTTCACGCCGCCTATCACTTCGTGGATCCCCACCTGGATCATGTCACCTTCCGCGTTCTCGTCAACTTGGTGATTGTTAGCCATTTTGAAGAATTGGTAGATGCAGATCAGAACTGTGTATTGTTCAGGTTAGTAGTAGGTGTCCAATTGGAGTGTTGTCAGAGAATCTTATCCTCGGCCGATGCTGAACCTCGTGTACTTATATTAACACCCGTCGCGGGAAGAAGCCTGTTGGGTGGTGTTAACAAACAAAGAGACTGCTTTCTGTCTCTGAGTGTGAGCCATGACGCGACAATGGCATTATTATTCGTCTTGGAAATGTAACATCTTCCTAGAACCTCAAAGGGTTAACCTTAGCCGAGTCTTTGTTATGACAGGCATGTTAGTCAGACAGTTTAGTGAATGAACAGGGAGCGTGGGCGCATGATGAATAATAATACAGATCTCGAAGTCATGGTTGAATAGAAGCCTCATGTACAGACTCGAGGATGTTTGGAGAGCGTAACAAGCTAACATGGTTCCTTTGTGGTGAACTCTTCGTTCATGTTTAGGGGGACTCCCGGAGTTTTCAGGCTTGTCATGTCAGTATGTCACGGTCAGCCCTAGGAACTGGACCGCTATGTATGTGCCCGGTCCCGCTTTGGCATTGGGGACCTTCTATGAAACCGGTGCCCCATCTCGGAAACATTGGACGCGACATGGAATTGGAACTTTTCGTACATGGCAGGGTGCGTGCCAGCGCGCGCCGTTGAGCCGCCTGCACGACGATGTTTTTTGGTGTTGGGACTTTTGCAGGACCCCCTGCCCCTGGGCTGCAGGTGCGTGGAGCTGATAGCTGACAGCCCCTCCTGCTGCGCTATCTTTCGGAGGAGGTCATGAATGGCTGCGAACTTCACTTCCCGTCAAAACCAGCATTAGGGATCTTCAGAACCTCAAGCGAACATTGGGATAGATGGCCACATACTGATTGGCTGCATTCTTGTGGTAAATTGCAGTTGGTACAGAGAGAGAGGGAGAAATGTCGTGGAAGGAGAGATCAGCTGAGATCCCCAGCCTAGTCAAGGGCGATCTAGAAAAGCCATCAGCTGAAGAAGACGTAGCAGCCCCCCGCCTGCGCCGCATCCTTCGAGTGCTTGTCAGCGGCTGCTTATTACTGTGCCTCACCAAAAATAATCTCGATAAATCCACCTGCGCCAATCATGTGACTCCATTCCAACATATTTCGTGTATATACGGACTAGTATTGTTGATGCATGTAACCGCTATCATGGGCCAACACGTCATTGGGTTGGCTGTGCTAGAGAGGCCAAAATTGCGATACCGAACGCGAGCTTCAAGCATGGGTTGCTGCCGTATGCTGCCGATCAGTTCGCCTATCTCTCAGGTATAAAGTAAATGCTCTTGGCAGCTGGAGTGATGATGCAGATTCTCAAAGCTGTCATCGTGAGCTGAGCCACATAGAGATCGCGGTTGCGCACTCGTTGCCTCATTTTCAAGAATGCATCTCTACGCCCAATACTTAAGCACTGCGCTCTTGCTCAGCCTGGGCACACAAACAGCAGTCAGCGCCTCGGAATGCGCACCAACGACTCATCTGCAGAACGGCACCGTCATAGGCAGCAAGTGCAAAGGAAACATCAATGTCAACTCGTTCCTGTCGATACCGTACGCCAAGGCACCCATCGGGGACCTGCGGTTCGCGCCCCCGCAGCCATACGACCACCCACACCTTCGGCGTCCTCAACGCCACGGCCCCGGCCCCCAAAACGTTCGGCGAGCAAGGCCCCCAAAACGTTCGGCGAGCAAGGCCCCCAATCCGAAGACTGTCTGTTCGTGGACGTATGGGCCCCGGCTTCGGCCACGCGCACCGAGGCTGGTGGTAATAAGCTTCTCCCCGTCAACGTCTGGCTGTATGGCGGCAGCAACATGGCGGGCGGGATCTCGAACCCGACCTACGACGGGTGCCATGCCGCCGCGGACTCCGTCGTCGTCTCCGTCAACTACCGCGTCGGGCCTCTGGGGTTCTTGGCGCCGAAGGGGTTGGGCCTGGCTGGCAACTTTGGATCCACGGGATCAGATGCTGGCTTTGCGATGGGTGCAAGAGAACATTGCTGCCTTCGGCGGTGATCCGGTACGTTCAGCATCAATCTAATATCCACTAATACTGTACTCAGACCTTTTAAACTGACATATTACCACCATCACCATGTTAGGCCAAGGTCCTGCTGTTTGTTCAGTCTGCTGGGGCAATGGACACCTACACCTTAGCATCCCACGATGAAGCCCCGCAGGTGATGCGAGTGGCCGCGATGCAGTCCGGCGGCGGCCGTGACCTGCCGACGATCGACCAGGTCCAGAGGTGGCAGACCCGGTTCGCCGAAAAAATAAAATGCAGCACGACCGATGTCGATTGTTTCCGCGCCGCTTCGACGACGGCCCTCCAGGCGGCCGTGGCGGCCATGCCCGGGGACCCCGTGCTCAACTCCTACACGCCCCGCGCCTACGACGGCGCGTTCCTCCCGCAGTCGCCGTCCGCAGTCGGGTCGCGAGTACCCGCGATCTTCGGCTCCAATGCCAACGACTCGTCGCTCGTCGTGATCCCGGCCTTCGGCCGCGACGCCTTCACGCTGAACCAGACCGTATACGACGCCTTCCTGACCTCCAACTTCGGGCCCCTAGCGTCGCGCGTCAACGAGACCTTTTCTGTGGCGAATTTCGGCGGCAGGGTCTACGCCGCTATGGAGGCTGTCATGACCGACACTTGGTACAAGTGCTGCTGGGCGTACCAAGGCGCGCGCACGGCGGCCGCGCGGGGCGTCGCGTCCTACGCGTATATCTTCGGCCACGTGCCCAGCTGCGCGTGGTACTCCCTCGTCCCGCCGGACGCCATCCCGCTCCTGGGCGCGACCCACACGGCCGAGATCCCCTTCGTCTTCAACACCACGTCGGCCCTCCCGGCGCCGGGCGGGAACTGCACGCTGCTGCAGCCGGCCGAGACGGACCTGGCGCACGCCCTGAGCCGCGCGTGGACCAATATAACCGAGAGCGGGCGGCCAGGTGTTGAGGAGGAGGCGGTTTGGCCCGCGTTTGACGACGAGACGTGGACGGGGCTCAACATCAGGGACAGGATGGAGGTCGGCAGGCTGGATTACAGCAGCTGCGCGTTCTGGGCCGAGATCGATGCGGAGCTGCAGAGGATTGGGTACAGCCGGTCATAGCTTGCCTGCTCGAGAGGCAGGAGCCACTGGTAACTGGAGAGTGGTGCGTTCGGGGGCGTTGAGAGTACGGTGACAATAATCTTGCGGCACACCACTAAGTTCAGACGCGATGTCAGACATTGTCAGAACTCATGTAAAGCATGTAGCTGCGACCGACAATGAATTCAGCGCAGATTGCCCAGTTCCAAGATAGCCCATATGACTCAGTTCATACTCTAATTTTATTCACAACTTCTGTATGATCAAGGGATCTCACATCATGACGCGGATATGTCCGAACACGTGAGTGTGAATGGGTGTAGTGGATGAAGGTAAAAGGGGTGGATCTTACTGTGCCAGCAGCAGAAACGTGGCTATGGGCCAATAAAAGGTCTTGAAGCTGGTAGTGGACAGGCCAGAATGAATGTGAGGTCAGCTACTGCTATTTTCGATTCTGGGCGGCGGCGTGGAGAGAGAATAGGTGAGATCTTGATGCCCCCAACGGCGCCATGTGTGGCGTGTCCGCGCTTCTTTCTGCCACCGTTGAAACTAATACATAATAATGGACGGCCTCTGCCCCAGCCCTATGAATGGGGCCAAATTTAGGGCTGACGAGAGGGTGGGTGAGGCCCCCAGGCCCGTAATTAGTGCCGTGGCAGCGGTACACTACGGGCAACCCACACGCTAACTTGGCCTATTCTTTCCTGCTTCCCACGTGCCAGTTTTTTTTTGGCTTTCAGGAGATCGAAACGGCACAGTTGATTCTCGATCTTCAACGGAGCATCCAAGTTGCGATAGGCAATGAACAACCACTCGCAGAATATATCCCGGCGAGTATCCTTGGCGATCGCTTGATGGGACGTAGGACTGTTCTAGGCCCAGCGTTGGTGTTCATGACCCCGCCTAGACTTCAATTGTCAGGCTCATCGAGGTCATCAGGGTCGCATGCACAAATTATTTCCCTTTCCCCTCTAGATGCGCGTTTCGGATAACGAGCAATGGGGTTGTATCCGATAAGGATGAGGCTGGGTCTGCAGAAAGGAAAACAGAGAGACTCGGGCGGCCATGATACCGCCGCCTTGCAGCTTCCTACAAGGCATCCATAGTGTTACTCGGCCCGTCGGTCACTTGATCACTTTAGTTATCTGACTTGATTCCGACCCCAATGCAAGATACGCGGGTCCCCCATGTGGCCAAAGGAATAGGTCAGATATGCATCTAGATTCAGTTCGCCGTCCTCCCGCCCGGTAGGAAGCGGCGCAGTTTGCCGAGCCTGGACCCCGATGAAAGGAAGGCCGCCAATTAGGCAAAGAGGTATATGGCTCATTAATGGCCTGTTTTTGATCCCAGCGGGCTTTTCTCGGTCGTTTTCAACTTCTGCGATTCTGCTGCCGAGAAACTTTGTTTTCGGCTGTCGTATTCCGTATCCGTCAGATAGTGCAGCTGACATTGATTACCTACGTACCATCTACTGCTAATTCGGGGTGTCAACTAACTTTCTATTCCCTCTTTCCCTCTTTCCCTCTCTCGCGTCGTGTTCTGGACTTGGCAACTTGATTTGGACATAATATGTGTTACTGCCTATTAACAGTGGTTACAGTCACAGGCAGGACCCTTTCTGTTCCGGATAGATGAGACAACACCGAACCTAGGCTGCGTCATAAAGCCGATGGATTTGACACGGCATAGGCGATGCAACACCCGCCGCCATAACCCACCCCGAAATACTGTCCCTTGTGCTACTATGCGCAAGCACCGTACACACATACTGCAACCTGCACTCCTCCTCGACCCTGCATTCTCACGAGTAACATGCCCAAGCCGAAACTAAAGGTGTCAAATTGTAAATGATCTGGCATGTTTGCTTCAAGAAGAACCCAGATGTGGTGGCTAGTCATAATCCGCTAGAACGGTGATTGTGCTATTATTGATCAGTAAACGTGTCTTGGCCTGTAAAGCACCTGGCTAATCAACACCCGACAAATTCTTGCAGTCCACGTCCACCACGTAAGCATGGTAAGCGAAAGAGAAGACGATTCGCGCCAAAAGCAAAAACGAGACCAAGATGAAAATAAAACGTGGCAGTCAGACAGCTAACCCCCTTTTGTCCTACGTGAGTCAGCCTGACTGGCCCAGGCAAAAACACGCGCGCGCTTCTTTTTTTAAATACCATCGAGGCTAGACGCGTACTCGGCTACACAAGGCCTTTATCCAAAGCCACGTGCTAGGCTGACAGGGGAGTTGTGTGGGTGGGCTGGTGCTGAGAATAAGGCGACTCTCAGGGGGATCTTACTGTAATAGGGCTGAATTTGCAATGGACTGCCTCCTCCTCCTGTAGGGCTGAGCTAGTAGTGCAAGTAGGAAAAGGAGCACCGGTACAGCCCATAACCTCCTGCCGAGCTTAGTAGGTACGGCCCGTGACTGTCTGCCTCTCACTCCCCCCCCCCCATCTTACGCAGCCGTACCCCAAATAGACAACCAAACGGTATGAGCCATGTTGGTGGGTGAGAATCAAGCAAACAGGGACGGAGTTCCAAGTCAGCTGTTGGCAAAGGGGGCATTGGGGAAAAGGAGGCCATGCCAAGAGAGGTTGGTAGGATTCCGATGCTGAGTGCTTCGTATATAGATATCTTCATGAGAACCTCTTCTGGATTCGTCGAAAGAGTATATCACACAACCAAACTCAAGATCCACAAACATCTTTCTCACAATCCACACCTAGCCCTCGTCTCTTGCTACTCAGACACTTCCACTTACGAAGTCTCGCATCATTATCATCGTCCTCTCTCCCAAAAATACTCATATATGTCTCCCTCGCAATACAGCAGCATGAAGTTCCTCGTCCTGATGCTGAGCATGGCCGCCGCCGTGGTGCTGGCCGTGCCCACCCCGGCCGCCCCATCGGCCAACACAGAAGTCGTGCAGCCTAAGTTTGAGCTGCCTCGCGAGGTTCCAACAGATGTCAAACCAGGAGAGGCGACCACAGTATGTATAACCGCTTTCCCCCTTCCTCCTTTACTTTTTTCCCGTTGGTAGTGACCCTACTAACGCTATTATTCACCAGGACGGAAACTGGTCCCCCTATTAAGACAATCAACTAACTTGTTGCTCCTTTGTGTGTTCAGGCTGGAAACTGGGCACCTATTTAAGCACACGTCGTCAACTATGCACATCGGGGGGCCCGACAGCACTATCGGGTTGAACCGCTACACTTCCAGTTCACTTTATCGGGATTCTCAATTCGTGATTTCTACTGGCGTTCTATGGGGGATGGGTTGTTGTTAGATTTCGGAGTTCAATTAGGAGTTGGAATGGGAGATATCATGGGCGGCAACGTCATTCCTAGAGCTTCACGCAAGATTAGAATTAAATCAATCACTACTTTTCGTACACCGTCAATAGGCACCGTGGTTTACTCAATAGAGCCTTGCAGTGTGTTATATTTATCTGTATTCATATTGCAAAGTCTTTTGAACAGCCCTTGCCCAGTTCGGGCCCTGGTTAGCAAAGCTAATTAAGGACAGGCTTTTTGTGTATACATGTATATATTTACACAGAGATCTGGATGTATGTACTCTCTAGAATGAAACGCAGGAAAATTACTCATGCTCCGCTAAAACATATAGCCCCCTGCAAAACGTTATCCCGACGTCTGCCTAGCCTTAGCCTCGAGCTCCCGTATCAGCGCGCTGCGCTGTCGTATGCTCTTCCCATACCGGTAAAACACAAACGGGATCGGCGCGAGCGCAAGCTCGACCACGCCAATAACAATACCCGCCGTGCGCGGCGTCAGCGCGGCGTACAGCGGCTTCCCCGCGAACACGAGCGCGGCGCCCAGCAGCGAGCGGAAGACGAGGTTGCCGGCGGCGGCCGAGGTCGCGTAGATGCCGAAGACGGCCGAGACGTAGCCCGTGCCGTAGATAAACACGAGCGCGAACCCGAAGCCGAACGGTAGGCCCGCCAGCACGCTCCAGTAGAAAGGCACGTCGACGGGCAGGCTGGTGAGGGCGAACCAGAGCTGGCCTAGCGGCGCCAGTACGGCGCCGATGCAGACGACCGAGACGGCGGCTTCGGGCTCGGGGCGGCCCGTGTCCGGGTTCTTGGGGTGCAGGCGGGGGTGGTTGACGAGGCGGCGCAGCAGGGGCTCGTGGGCGAGGACGAGGGCGATGCCGACGAAGATCCCCGCAAAGGCCAGGCCCGAATGCGCCGTCGACCAGCCGCGGGCCTGCGTGAAGACGATGGGGAAGGCGACGAAGGCCAGCTGCGCGATGGCGTAGATGACGGAGACGTAGACGTTCCAGAACGCCAGGACGGGCTGCGTGAAGGATAACACAAAGGGCCGCGACACGGCTGTCCGGACGCGGCGCGTTAAGGGAAGCTGGCCGTCGGCGTCGTGCTCGCTCCAGAAGCGGTCGTCCTGCTGCTCGGCGCGGCGCTGCGCCGCCAGCTTGCGCAGGAGCACGGGGCGGTACGTCTCGGGGATCGTCATGATGAAGACGGCGCCGAGGCCGCACGTGATGAAGGAGAGCCAGCTCAGGGAGCGGAAGCCGAAGGCCTGGACGAGGAAGCCGCCCTGTTCACAACGAAAAACTCACATGTTAATTAAGTCTGCCTCCTCCCAAAAGTGTGTGGAAATCTGAGCATGATGTTACTCACGATAAGGGGGCCGAGTACGGGTCCGTTCAGTGGACCGAAGTTGTAGACGGAGAGGGCGAGGGGAAGGTAGCCTGGCTCTATGATGTCGATGATGGAGCCCGCTACGTTGGATAGCATGACACTACCAGCCAAGGCGCTGCAGGAAAGCAGGAAATGTTAGCAACCGTAGTCTGTTCGGACAAAATCAAATCCTCACTCACTCATGATAAGAGCGATGTTGAGGTAAAAGTATGGATTGCGTGTGAGAGATGAGGAGCTTAGCTTACCCAAAGAATCTCGCAAGGAGCACAGCCGTCAAGCTGTTCGCCAGCGCCGCCACGGGGATCAGCGCGACAAAGGTAGACATGCCGGCGATGTACATGGGCCGGCGCCCAAACGTCTCGCTGAGCGGCGCCATGATGAGCGCCCCGACGGCCAGGCCCACCAGATAAAGGGAGATGCCGAGCGGCGGCAGCGTCGGGTCGGTGACGTGGAGTTCTTTGGACATCTCTGGGATGCCGCTCGAGTACGCGGTCGAGTAGATGCCCGTCGACAGCGCCGTGTAGGCGAAGCCAGCCACGATGGCGATCTTGTAGGCCCGCGACCAGCACTTTGGGTTGGCCGGGTCGTGGCCGGGCGCGAAGGTAACCTTGAAGCCCTGGAGATCCTTCTTCTTGGGATCTGGATTGGGGGCTTCTTTGACGACTGCCTTTTCTTCATAATCGTCGTCTTCTTCTTCTTCTTCTTCTTCTTGATAGAATGTTTCCCAGGTACTTATCCGCTTCTCCTTGACCTCGCTAAGGTCGGCGAAGTTGTAGTCGGGGATCTCGAAGAGCCACGCCTCCGGCAGGGCGGACTGTTGGTAGAAGATCTGGTCGAGATGTTGACTCATGGTGTTCAATATGGATGTTCTTTTGTTGGCGTTGTTGTTATTATCGTTGTTGCCACGACCGCCGCCGCCAGCAGGCATCCGGAAGGATGACCGCCATGTCCGCTGTACTGACACGGACTGCCGGGACAGCCAACTTTGGCGATAGGTAGAGACCGCTTCGTGGTCGGCAGTGCACCTGGCGGAGCGAAGTCTCTGCCCACCTCGGGCGCGTAAGACACCGTGGGTGACTTGAGCTGTGCCATGGTAGCAATTTACGAGACCAGCAGCAAGCAGAAAAAAAAAATACTGCTACATGAAGAAAGAAGCATGTAGCGTGTCGTGGGGTAAGGTCGAACCAGAGACAAGTGATCTCAGTTAGAGCGGACTCAGCATGAATGGTTTCCCCCAACTGCGCAATGATGGCCAATATTGACACGCGAAAGAACATAATAGACACAAGTTGCTCACGTTCGTCACACTCCACATGCTTCCCGTCCTGCGAGAGGGCATGAAACTTCTTGATACGAACTATAGACTAAAACGGACAAAAATTAACAATGAACACTCGATCCGGGATCCTACAGTGGTTCACGACATGGTTGCTTATCGCCAGACAGAATCGACAAGCCTCTGTATCGAATATGGCACCCTATGGATCTAAACGGTGGTGGTGCTTACTTCGAGGGCCCTATGAGGTTCCCGAAACGGCGATTCTGGACCATTGCCCGGGATTGTGCGAGTATGGCGAATATAGTAACATATAGGCAACCCTGCGATGACAAGTGGGGCACACAGGTTTCTCGGGACTCGATCCACATGACTGACTCACTATGTATAGATTGAGGCTCATTACTCGCAGGCAAGTTCTGCCAGGGTTCGGTACCGGGATCTTGGAAGAATTCCATGCGTAGTACATACAAAGCACTGTGCCAAGGATCGCCGGATGGGATGGCAGGTCACAGGTTTCAGGAGCGAACCCACACCCTCTCCCCCCTGCCAGCCAGTTGATCGGAACCCGCGGCTAGGGAACCCCTGCCTGTACTATGTACACATGCCGTGGTATAATTAAAGTTTACTCTGTGACAATAGTAGGTATGATAGCATGGAAACTCAGATTCACGTGTTTGTTTCTGCCAGTTGGACCCAATGGCCTGGTAAAAGAAATCGTACACAGGGAGTTACCCCCGTCCCTCCTTTCCCGTGGCTGCATGCTCTTATGCACGTAATCGATGAACACGATCGTCCTTGGCATTGCTTGACACGAACATCCAAACCATATGCATATTATGGTTCAGGCACCATGAACAAGTAGATATTTGATACATCGTGAGCATTTCCTACAGTTAGTAGCCTGGCCTTGGTGAATGTGCGGTCATCGTTTATAACCTCTGAAGAACGGAACGAAGTTCTCATTTTTAAAGGCGTGTCACAATCGAGCAATCACGGCACTTGTGTACCTAGTTGACTAGTGTCATCCATAAAGTTGTAATTACATTGTAACGCTCTGCCCCTATCGTTCTGTGTACAATTTCGAAATTGGCAGTCTTGCCTCGCAAGCAAAAAAAGGGAATACGATATATATGCGTAGCGGTCTTGTCTAGCAAGCAAAAGAAGAAGAAACACTGCAATCTAATTATGCGTAGCATTATTTCGCGCCCAAGTCTCCTCCGCTCGTCCAGATTTCAGAAAGTCAACGCAAACGCCCTGTAGAAACAGAAAATTTGACATGGTCATATTCAAGCAAACACAAAACGTTCACGAGCCCGTCTTAAACCCAGCTCCAATGGCGCCGCCAGGGTGGTTCTTGGCGAAAACAGCCGGCACCGACCGGTACATCTCCCGGGACGCGACGATGGCCAGCGCGTGCCCGACCGCCATGGCCATGGTCACCGAGGTGGTGGGCGCATTGACCCCAAACGACGTCTTCTCGGCCTCGTAGCACGGGGCCGGCAGCAGCACGGTGTCGGGCCGGTGGCGGATAAGCTCGCAGTCGGCCGGGCGCGTCGCCGCCGTCAGCACGATGACGCGCACGGCCTCGTCGACGTGGGGCAGCAGCTGCAGGAGCTCCGGGGTCTTGCCCGAGTAGGTGACGAAGAGCAGGGTGTCGTGCCGGCCCACGACGCCGAGGTCGCCGTGCAGCGCCTCGGTCGGGTGCAGGTAGACGGCCTGGAGGCCGAGGCTGTTGAAGGTGGCCACGAGCTTCTTGGCGACGTGGCCCGACTTGCCCACGCCGCAGAGCACGAGCTTGCCGTTGCCATTCTGCCGTGTGATGAACTCGATGGCCTGTGTGAAGCCTGTTTGCGCCTCGGGGTGAGCGGCGTATAGGCGGCTCAAGGCCAGGAGCGACTTGGCCTCCGTGGCGAGCACGTGGAAGGCACCGGCCACCCGGTTGGCGGTTGTGGGCTCGGGCTCGGGCAGTGTCGTTGGTTTCATGAACGAAGTCATGGACACAGGGGGACTTGGGAGATGAGTTCCTCGTGCAGTCTGGCGAGGAGAGACGGGAGATGTCCAGGGGCTTCAGCATCGTGAACTCGGACTTGCGGTTCATTGCGGAGGAAACCATTTTGCAGGAGAGAAAACTTCGTGCTTGCCGAAGACAACAAGAAAGTTATATATATGAAGAGGAGAAGAGGAATGAGGCGCTGAATGTTCAATCCAGTTGTAGAACCGATTAAAATGACGGGTTGATATTGCTAATCAGACCGGCTGGTAAGAAGGACTGGTAAGAAGAAGAGAAAAGAAACTGATGATGAACAGCTGTTTGTTCGCTTGTGCATCTGCTTCTGGTCTATCTTGGGAACCTCTCCTGTTTTATAGATCTGGTATGATGACTGATAACTGCCTTCTTGTTGGCCATTGTACTGTAGATGCTTATCTTGCCTAGGTTGTGGTCATCTCGAACACCTACCCCTGACCAAACTCATGCGGCCTTTCCCATAGGCAAATCCGATGGGATGGCGACATACGTAGGTACGTTTAATCTGTATGGAATACACAGAATGGTTTTGTCTTCAACAGGAAAGCAGGGTCCCGTATGGCCAGGATTTGGGGAAGATCCCCAGGGGGACAATCGGCTATAACCATGTTTCAATAGCATCTCCAGGCCGCGTTCTCTATGTATAAGTATGCAGATAATCTATTCCTACTTTCTATCTGCCTATTGCAATAATACCTTCCTATAATCGTCTCCCATTTACGGACGTGGTAAATGTCGGGGAAATCCGGGTTCGAGTGTGCTATCAGGGGCCCCCAGCTGGGAGCCCTGTCCAAATTATGCCCATGTTTCAACGTTTCGTCCAAGCCGGGAACCAGGATTCATGCGAACCCATGCTATTGTACTAGGCCTTATCTACTATCAATCAATCAGAGATGCTTGGCATGGGAACACCCCCGTCGTTATGCTCACTACGGCAGGGCCTAGAATGTTCCAGCCTATGAGTCCCCATGTCGCTTCAGATTCCGATCTGATTGATTTAGTATGCACATCACACGATCTACGTGAGAATTACAAGTAGAGGATGCATGCATGAACCGATTGTTAGGGCTTTGTGGGGTTCACGTCAGAATGGCCAAGAATAGTATCTACTGGTTCCCGCTGTCCGCTAAGGAGTGACAGACCTCAGCCCGCGGGATGCGATCACTCCATCCTGCCTTATCGTGGCCAAGACCGAGCAGTGGGCAAGTCCACAGCCAGTCAACACTGAGTACTTACTTACCCTACATACAGTCGGCTTGAACCAATCTGATCAATCTCGTTAGCTGCCATCTACCGTCCATCATCTTGCAGGTTTCCAAGTTAGCACACCTTTCCCATCACACCACTTCTTTCTTAGTCTTACCAATCATGTCGCATTCAGCCACCAACTGCAGCCCGGCCCCCTATTCAACTGCCGATCCGTGCTCCTTCGGGTATACGAGACGGCCAGAAAACGATGGCCTATCATAGTTGTGAGTATAGTATGATGTCATTTCGGTCAGGGTCTTGATTAACACATGGAGTAGACTGGAGTTATCGAAGATCTTACCCAAGCTGTCTTCCAGCACGTCCATGTCCAGGCAAAGGTGGACGAGGACTGTGCACTCATAGCGAGCCTCCAAAGCCTGAAGAATGATATTATCGCCGGTGCTGAACTTTGGTAAGAACAACTCTCTGAGAAACCCCACACTGCCGTAGCTGTTACTAAGCCCGGCAATAACCTAGTACCTTGGCGGATGACGGCAGTGCTGAGATAATATCGTACAATGAAGAGCTCGTGGCTTCGGGCCAGCAGACGTGGCACAACTCACCATGGCTGTTTTGCGAGTGTTACCTGTTCAAGCGCATCAGCACATACTTCAGCCTATCCAAGCACTGGAAAGACTATGATGCTTTTATGAACCAAAAGATGAGCACTTTCAAGTCCTCTCAACCCGCAGTAGCAGAGCTCGCCGGGTGGTACAGAGGCCTTACTTCTTCTCATCATGAGGATGTTTTTGCAGCCCAGGGCAGTGCAGAGGAGACCATCTTCAGGGAAATCTTCGAGATCTGCCTCTGGGGCAACGCCACGGACCTATCCTTGCTCACCAACCTGTCGTACGAGGACATCCAGAAGCTCCAGGGCTCCGAAGCGCGAAAGGCAGCGGAGAGCAATATCCTGGTCAACGACCTACCCCAGGTCTACGCCCAGCTCAAGTGCGCCCAGCAGGCCGGGACACCCTCCCAGGTGGACATTGTCTGGACAATTCCGGGTTCGAGCTCTACGTGGACCTGCTCCTCGCTGGCTATCTCCTCTCGTCCGGCCTGGCCCGCGAGGTCGTGTTTCATCCCAAGAACATCCCCTGGTTCGTGTCGGACGTGACGCCCGCGGACTTCGAGGCCCTCCTGGGTGTGCTCTCGGATCCTGAGGCCTTCTTCGGCCCAAGTAGCAGCCAAGACGGCGGCAGCAGCAGCCTCGTGGAGGACCTTTCCTTCCTCTCAGCCCAGCTCGAGGCCTTCCGTCAAGAGGGGCGGCTCTCGATACGCACCAGCTCCTTCTGGACGCTCCCGTGTGGTTTCGCCTCCCTGCCCCTGGCAGACCCGGAGCTCTTCGCCGAGCTCCGCGCCAGTGGCCTGGTCATCTTCAAGGGTGACCTGAACTACCGGAAGCTCACGGGCGACCGCGCCTGGTCGCCCACCACGCCGTTCATCCAAGCCATTACGGCGCCGGCGCCCGGTGGTAGTAGGCCTGATAATAATGGAAAAGCAGACGCTGGATCACCAAGCTCTTCTTCTTCTTCTTCTCCTATTGCGTCCATGGCGGATCTCCATGTGCTGGCGCTGCGCACGTGCAAGGCGGACGTCGTGATCGGGCTCGCACCGGGGAGGGACGAGGAGCTTCGCGCTGCGACCGATCCCGAACACGATGCCTCTGCCGCGGCTGGATCAGGATCTGGATCGGGATCTCCTCCTAGCGGGCCTCGCCGGTGGGCGTGGAGCGGAAAGTGGGCGGTGATCCAGTTTTCTCAGGCTCGGTAGTTGCCGATGGGGCTGTGTTGCTTTGGGGGTGGACTCCGTTTTTGGTATCACACGCATATATGTATCTACACTCTTTACACACTTGAGGCCGGGAGGGCGTTTTGTCCTTTCAGTGTATAGATTCGACTTCTGTTCGTTCATTTTTTCCAACTTCATTCCAATGGCATGTCAACCCGTATTTTAAAATGACCATGTACACACGTATTCTGTTTCATGCATTTCGTTACAAAAGGAGCGCTACGTCGTTGCTTAGCTATGGCTTCTTTTTCCCGTGGTTACCGCTTTCTTATCGATATTGTGAATGTGACCCTCAAAATATTTGTTACTGAGGGCTGTTCTGCCCGCATCTGATTGTATGAAACGGTTTCTGTCCAATCAGGCGCACTCTCAAGGACATGACTCGCCCCTATGCACCCTCCTCATGCACCAGAGCAAGTTAGTCATACAAGCCTCACTGGGGCCCCATGGTCCATCAGGGGAGGGCATCATACGATGGGGGGTCTAGACTCTTGGCCTCCAAGATGGTAGCGCCATCCCTGACGCTCAGAGTCGCGCTCGTTCTAGACATCATTCGATGAACATGTCACATTTCTATAGTTTCCCCATAGTTCAAAGATATATCCGAACCAGTCAGTCCGGCTAATAACTCTAATCATTCCACGTGTACTTCTCGTGGGGGTTCTTGGCATGACGAAATAGTATTCTTGGCATCAGTCGCTGGTATAGGCTTTGTTATGCGAGCCAGTATCGAGATAATAAGAATTACCAAGTTTTCATGAAGGCGACCGTCATCGGCGACGATGATCCTGCAAAGTCAAGGTCGGAATACAAATCTGTCAAAAAAGAAATTGTAGTGTATTGAACTGAAGAGTACCATTGCAAAAGCAATATTGGTTTAATTCTACTTGTAGATGTGACATTGACAAGATCTTGACTGTCCCCCAATGAAGGAGGTCACCATCTAACTCTAGTCATCTACTGCACGGCCGAGACGCCCGAGTCCTATCTACTATGGACCGCCGCCTCCCCAGCCTTGACGCTTTGCACCTCCCCCACCACCGTAACCCCCGTCTTGGGCCCCGCGCTCACCCGACCCGTCTCCCGCTCCTCAGCCGGGTAGCGCGGCGCGTCCGGGTCCAATACGGTCCGGCGGTGCCAGGGTCCCACGAACAGCCCGTCCGGGTCAGCCGCGTCCCGCACGCGCCGCCACTGCTGCAGATCCTCCCCATACCACTCCGCGAGCTCGTCCGGCGAGGCGCCAAAGTTCTTGGCCCAGTGCGGCCGCCCGCCCAGGTCGCGCATCAGCCACTCGAACGCGGCGAACCAGCGCTCCCAACCGGGCGGGTCCCGGAGGTAGGTGCGGTACATGGTAGCGTTGAGGTTGAGCGTGGGCCCGACCTTGACCGTGGAGTCGAGCCAGGGCCGACTGTTTTTGTTCTGGCTACCGTCGCACACGCGCACCTCGATGGGGGAGTGCACGTACAAGCCCTCGGCGCTGAAGGGGATGCCGTGGGCCACGTACCCCGGGTCCCCCGGCCGCAGCCGGTGGAGCCAGGCGCCCAGGCGCGCCAGGGCCTCGGGCCCCCGCGCGAGCGGGACCGCCCACTCGGTCACGTACTGGCTGTAGAGGCAGTTCATCCAGAAGGCGCGGTGGCTCGGCTGCACGGCGCTCGTCGTCGTGGCCGCGCCGTTGCGGAAGCCGTACTGCAGCCCGAAGACGAACCACTCGATCCACGGCACCAGCCGCGGCACCCACCGCGCCAGCGCCAGCAGGTTGTGGTAGATGTGATAGCCGAGGGTGCCGTCGTAGTAGCCCCGGGGTGGGTCGCGTAGCGCCTCCCGGCCGGCGTCGAGGTCGGTCTGTGGCACGGCGTCGGCCTTCCAGAGCACGGCGCGGCGCGTGTACGGCAGCCACCAGACGCGCACGAAGTCGGCCTGGGTCCAGAGCGTGGTGTTCCAGGTGGCTAGAATCTTGGCGTCGGCGTCGATGGTCTGGTCCCAGCGCAGCGCGAACGCGGGCACCGCGCGGAACGTGACCTCGGTGATGATGCCCAGCGCGCCCAGCGACAGCAGCGCGGCGCGGAACAGGTCCGGGTCCTCCGTGGGGGAGCAGGTCACCGTCTGGCCACTGCCCAGCGTGAGCCGGAGCGACTCGATGCTCTCGGACAGCAGGCCGTGCTTTAGCGAGCTGCCGCGCGTGCCCGTGCTGATGACACCCGCAATGCTCTGCTCGTTGACGCTGCCCATGATGGGCATGGCGAAGCCGCGCGCGGCCAGCTCGTCGGTGAGCTGGTAGAGGCGGATGCCGGCCTGCATCGTGGCGACGCCCGTCTTGATGTCAAAGGACAAGATCTGGTTCATCTTGTCCAGGCTCAGCATCCAGTTGCTCGTGCACGTCAGGGTCGACGGCGAGTGGGCATGGCCGACGGTGGTGAGGCGCCGCCGGCACAGGCGGGCGAGCCGGACGACCTGCTCTACCTCCTCCTGCGTCTCGGGCTCGATGTAGAGCTCGGGCAGGGAGGAGAAGGTCTTGGCCCACGTCGCGTGGGTGTAGGCGCTGCGGGCGCGGAAGGGAACGCCGCTCTTGCTGACTGCCTCGTCGATGATTGTCTGGATTTGAGAATCCATCGCAATTGACGACGATGAGGTAATTATTTTCTATTTTGGTTTCGCTGATTTGTGTGATATGGAGAATCCCGTAAGTGACCACGAAATGAGTTTCGTTTGTTTGTATCCAGAAAGTGTGTGTGAACCGTCCACCAATTTCAACCAGTGATGAGGGGAAGCGGGTATAGGGAAGTCACTCGCATCGGAGGAAGCCGGGTTACTGGACAAGACTCTCTTGAGGCATTTGAGCGTGCTGGGCAAGTCGCATCGGTCATGCGGGACACGGGTTTTCCGATGCTCAGAATAGGTGTTTGGGATACCCTTATTATCAATGGATACAGAGATGGGATGACATTTTCCCGTTTGCGTTACAGCGAGCGGAGTGACGTCAAATCGACTAAGGAAAGAAGATGAAGAAGAAGAACACACTGTGTGGGATCGATGTTGTCCAGGTTTTGGCGCATCAGTGTTTGATCAGGGATAGGGGTCCGATGATCGCCGGATCGACCCGCATGTACAGTGCCATGCACCAAAAACCCCCGGGTGGGTAGGGGTTACCCCCTCGGGAAGTTGCTATTGTTGTGTCCCCATATGCGAGAAACATGAGCGAGTCAGCGTTGCTTCATTCCATTTCTGGTTTCGCCAAGAAGAAACACTACCTTGTCAGCATGAATGTTTCCCTGTCAGGCGATGACAGCTATGCTATAGGAGATGCTGTATAGAAGTTGACACTCTCTGACGGGAACATCGCAACCAGTATCTGCCACTTAGATGCATAAAGTACTGTTTGTTCAATCGGCAGCAGAGTCATGTATCACAAGCAAACGCCATCCTGTTGATAAGTGTTAAACAACTGAGCCCAAACCACAAAGACAACACCGCATCTGTTATCTAGGTCCATCATCACAGCAATAGCCTATCCACGTCTGTCCGTATGCACATTCTCAAATAGACAATACCTCATTGCACATACCTTACCGCAATGGAAACCCCCACAACTCAGCAGAGCCGCCCACTCTGTGAGCTTCTGCCTCCACTCATACTGGGGACAGCCACCTTCAACACCCAGTATGTAGCCGATCCCCTGCAGATGCCCTACCGGCGCATCGTGTCCCGGGCCCTAGAGCTAGGCGTCACCGCCTTCGACACCTCGCCCTACTACGGCCCGTCCGAGATCCTCCTAGGAGACGCACTAGCAGCCGCACAGGCAAATGGCGTCCCAAGAGAGTCCTACGCCATCGTCACCAAAGCGGGCCGCATCGCGCCGCGCGTATTTGATTATTCTCCCGAGCACATCCGCTCCAGTGTCCGGCGCAGCCTGGAGCGGCTGCACACGCCGTACCTGGACCTCGTGTACCTGCACGACGTCGAGTTCGTCTCGCCCCGCGAGGTCCTGGAGGCTGTCTGCGAGCTGCGCCGCATGGCCCCGGCGGTGCGCGCCGTCGGCATCAGCGGCTTCCCCGTTTTGGTCTTGTGCGAGCTCGCCGAGATGGTGCTGCGCGAGACGGGCGTGCCGCTCGACGCCGTCCTCAGCTACGGGCACTTTACGGTGCAGAACTGCTCGCTGGCCCGGTCCGAGGTGATGGGCATTGACAATGACAGTAGTCCGGTCCGACGCCTCAAAGCGGCCGGGGTTGACGTCGTGCTGAATGCGAGCATGTTGAACATGGGCCTTCTGACGTCTATGGGAATACCGCCCGATCCGGAAGCTGATAGCTCGGGCTCGCCGCTGGCGAAATGGCATCCGTCGCCCCCGGCTCTCCGGCTCGCCTGCAAGACGCTCGCGGAGAAAGCCGCATTGGCGGGCGAGCGGCTCGAGGCCGTGGCCATTCGCTGGTCGCTTTACGAGTGGGCTCGCGTAGGTGCTCTTGCGGGCGTCGGCATCCAACTGCCCGGCATGCCGCAGGGCGCCACGGTCGGAGGCAGCGTCATGGGCGTCACCTCCGTAGACGAGCTGGAAGAGACTGTGCGAGAGTGGGAGGGCGTGCTCGAGGCCATGGATGCCCACAATAGCAATAGCAGCAGCACATCAATGGCGTCGTCGGCGAGCAAGGAAAAGATTGACGGCACCAGCAGGCTGGTGCGTGATGTGTTGTGGCCCGCGCTGGGGGAGTGGCAGGACTACAGCTGGGCTAGTCCTGAGCCCGGGTTCGTGAATGAAAGAGTGGTCCAGAGAAGCTCCATATAGACGTTGTACTACTCAAAGTCTGGGCAAGCGTTTGAGATTTTGGCATCAAGGTTGCATGGCATGCAACGGAGTTGGCACTCATGTTTCGGCTTAGAGAGCTATGCAGTTGATGATGAAGCCAAAGAGGAGTATAGATTGATAGCTGGAGCTGCAATTGGGTTGGGATACGCACATCGACTAGCAATAAACTGGAAAGAGTTACCAAGTCGCAAGTCGGGTTCACCCTAAAAGCATGATCAAGATTTGCCATCCCGGTCTCCCCCAAGGACTCAAGGATACCCTCAAACATGCTTTTCGTACTCTGAGATTTCTTGCATGAGCCAACGGTCTACTGCAAGAAGATCCAATAAGGTACCCACCCACGCAAGGTTCTGGAAGGACTTTGAGCGCTACAATAAAAACCCAGACTTCATGTATTCAGACAATCTCAAAGACTTTTTGAAAATTCGCAACCAAGTGATGGTTCCACGTTTACGGTGTTGAGCATTCAGTTGCGTCAGTGGAGCAGTTAGAATATGATCATTTGTTTCGGCGTCACTATCTATCGGTCCAGATCGTTTCTTGAATCCTCATAGACGAGGCGTGACACGCACAGGAACGACCCCGTCCTCCTCCATGCCTTTTATGCGACTGTTGTATATCCGCCCCTCCTTCATAACCCCCAGTAGGTACTTGTCCGGCTGATCCAACACGGTGACATCCTCCAGGGGATTCGCGGACAGCATCAGGACGTCGGCCTCGAAGCCCTCGCGTATCTGGCCCAGCGCCGACTCCCGCCCCAACATCCGGGCCGGATTCAGCGTCGCGCTCCGCAGCACGTCCGCCGGCGGCAGCACCTGGCCCCGCAGCGCAAACTCGTGCGTCTGCGCCGCCCCGAGGGGCCCCAGCAGGTCGGTCCCGAAGCAGACCGCGACGCCGGCGTCGTGGGCGACCCGCAGCGCCCGCAGGCCCGCGTCCAGCACCTCCGTGTTCTTGGCCTGGGACGCGGGCGGCAGGTAGCCCGTCCACTTCGGGCTGGCCATCTGGTGGTACGTGACGAGCGTGGGCGTCAGGTAGGCCCCCCTTTCCTTCATCAGCGCCGCTGTCGCCGCGTCGAGGAAGTTGCCGTGCTCGATCCCGCGCACGCCGTTGTCAATACAATGCCGGATGGCTTTGGCCGTGTACGCGTGCGCCGTCACGTACGTGCCCGCATTGTCCGCGCACGCGACCATGGCCCGGATCTCGGCGCCCGTGAACTGCAGATGGTCGATCTTGTCCGTCGGGCTGCTGACGCCGCCGGACCCCATGATCTTGATGAAGTCGCTGCCCGTGCGGATCTCCTCCCGCACGGCCTGCATGCACTGCGCGACCCCGTTGCACACCCGGCCCAGCCCCGTCGTCGCGCCGCCGCAGCACATGGACCGGTCGTGGGGGCCGCGGAAATCGGCGTGCCCGCCGCTCTGGCTGAGGGCATGGCCCGCGCGGAAGAGCCGGGGGCCCGGAAACACGCCGTCGGCCAGAGCATCCCGCAGCGCCGCGGTCGCGCCGCCGCAGTCCCGCACGCTCATGAAGCCGCGCGCCAGCATCTGGGCGCAGGCGTAGGGCTGCCGCAGCAGTGAGACGGCCTCGGGGTTGCCGAAGGCTGAAGAAAGGTCGCCGAAGCCGGGCACCGCGATCAGGTGCACGTGGCTGTCGACCAGGCCCGGGCAGAGGTAGCGGCCCGTGCAGTCGATGGTGGTGAGGTCCGATGCTGCTGCTGATGATGATGATGGTGGGGTAGTAGTAGTAGAAGTAGAAGTGGTGGAATAGGGACGGATGCTGGTGATTTTTCCATTTTCGATTTGGACGTCCATGGACTGGCGGAGCGCCCCGGCTTCTACGTCGACGACGTTGGCGTTGGCCAACACATAGGATCTTGGCGGGGGCCGGAGCCACGGCTTGAGGTCGGCTTGCTGAACCATAATGACCAAGTCCTAAGAGAGAAAAGCACCACGAGGCGATGAAGCGTAGCCCAGGAGCCTGCAAGGTGCCGAGGTCCAATTGGGAATGGGGGTTGTTGGTTCTAGCTTTTTGGATTCGGACGCCCTGCCACCCTCGTCGGATTTCGCGGTATTGAGGGGCCGAACCGATCGTCCGAACAGAAGGGGGTTAGTCCGAAAAACTGAAGATAGGTAGACAACAGCAACAGGTCGGACATCACGCTGATCTGGTTCTTGGCATGCACCTCCATGCCAATGGAACCCAGTCTGGCCACCCAAAACCTCGGTGGACAGCTTGATAACCAGCTTTTACCTGCCCGAGGACTGGTTACTGGACAATCACATTGTTGCGACATGACATCTAGTCTTCTTCCTCTTTGCGCATCTACAATATCTTGTTCAGCAACCGTGATCAGCCATGGAGATTTATCCCGAAGACAAGCCACAAATTGGCGGACCGCCCGCCGATTCCACCCAGGCGCAGCCACCAATCGAAGAAAAGGGACAAATCGTCGATGTTTCCGCAGCTTATACGCCGGAGGAGGAGAAGCGAGTGCTTCGGAAGATTGACTGCACCATTCTACCGATGGTAAGTCTACCAAAACATGATCAGTCCATGCTGGTTTCGTAGCGCACTACTGACCCTCAGGACTAGATGTGTATCGTCTTTCTGCTCCAGTACCTGGATAAGCAGAGTCTCAGCTACGCCTCCGTCTTCGGCCTCATCACCGATCTGAACATGACTAGTACCCAGTACTCATGGTGCTCCTCCATCTTCTACGTCGGGCAGCTGGTGGCGGAGTACCCCTTTATCTACTTGATGAGCAGGCTGCACCTGACCAAATTCGTCGGTGCCACGATGTGAGTGTGTCCCCCGCATGCGTCTTTCTACTCTACATCTTCATGCCTGATAATTAAACCCCACTTCAGCATCATCTGGGGCATCATCTGCATGTGTCTCGCCGCCCCCCAAACCTTCGCCGGCTTCGCCGCGGTGCGCTTCCTCCTCGGCTTCGCCGAGGGCGCCGTAAGCCCGTCCTTCGTGACCATGACGGCCATCTGGTACCGCAAGCGCGAGCACGCGACACGGACCGCGCTGTGGGTCAGCATGAACGGGGTCGCGCAGGTGCTGGGCTGCCTGCTCATGTACGGCCTCGGCCGCCGCCAGCAGACCACCACCTCTTCGCAGCTCCAGCCCTGGCGCGCCTTGTTCCTCGTGTGCGGCGCGCTGACTGCCGCGGCCGGGGTCGTCTTTTACCTGCTCATGCCCGGCGGGCCCGCGGACTGCTGGTTCCTGACGCCGCGCGAGAAGGAGGTGCTGTCGATGCGCATGGCGCGGGACCGCGAGGGAGGGGATAAGACGTCGTTCTCGGTGCCGCATCTGCTGGAGGCGTTGTTGGATCCCAAGGCTTGGTTCGTTTTCGCTTTTGGCGTCTTGGTGACTATGCAATCTCCTGTTCTCACGGTAAGATACTTCATAATGAGCTCCTACTATTATCCTGTTCCCTCGTGAACTGACAACATTGCAGTTTGCCTCCCTGGTAATCAACAACATTGGCTACGACAAGTTCCAAACAATGCTGTATACTGCCCCTTCTGGGGCTGCCCAAGTCTTGTTGCTGTGGATCGGGCTCGCGGGGTGCTGGCTGTTTCCGAATAACCGTACCCTTGTCGTACTGGCCTTGATCATCCCTCCCTTTATTGGGAACGTCCTGCTACTCAAGCTTTCCCTGGACTCCGGTTGGGGCATGATCGTCTCCTCATGGCTAGTAAGTGCTCTGTTTCGTTAGCAACTCCACCTGACATTCATCCAATTTACTAATCAAAATGCCGCTCCCACTCCTTAGGCCTCCTGCATAACGGCCGTCATGTCGCCACTCCTCTCCCTGGCCGCATCCAACGTCAAGGGAAACACGAAGCGCTCCGTCGTCAACGCCATGTTCTTCATCGGCTACTGCGCCGGGTGCATCGGCGCGCCGCAGCTGTGGACTGAAAAGCCGCGCTACTTTAATGGCGTGGTGACGGGCATCGTCACCTGGTGCCTGCTGTTCGTCGTGGTGTTCTGTTACAGACTTGTCTGCGTCAGGGAAAACGCCGCGCGTGACAGGGCCCAGGAGCAGGAGGTCGTCTCCGAAGAAGGGCTGGGTGAAGCCACGTTGGATGAGCATGGGGCGTTCAGGACGGACTGTACAGACAAAGAGGACAGAAAGTTCCGTTACAGCTGGTAAAAAAATCAGCATAGAATCTCTGCTGGTTAACTCCCCGACATTGGGGTTCCATTTTGGTCGTGTCTGGTGTTGGGTTGGGCAAATACGAGATAAGTGTAAAACATGTTTTGTATATAGACAGCCAAAAAAGAATAATCTTTCACATACGACCATATCCTGCTGAATACTAGGGATCCCGTCCGCTCTCCCATATATAAGCAGCAGAGAGCCGAATTAGTACTAGGGTCGGTGACGACCTGGGAATCCTCGGTGTTGTATGTTTTTGCAATTTTTTCATTCCGAAGAAACATGCCTGGCAACTGTTTATTCTACCAATGCGTGTTTGGAGGACCGATCCCTATTTTTTCCTCCCGCGAGGTCTTATCGCAGTCCCTAGATGTTAACTGTGAGTCTCAGCCGTTGCGGGTGTGGAGATCATCATGAAACTCGTGAGCGACCAAATGCATTATTAGCTAGATTGCTTATGTGACTCAGATGCCATTTTGCTCATTTATTAGGCCATCCATTAGAAGATCACTTCTTTGCCGTGATCCACAGGAACTTGACCCCGAAATCCGCATCGCTCTCCCCGAGCTTCCCGTCCCCCGCCTCCAGCTCCTCCGCCTCGACGGCCTCGAACCCGGCCTCCTTCACCATCGCCACGCTGTCCGCGACGGCGTAGCTGCTCCAGAACATGCCGTAGCCCATGAACTCGCCGTGGATCTCCTCCTCATCCATGGTCGCGAGGTTGAACGCGAGCATGGCCCCCGGCCTGAGCCAGGCGTGGATCTTGGCCAGCATGGTCCGCTGTTCCTGGCGCGGCAGGTGGAAGACGCTGTAGAAGGCCACGGCCCCGTCGAAGCTGGCGGCCTCGAAGTCGAGTGTCGCCATGTCGCCCGGCACGAGCGTCGCTTCCGGGCACCGCGCGGCCGCTAGCTCGAGCTGCTTGGCCGAAATGTCGTTGGCGACCACCTGGGCGCCTCGGTCGAGCAGCATTCGCGTGATGGGGACGCCGGCTCCCGCGCCGAGCTCCAGGATGCGCGGCGGCGACGTGTCTGCAGACGGCGCATTCGCGGTCGCGTTCTGCAGGACCTTGTCGGTGTAGCGCTCGCGGGGAGAGCGCTGGCCTTCGACCCAGGCCAGGTACCAGCCGGCGATGTTGTCGTAGGCCTGCTCGACGGTTTTCTGGGGAGTGTCGTTCATGATTGTGTCTGTCGACTAGGCCGCCTTGGCCCGCGTTGGAGTGGGAAGGAGAGGCGAGCAGGCAGGGCCCAATGAAGAAAGTTGACTAGGAAGTATTTAGTCGATGCCGGGCGGACGGAGTGGAAACTAGCTCTTCCCCAGGAATGGAACCCACTGTAGAAGTCTCGGAGCAAGAAGTCGAACGGCAAGAAGGGAAACAAATGGGTACAGCTTGCTTTCACATAAGGTCTTGCCAATTCGATTGAATCCGTACCTGAGGAGCACATCCCCAGTAAGCAATGGCTGCTGCCTGCTGACTATTTCGCTGACGCTGCGGCACAGCAGAGCAGACCGCCCATTGGGTTTTAACGGCCCCTCACTGTACGCTTACGGAGTCTAGACCTCGAAACGGCAGACGGAGATTTGCCGTCTCACCCACAATTATCTCCGGGGGATCGACAACGCTATGGGTCGAAGTCTGACGATCACCATGTCCCAGCCGCCACAAACGCCGTCTTATCTGGCAGCACTTGCAGAACAAGCCTTTCGTACTTGTGAAACCTCGTCGAGGGCTCAGGTCTTCTTTGTCAGGAATGAAAAATGCTTTTGTCTCTGGCATTTCTGCCTAAATTCCATGTAGAGCCAATGCGTTCGCCTTTAATCACCTTCGAACGCAACAAAATCCTCACGTCTTCTTTTGAAGGGATTATGAGACTCCGTATTGATGACTTTATAGGCGCTTAGGGTATCCATGATTTAATTCCGACTATGGCATTTGGCTATTGTGATGAAGCCCCAAAATCTAGGTTCAACGCTCAAATATGGATACGAACAAGACATGACCTAATCCGGGAAACCTCGTAAATTTTGATGGTGTAGGCTCAGCCGGAACTTAACTAGCAATGCAGCTGTCAACCTCGTACTATGAATATGCCGTTCCTGTTGGGCTGACGGGGCATTGAATCTCAGTGGACGGGAGATGCGGGCCGCCGTTGTTTCCGTGGCTGACTGCATGACAATGGCCTTGAAGATGTAGGTGCTCTCACACCCAGCTCTGGAGGCGAGCCCAACAGTAGTAGGCTTGAAGCCGACAATAATTAGCATTACGCTCCGCGGGAAAGATGGCAATATAAGAACAGCGATTCGGATGAAAGTAAATTGGGTTCTGACCCCTTTGTTAATGGGTTTGTCAGGCGATACTTAATATGGAAGATGGCAGGTGATGTTTTTCGGTGGCAGTCAAATCGTTTAGCATCTATTTACATGGCCTCCTCGCGAGTACTCCGAGCTGCGGGTCCGTCGTTGGTTGACTTTGCATGTTTACGACGATAATCTCACTTCTTGTGTTAAACACTCGCTTTAGCTATCAGGGGATCCTCAGTGAATCCAATATTTCACCAGTAATATAGTAGAACACGGTTACGAAGATAGATACAGTTTTACTCAACGGCCGCGCTGCCTATAATATATTCCTACCTTTTTACTCCTCCCACTAATCAACAACCGTCTCGATCTCCCAATCCACATCCTCGGGCTTCACGATTCGCCGCTTCGGTTCATAAGCAGTTTCCGGCCGCAGCGTCGAACCCCCACCGCCGCCGCCGCCGCCGCCAGCACTACGCTCGCGCCTTTCGCTGCCCCCACCACTACTCCCGCCATAAGACCGACTGAAGTAGTCAGGAGGGTACCGCGACCGCATCGGATCATAGCTATGGCTACCGCCCCCGGCAGCATAATACTCGTCGCCGCGCGACGACGAGTGGTACCGACGCCCAGTGCTCGGCCTCCTCCCCAGCCCCGAAGCTCCAGCTCCCTTATCGAAATCGCGATGATGACGCGTGTGGTCCCGCGTGCTGTGACTTCGTCTGGGAGCCCCGCCACCACCACCACCATCACCCCGATACGACGCCGACGACCTCCCGTACTGGACGTCCGCCGGATCGCAGTAGTCGTCCGCGTCGCGGCTCACGGCAAAACTGACGACGTTGCCCGCCTGGTCGTAGCCATACCGGAACCCGCGCTTGGGCGGCGGGTAGTGCGCGCAGATGTGCGCGTGGTCGCGGTCCTGGGCCGGGTCGCGCGGGTAGGTGAAGCGCTCGCCCGTGCGGGAGTCGCGGTCGTGGCACATTTGGCCGGACGACGACGACGACGACGACGACGACGGTTCGCGCCGTTCGTGGTGGTGCCGGGAAGTACTGCCGCCGTGACGCTTGCTGCTCGACCTGGACAGCTCGGGGCGCGAGCCGCTGCTGTTGATTTTGCTGTCGCCACCGCGGGGCTCGGACCCGGGGCAGCGTTCATCGTGACAGTAATACCTGCTCCGGTGGTTGTCGAAGCAGAGCTTATCGCAGCCGCGGTCGCAGTATTTACAATAAAGGATAGTCATCTTGTTAAAAATTCAGCTTGAATTACGATCTTGGTTTAGTTCTCCTTAAGTGATATTTAGTAGATGTCTACTTAAGTAATTATAATTACTGGAAGTCCTGTCAACTTGGGAACAAGGTCGATATGACCGACACCAGCCCCTTTGTCTGGACGCCAATCTGGTCAACCAACCGTAGAAGGGGTTGCGCCGTCAATCAAATCCTTTTCTTTGAGTGACATATCTTTTTGTTTTCTTTCGGCTAACATCTGTACAGATTCGCGAAGAGCTAGATTCATTGTTGTCCGGGAGAAGACGGAGCTTTGTTGTTTCGCTCGACATACGTCCGGGCTATGTAAATGTCAGAGGCTAGCAGATGCACCTAACATGAGGGTAAGTCGAATGAATCACTTATATCAATACCAGCAAATAAGTTTTCCGAGTGACGCTCATTAGCCAATTGTATTTTACTGATCGTAACTGCAACCGGTGTAATTGTAACCCCTAATTACGACTCTAGCCAGATTAAGAACCCTTGAAATAACCATTCAAGAAAGAGAGACAAAAGAAAACAAATCAATAGCGAAAACCGCTGAAAAGACGCACACCTTGACAGCATCAGGCCCTAAAGAATGAAAACCATCGGTTTGTAGGGAAGAGTTCTCAGTATCTCCTCCAACTTGTCATCCTCTCCGAATGTAGGAGAAATATCAGCAGTGGAGGCTTCCGAATCTGTATCGTCTGTCGGCCCGTCGACTTCGGCTTTCCCAAGGGCTTCAGCAAGGCTGTCCGAAGCCTCTCCCTGATCCACCAACGTTGCATCATCCCCTCCGTCCTGTCCCGTGTGCTTCTCTTTCTCAGCCGATTGGCTCTCGCCAGTGGCCTTGGACACAATTTCCGCTTCCTTGGAGTCTCTGTCTTCTTCAGAATCGGATGAGCTGGCTTCATAATCACTGTCAGGGGACTCAGACTCATAATCGCTGACTGAGTCATCTGAATCCGGCCTACTCTTGTGTTTCGTTGAATGCTTCAGAACCTTTTTAGCTTCATCGCGTTTCAGTTTACCAAGGAGACTGAACGCGCAATGCCAGCAAACGTGGCCATTGAAGTTGAGTTTCCGATATCCTTTGTTTAAACTCAGGGAGATGGCAGTAACTCGCGTTTGCCAGTTCCCATGACACATGACCACCGCGGGTTGGCTCGGGTGGGGGCTCAGCAGTTCCTCCCAATGCTCGACGAGCACCAGGTCTTCTGGCGGCATAGTTCCTATGACTGGCGTCGCTCCTGTGCAGCTTTCCACGGCACTGATGATGTGCAACGTAGGACTCCCGGTGTGCGGGTAGGTCAGATCGCCTAGCCATGTACCCGTGTCATAAGCCGACATAATGGCCTCCAAGTAAGAGCCGTCTGGAACACATTTATCACGTCCAAAGTCAAGGTCTCGGTTCCATCCTGTAAATTTAAGATGCAGCGAAGTACCAGTAAAAACATCCTCGAGTCTTCCCTGGAACGGGTTGTGATTGACAACATGCCACATGTCCATACTAGGTTGACGCCATTCTGCATTTTGGGCGCCCGTAAACCATCCTAGCAGACTCAACCCAGGCCTGCCAACGTTTCCACGCACTCGTCGGATTTCGAGTGACCCGTTGGGGTGAAGGTAAAGATTTCCCAGGCAAACAGGGTTGATATATAAGGAGTCATCAGTCGAGACAGCAACCAGGTCACTCCAAATTGATGCTGGACAAACTGTAAAGGTCAACACCAGCCTCAAACATGACTAGCAATATGAATGCACAATCAAGGCCCGGCGTATGGGAAAGTGGTCGAAGTCTCCGTGCTTGTTCCGTTAAATGAAACGGGGGAAACCTAGGCCCAAAAGTGAGACCAGGGTTTCACTCCAGATGGGTGGTCACTGTAGATAGAGTACACCCCAGAATTTCTGGAGATATTGTGCAACCAGGCAGGTGCTCGTATAAATCTCACATCCTTGAGATCAGCCTCAGTACTGCGAAGAAGGGCTCTCTAGCAGCTAGATGTAAGACTCCATCCTTGTTGAGTTTGGTGTGACGAAGATAATACTCAATTTCGTGGTACGCTTGTGCCGGGAAAGAGTCTATCGAGTGCTTCCCCTTCTCTTCACAATACTCCAGTACCACGAAATGAGATGTGGCGGTGTAAACGAGGAAATCATACCGTGCGCGTCCAGCGTCAATGAAGAGGGTAGTTGCCTTATGAAAGTGCTTCTTCATATATCGCAGGATCGGTTTCGGAGGGTCTATCCACGAATATAGTCTACCTCCTCTAACATCAAATGAATGATCCTGTACGTTGACAATATGGTAACTGCTTCGGCTTCCTTCACGGATGAAATGCGGAGACAAGGGGTCCTTGCCCAGGCCCTTTAGCTCGGAGCTAGTGAATATGTAGAGTTTTCTGGGTTCCTCATCGGCTTCTTTTTCCAACATCAGAAGCAGTTTGCGTGACGGCTGCTTTCTTTGCGAAAATGAGTGAGTCTGTACAACGCGGTTTGAAGAAACTGCTGCTGGTCGTCCTTGTTCTCTAGGACACTCACAGAATGCAGCGCACCTAGACCAAAAAGGGCTGTATTAATGTCTTGGTGATGAGGGTGAAACTGTTGCCAAGAGCGAGAAGAAGTGGCGGACGGTTTGAACATTGTCTGGTTCCGTAACCCTAGATTGATAAACTTGCGTGCGAGGCTTCCTACTCGGCTGTCAACAGCTTCATATTCGCCAAAGGCTATTTTCAAGGCCTCCACCCATGAGCCAAGTCGTTCAGGGTGCTCAGTCTGAAAGAGTTCGACGAACTTGGAAACAACAAGTTTCATGAACGACATGGCCTGATCGACGGAAACATCCATCTCGTCACGCCATCGAGAAATGATGACGCCTATCAAGATAAGAGTAAACTCTTCTCGGGAAAACCTTTCATTTCCGGACGGGGCATTCGTGATAGTTCTTGAAGTTGGCTTTGGAGTTCCGTGATATCGAAGATGAGCGAGGGACAGTGACCAATGGACACCAAAAGCTTCGTTGTGTGATAGGCTATGGGATCTCAATCCAACAGTGATACAGCCCCCTGGCTCAACAAGCTCATCATTTTGGTGAATGTCCTCAGTCCGCGAGCCAAGTACGATCAGGTCGGGATAAAGGTGCCAGGGCTCGTGAAAAGGTCCCGCTGTCCTCGCACGGTGATATTGACACGATCTAGGATAGATCTGACAGTTTTCTGCCTTGCAGAGACAGCCGGGGAGTCATGTGCTGCTCTCAGCCAAGACCTAGCACTAGCATCCCAATTGGCTAGTTGTGCCTTGTCCAGCTCCAGCTTGGTTGACAAGGTATCGGACAAATCAAAATACTCGGCAGTTGCTGCCTTGGTCTGTATTCTGCGTTTCCTCTCGGCGACAAGCTCCATCCATATAGCGGTGGCCTCATCTGCAGCCCAGCATGTGGCGATGAAACAGGCAAGTAAGTGGGCCGCTGTGGACGGTCAGTTCAGATTTGACCGTGAGATGTATTGTGCGTCACGCATGGTAGAGATAACCGGGAGTTTGACATACCGATAGCGGCTGAGCCGGACGTAGCGGCAGCCCATATAGAAGTCCCATCAACCCCAACGTAGTCTTTGAATGGACCATGCGCATCTGAGCCCTTGGGATTGACCTCAGGCGACCCGGCGATTTCCGATGCTCGCGTACCGTAAGCTCTGATCAGGTTCTGCCAGAGGAGACCCAGTAAGCCTTGCTCCCATTGACAGGACAGTGTGAACGTGTGAAATTTCATGACTTACCGGGGTTTCTGGTAGGATGCTCTGGAACAGCGATCCCAAACGCCGTGCGGTGCCGTGAGCTGGCCCATCTTCTGCGACGTTGCGTGTACTCTTCGCCAGGGCCGACCCGAGGGGTTTTATACTCCGAAGGGGCCTCAATGCGAATGAGGGACATGTCGAAATTCGCATTGGCCAGGGCCAGGGGTCGTCTCCTGTGAGGCGGCGGCAATCGAAGCCTGCACCTTCCCTATCACGTCCATGTTGAAGTGCGTGTATTCTTTTCGTTCCCACGAGTGGAATGTCTAGATATCGCTTCGAATGTTGGCCGAGTCCAATGAAGCCTGCTGTGGAGAAGCCAAGGACTCGTCGACTGGTTGCGGCAGAAGTTTGGGATGGTGCGGGGATACTCATTCGAATTAGTTGCTTGAAAGTGGCAAGATCACGGATCTCCAAGGAGAAAAGCCCGTATCAAGTCGCCAAGCTGCTGAAGCCTGGGTGTGAACTGTGTAGAAGAGAGTACGGAACAACAACACCATCAATGGGGAAGCTTGTGATGATGAATGAAAGAAGAGGACGGAGGGAGGGAGGGAGGCCACCAAGGAAGCCCACAACTCCTCGTCTTCGCCCAGGGCGGTGCTCTGCTCTGCTGCAGCAGCAACGCGCATCTTGATTTAACTGGTCAAGCCGGCATCCTGAAGGGTAGGCAACAGCAGGGCAGAATAATGTCTCCAAATGTGACAAGTCTCATGAGGCATCCCAGGCTTCTCCTAAAGCGGGGTTTAGAGGTAACGATACTTCAGAAGACGTCAGTAAACAAGCAGGAGCTGGTGTACTCGGAAGCTGCACTGGAAAGTAGAGTGCCTTCCAAACACGCAGCTAGCCGTACTTACCCCTCCTGACTAATATGGTCGCAACCTTAGGTGGGAGGTAAGTAGGTAGGTAAATTACATCCCGTGTGCTACGATGCGACCAAGAGAACAAGAAATATATCGGCAAACGAGCAGAAGAAAATTAAAAATGGACTGGGATCAGTCCAGATACGACCGGTAGCGAGTAGGTGGTCGAGTAGGAAGCTGTACTGGGATTAACAGAAATACCTTCCAAATTAGCAGTTACCGTTATCACCCCATCCCCACACTTGATCAATAAGGCCACAACGTAGGCATACTTGCAACGTGTGCTACGACAATGCGACCAAGAGAACACAGCATGTCAGATGTCACAGGCGAAATATGAGCCATGTGTTTTGTATCGAGAAAGTCTTCATAAGGACCAAGAGAACACACACAGCATGGCACATATCAGATGTCACAGATAAGATAGGAACCAAATATTTGTTTCGAGAAAGTCTTCATTCATGTCACATTGTTTGTTTTACAGCTCAAGTACGCCAAACCGTTGGCGGAGATGCAACAACCAGACGCCCGCTACCCATGCCCTTTTTGTTCCGACCCCGGAACCCCATGAATGGACAGTTAGAAAAGACACACAACCACATGCCTAATAGCCGAGCCTAAGCCTCTTGCTACCGTTGGCCTCCCTACTAGTGGTACCCCTCTTGCGTTTGGTCGCCACCCATAATACATACGTCTGGTTGGAATCCTGATGGTGTTCCAGAGGGACGCTTGTTGATGAACCGAGTTTGTTGTTGTTCGAGGCTGGCTCGAGAGAGACTATAGTCGCCTCCCTCTTCGCCTGCTTCTCCATGTTCCGCTGCTCGACTTGGATTGCCCACATAAGCGTGAGCAACACCTCGCGCGACGGTAAGCTGGCGCCGTCCGGCCACAAAAATAGCGGGCCACGGCTCTGTCGATCTCCCTTGATACCCGGGGACCCATCGGCCAGCCCCGAAACGACTCGGTCATCGCATCCCTCAGAGACCAACCGCAATAACGCCATCGTCGCATCCAAAAGAGGACGCGCCAGTATGGGGCTGCTGGTTAAAAGCTTCTGAAGAGATTTGATTCTCAAAGTCGTCGAGGCCGAACGAGGGCTCGAGCGAGTCTTGGTGGATCGAAGAGACGTGTCCCGCCATCGCGCCTGAAGTTGCGCCGCTGACATCGTCACTAAGGTACTGGGTAAAGTCGAGCTCCGGTAGCTCGGCGGGAGCGTCACCATCCAGATGATGGTACTCAAAATTGAGGGGGTCGGATGAAGGACTAAATTGTGCTTCAGCGCCCCAGCTATCAAGGTCAAAGGCCGGCGCACTGCTGAGAGCATCGCCAAAGAGGCTGTCAAAAGTAGGTTGAGCTGTAGGTAGAGAGCCAGCGCCGGGTGCGGCCTCTGTCGCAACGTCATCCACGCTTGCGGCACCTCCACCGACTGACACTGCAGGTCGCACAACATCGCTGCTGGATGTTGTGTCATGTCGGTGGACGCGGCCGCGGGCGCCGAGATCGTCGCGGGCGCATCCTTCGCTGAGGTGGCTTCTTCTACCACTACTTCGGCATCGGGGACGGGCGTGAGCTCCGGGGAGATGGAGGCCGGGTCGATGGTGTCTTCGTGGTTGGGCACCAGGATGAAGTCGTTCATCGTGCCCGACTTGGTCTCGGGCGCGGGTTCGGGGCCGCCAAACAGAGGCGTGGAGAGCGTTAGGGGGCTCGGGTGGCACGAGGCCATGGGAGAGGACCCCCGTCGGAACTTGTTGAGCTCGTCCATCAACATCATGTTTTGTTTCCGCTGGTCGTTGAGGAGCTTCTCGAGCTCTGTGTTGCGCTTCTCCAGAGCCTCGACCTCCTGTCGCTTACGTTCGCGGGAAGACTGTGCGGCGCGACGATTCCGGAGGACACGCTCGACTCTGCGCTGCTCCTTCTCGTCTTCTGTCTTGGCACGTTTCCTGGTTGGGGGGTTAGACACCGATGGATAGCAGTATAGCTGGCGATCATCTTACCTAGGAGGAAGGTTTGTCTTGGGCTCGGGCAGGACTTGACCCCACGACTTGCGCTTCTTGGTGGGCTTCTTGTCACCCGACTCTGGCGATGGCGTCTCGTCGTCGGGGTGTGGGGAGTCGTCCTTGGAGTCGGCAATGGACTGCGGAGTCATGACGGATTCCGTGGGGTCGGCGGTGTTGTCGTCGGCCGACGGCTCGAATAGTGGGTAGAAGTCACCGCTGGGAGTGGACATGAAGGATTCGGCAGGCGAGTTCTCGAACTTGACCTGGGGCGCCGAGGCCGCCAGAGTCGTGGCCGCCGTCTGGTTCTCCCACGATTCCATGTTGGGTGAGATGTGTGTGTAGTTTGGAGGACTTGGGTGTGTTGGTTGAGCTTGTGTAGAGTAGATGAACAACAAGCAGAACGAGGCTGCGGGAAAGTGGTTCGCAGGAGAGAGGTGGGTAAATGCTGGGTAGAGAGGTGCCTTCCTAGATCCTCAATACAAATACAGCTATAGGATTCTACCTATGACGACGCATGGTCCTCCATGAGTCAAGGCTGTGAGTCAAGGGTTGCGTGGTTCCTCGAGGCAGCAGGATTGATTAGCGTGTAGAGGGAAGAAGAGGACAGGTGTTCTTTCGGTGCTGGTGGTTTGATTGCATAGAGCCAATTTCGCCTCGGAGGGTGGAGGGAACAGCTCTCTTTATCTTGAGGACACGTTTGTGTCCCGAGTAAGCCAGGCGTGGATGCCTGAGGCCGCCATTTCGTATGGCCTTACCCCTGGTTTCCAAAGGAGGACCATTGTGGGGGACGTGCACAGCCAGTGGAGTCGGTACCTCGATACCTCAGCCAGCCATTTCGGACCATGGCTTGCATCTGGGAAGAGGCGGAGGAATAGGGAGACCGCAATACTCCGGGGGGCTGATCTGATTCGTGAACCATCCATGACTGCTGCACAACTAATTTAGCCCCCTCCAAGATGTGCCAAGATGAAGCGCGGACAGGCTCTAGGTCTCACTCGCTCTCGGCACTGTACAGTAAGAGCAAGCCTGCCCCCTAAGGGAGAAAGCAACCACCCCTAACCACCAGATAATTCTAACTGCTACTACTACTACCGTAATACTGCTGCTCACCCACCAGGGAGGGAGGGATGATTCAGTTTGATTCCTGGAAAAGGCAACTGCCGCAAGAACTATCGCCTTTGGCGAAGCCAATGCATTTCCTTTTTCTTTCTCCTTCTTCTGGCATGCCAGTCCATCCATCAATGTTGGATTGAATCAGGAGTAAGTTTCGCTGTACAATCGCGAGCCCACCAAAGGTGTGAGTTGTCAGCAAGCCAGCGCCGCCATGTCCCCACTCGATTGGCTGGCTGGCCTGGCTCGCTGGCTAGGCGGAGTTATGTACGTCGTAATACAGCGCTGACTGTGGTGTTTTAGTTGGTGCACACAGCACGCTGGTGGCTTGCACTGTACGAATTCTAGGCCTGTGCCGTTTTAACCCACCCCCCTGGACCATCCCTGCTCCCCCCTTTGGTAATCCTTCCACCACCTTCGACCTACGCTGAGCAGTGAGCACGCACCCCAGTTCGGGGCCGGTCGCCTAAACTTAGAAATCATGACATCGGCCTGTCAGCAATTGACGACGGCTTATCCTGTGCCATACGGCGAGACTTTGTGTTGACGAGATTTGCATTTTCCCCTTATCTTGGTAGCCTGCCTAAGAACATACGGCTCGATCCTGATGCCATTATCGTGCTCAATTTCGGAACAGTTGGCGGCTGCTTGACGAGGGTTTGCTGACTCGGCTCTGTCTCGCAAACTCTCGCAGGTCTCGCTTCCGGCGGATCCTGTAGTTGCGCAAACCCCAAATTGCTGGTGGACAGAATGTTTCATCGACCCCGAGCCCAGACTCTCCCCGGCCTCTGATCCCCCCAAGGGTTGTGTAGTAGTATCTAGGTTATCTATCAGCCATTCGGAGTTGGGAGCAATCAGTCAAATCAATCAATCTAGGAGTAACTACTCGGAATAACCCCAATGTGCATAAACCCCAAACACTTGCCGAGTCAGCCTGGTCGATTGATTAGTTGCTCGTAAGAAGGTGGCGATGGTTGCAGTTGGACGGAACATTGAAACGCGGCGACCCCTGGGGGGCCAAGGTAGGCCGGCCTAGAGAGGATGGAAGAGGCACAGTGTTAACGGCGCAAGAGGCAGGCAGCGCCGGAACAGAATAGTAATCCGCTACTCCCCTGCTGCTTGCTTAGCCGCAAATCAAATGGCACACAAGGAACTCAGCTGCCGTATGGGGGGTGGGGGGCGGGGGGGGTCTTACTTTCTTACTTGCCAATTGCGTACAATTGCGACGGCCTCAAAACCATCCAGGAACCGGAGCCTAGTTGCCTATTCAGCTCATTCTGCCGCATTGCCGCGCCGCTGGGTTATTAAGTTTTTTCTCCCTCGAAATTATCCCCTATCTCATTGCAGCAACGGCTGGTTCTAGAATGACCCCTAATTACTAACCTACGCAAACTACGGCGATCCGGATCCCGGTTCCCTTACGGGGCCCGTCGACGGTCTAGCTACATAGTGCCCACGGATAGCTCCTCCGACTCGTAGAGCGAGCGAGCAACTGTTAGTGGTTCATCCGATCCGCATTTCAGCTCGTGTGCGGCGTGCCTGGCCTCGCTGCTTATTGCGTTAGTTGTGCTACGGAGGGCTAATCGGGCGCTGGGCTAGCAATCAGGCAATGTCCTGACTCCTGATGCGTGAGTCCTGGCAGTCGCGGACGGTGCATGTCGACGTTCGCCACTGTCTAGGATAGCTCTCCAAACCAAAGGATTCCTACGATGACGACAATTGCTCTCTGCGTCTGGTCGATCATGTTTTGTTCCTGGAATCCGGGGGGATATCATCACAATGTATATAGTTCCTCCGACAGCAAGTTATTTTTACCCGGCTGCATAGGATAGGGTTCGTGCCGTTTTCATGCATTCATCTCATCCATGCTGCCACGACCTAGCAGCCACACAGATGCTGCTCAGCCCTTTCCAACAGCTTGCCGCTCACCTGCATTGCGGTGCATCATCTCAGCTATGCCGCTTCTGTTGGTGACTTCATTTTCCCCCAAAAACGGCACGAAGGAGCAACAGAGGAAGCAGGGCGCGCCTGGGCCATATGCCGACCACAATCGCCGGTGTTTATCAAATTGCGTAATTGTCATCCTATGAAGTCATGTTCCCCGGAGGCGATCGCCAGGAGTAGATTGGGACATTGCGTATGTACGTAATGAGGAGTCTTGGGGGTTTTGAGACTACTTTCGACTCCTTTGCCACCGCGAACCATGAGAATGATATGGATATATTAACGAATCTGGCTGGGCCTCGTCTCGTTCCGGCTCAATTGATAGCTGCTGCCTACCCCTACTAGGAAGGGAATGAATCCCCAGTAGTGTCGACGGAGGCTCACCAGCACGTCTAAACGGCTCCGCGGCTCGATTCGTATGCCCGCCGCGCGCCCATATGGTGCTTTCTCCCCCGCAATCCCCGGCGGCGCGCATCATCTTGCTTCTTTGGGATTTTGCTCGATTCGGCAGTAGCACACACACACACAGCCAGCCAGCCAGCCAATGACCGAGCCAGGTCGACCTATCGGCCTCAAGGCAGCTGAACTCAGACTGATTAGTGCTCAATGCACTTTTCCCTTTTCTTTCAGAATTACGCTACGGGCGAGCTCTTATTGGAGCAACAAATTCCGTGTCGTATTTTTCCCTTTCCTTAACTTTACGACCTTGTCGCAGCGAGAGTAATGTATTAGCCCTTGGACGATTCACCTTGATGGGTCTGACAAAACCCTCTGTTTCAGGGGCCCATCGGGGGAGCAGGGAAGGCGAATCTTGCGCAATACGACGAAATAGATTGACTGATTGAATCAATCCCGCAGGGACCCTTTAGCTACGACGCAAAAACGTTTGGCTCTCTTTCTCTCTCTTCGAATCTCTTGCGGCGATCTTGGCACATGCAAACCGACCAATCTCCAGGCTCAGGGCTTCTTTTGCCGGGACGGACTGCCCAGGGTGCCAGCCAGATTCGGAGCCAACCACTGACAGGCCCCAGTCCTAGCCAACTTAGCTAGCTGCCAAGACTAGACCAAAGGAAGCATGTCGAATTCAGGGGTAAAAGGACTGACGACGCTTCATTTACCCTCACTCACAAATGTTAGATAGTGATTTGACAAATTCGAAAGTTCCCGAGCAGATACAGATCATTCCATGCCAAGCCAGATTGCCTTGTCCCAGGCAGAAATAAGGTTCGTGTGTCATCTTAACTGCAAGTAAACTCTTTTCCGTTCATTCGCAGCTTTCGTATCGCACGATATATGCGATGCACGTCAGCTTAGAAGTCGTACACTCATGCCTTACTCAGCGGGGGGTTTCGTTCGACACCGACACATCCCATCCCCGCCAGCCCACTTCCTGATCGTAACGTAGCCATGCCAGCATGCTATGCTGCGCTGCTAGTTTGCTGCAAGTTTGCTGTTTGCGTGCTGGATATCTCCGGAAAGCCATCTCGCACTGTGAAACTGTGATCTTCCTTGTCCCTTTGTTTCGTTTCCAATGGGCAGTCGTTCATGGTTGATGGAACCAGGACCTTCAATTCTGGACTGCAACATCATCGCCGACCCACATCGCGACGCTCACCGCACAGGTACGTGGTAACGGGGCCCTGAAACAACAAAGCAACTCGTCTGTTCGGGTTCTTCTAGAACGGCTCCCGGAACGAATCACGTTTCTCTGTCTCCTCTGCGCTATCGTCTTCTTCTCATCCCATTCCAGAAACCGTTCGATAGATCTCCCAACATCTGCAAGAACAGCATTGCGTGCTGTAGGAATTTCAATTGCCGTGCAGCACGCGGATGGGGGCCGCCAGTTCCGTGGGTGACACGGTGAAGGAAGAGGGAAGCTCGCTTATCGCTATCTTATCATCCCAAACTCCCCGCTCCTCTATCGGCGCCCGTGACTTTCGCTGTCGGCTGTGACTGAGGAACTCGTCGCGACCGATGATGATTACACTTGAACCGCAATACAAAATGCATAATGAATGATATGATTCAGATGTATTCGCGCAAGTAAATCTAGTATTGAATCGACCTTTCTTGAAGTCTGCAGCTTCTTGAATGCCTACTCTTATTCTATCAACCATCCACCCTAATTCCAACGTCGACATCGACGAGCCTACTCCGTATCTCGTATCGTACTCAGATACGACGATTGCAAATCCTGGAGACTGAAGCCCCATATGGTAGTCAGGTAAAGTATCAAAAGCCCAACCACAGCCGTCGCAACAGCAACAGCCACGACAATGGATGTCGCCAGCCCCAATGGTCTGTAATCGTCAGTATCCGTGGATGGGCGTCGGCCATTTCGCGAGAGTTGTACCATGGCCTCCAATTCTTCTCTTGCCACGTGGGTCTCGCCGCTGTCTTCATTGCCTTTCGCAGCCAATGCCACGGCGCCTTCGACCACTAAATGTGTTGTTTTTGTTAGCCATTGCCATTGTTGTGCAACTTACAGCGACCATGTTAATATGTGAGGCTAACCTCTCAGCATGTCGCTCCCGTTCTACTTGAGCGCCCTCACTTTCGGCGTCGTGATGATGCTGCGCGCCGCCTCATCCAGGTGAATTCGTGTCACCGGGTGGCATAGTCATCGCAATTTATCTTCCACACCTTTCGGCGTTGAGCCTCCGAGAAAGGGGGGTAATGAACCCGCGCGTGCGCTTTCGAAATGATATCCTCGCCTAGGTCATCTATCCGGTTCATCTCCAGTATGACCAGACTTTGATTTGCATCCAACGCATCGCGGAAGGCTACGGTGCAGGCAGGTTAGTAGAGATAATATGGAGAGAACCTGGGCGTTTCGTGAACTCACCTCCTCGGAAACTCTCCTCCATAGATGAACCGCCGTCACCAGATGAGGGCCTCCCGGCCAACAATTTGTCGGCATCTACAAAGTGGACAATCGTTTGCCATTTGTTGGCCGCACGGATAACTTTCATCATCTCCACTTTGTGTTGGGCTGGGAAGTGGTCGATCACGTCGCTGGAGGATAGTGTCATCAGTGGCCTCTTTCTGTGAGCGGCGATGCATTCTGTGTGGCAACGAGATACTGTTAGTGTTTCATCCGTCACTTTCAGGGCCAACGCCGGCGGGCGATCTACCTACCTGCAGTGAAGGTTTTGCCCAAGCCCGGGCCTCCATACAGGTGCAAAAGGAGACCGCTGTGCCGTGCCTCGACCAGACGGCTAATGAGTCGCTTCTGGGGTTCGTCCATGACCAGCTCGTTCATGGGAGCGTGCTTCCAAGTGAGAAGTCTCAAACCTTGGACAGGTACCTTGTCTATATATCACATCAGCATCGTATATAACCTGCAATTTGGGTAACTAAGGGGGAGGGACTTGCGCCAGTCTCGGGGGTACAAGACAAAAGCCCAAGTCGACGAAGAGGGCAGAGCAGGCATTGGTGCGGCGTTAGGATCTTGCTCGATCTCGAGTCGATTCGGCAATAGTCTCGAAATCTCTTTTCTTTTCTGGCTGCTGGGCTGACACTCCTAGGTTGTCATTACACGCATCGCAGGGGCAGTGCGGAGATCAGACAGCCAAATCTACATCGCTCATCAGGGGTGGGACCCCTTCTTGTGGCTGCTCCATTGAGGGCCTGCTGATGATCAATCATTACAACGGAATCGATCTCGAACCAAGTTAGTTTGGCTTCCGATGCGAGTGGGTGTTTTTTTTTTTAGTCTTACCTCGACTTGCGGGTAGTCGGCAGATAATCCTTTGAACTGCCAAGGTTGAACTTCCCGGACTACATCCCAGTAGGACCTTCCGTTGGCGATGCTGTCCGTGACACTGAAGGACGACGGTTCGCTACTCTGTGATGGCCCCACGGCCTCTCCTTCGGTAGATTTCGACGAGTCTTCGTCGTCGTCATAAACCTGCCATGATGCAGGCTCTAGAACTCGCCACAGCCTCTCCCTCAGCCCGACAAATGGAGCAACTCTGTACCCGGAGACAACCTCCCCCAGACTGTGGCCGTCGTATTCCATATTCCACTCTCCGACATTCAGAAAGCCAACCTGTACATCATATCGGCAAGGTAAGGCAACGAATGGCCCTCGGCTCAGAACGTTTGGCCATTCGCCGCCGTGGGGGCGGCGGGATAGACCGTGCGTCGCGGCAGCCAGGGGCAAACTACGTCGTAGATGATGGTGGTGCCCTGCTTCTGCGATACCCACGCTATATCGAACGTGTACATCCCCCTCCTGTTGCGTTTCTTTTATTCGTTGACTTGCGTCATGATTGTCATGTCCCAAGTACTCGATCAGAAGTTGTATATGCTCAGGAATGTCCTGCTTCATTGAACACGCCGCAATACTCTCACTTCCGGTTCTCCACTCTGCTGCGTACTCTTTCGGTTCATCGTAGTGGTGCACCAATGGCTCATAGGGCCAACTAAACATGGGATAGGCCTTCGTCAGCTCCAGTTCTGGGTAGTACCGAATAACGGATCGGAGAGCGTAACCTGACGTGCTGCTGAGGTCTCGGGGTTAAAGATCCACAGGGGTGCGCCGCAGAGCTCATTGTTGTGTGCAAACCCACGGATAACTCTGGCGGGCAGTTGAGCCACAACGCGGGCCAAAGGTATTGCCGGTTTCGCGATGATATACACCCTAATGGCAACCTCGGGCCGCTCCGGGGGCTCACATAACTCACGCATCTGTTGCTTGTTGAAGAATCGTTTGGCACGCCTCTTCAGGCGCTCTTCGCAGCAGACGACTATCCAAAGTCTGGCATCGGCCTCACTCCTACCCAACATTGCTGGCCTGATGACGAATGGATGATGGGGATATCGTCCTGTATCCCATCTAAGCAGGTTTTCGAGTAATAGGTTGCTGATGCGGCTGATGACTTCGCCGTAGCGCTGCAGGTTCTCTCGGCCCGGATCAAGCTTACTAAACTCACGAAGTCCCCCTAGGGCAGGGGGTTGTGGATTCGCTTCAACATTCGGATTAGTTGCATCTTGCATCGCTAGGATCTGAATGTTGTCGTCGTTAGGCAGAGACAAAGGTGGAGTTGCATGGCCGGGCTGGAGGGAGGCATGGAGAACGCTCGAGCTGGTTGTGCTAGGAAAGGGCATATTGGACTTGTGTCATGCCCTCAGTCATGCGAGGCGCGAATGTACAGTTTATGCTAGATGTTCATATTCAGCAACTGTGTTTCAAGACAGCAGTTTCTAAGATTGTACGCTTCCTGGACGACGTTTGCGGTAACACGTGACGTAAGAGCATGCGTTCAGACGCTTGAACCTGAAGGAGGTATTCCATTCGCTCTCTGTGTGCGGGGTATAGTTATCGAGGAACAAGACGAGCGTCATGCCAGCTTCCATGATGTAACACTACATGCAATGCTGTGTCTGTAGAATAATACGGCTTCAATAGATACTTTGAGGGTATGTACATTACACACGGCCTACCCAAAGTAGTCATGTAATCACACGCAAGTAGGCCGCAGTTCGATAGCAAGAGTCACACCCCCTTTATCAGTGCCCAAGTACACCACAAGCCAGTCAGCTGAAGTATCACTGGCCCGGAGCCAAACACCGCGCCTCCCCGCAGCCCGACTGCACCCAGATGCCCTGTCCGTGCCAGATGTTCGGAAACGACCGATACGTGAACCCAACGGCGCCGCAAACGGCGTGCTGGGAGCTCGCGTCGCGGTCGAAGTAGAGGCTGCACGTCCCTGCAGTATTGACCTCCATGGCCGCGCAGTCGGCGTTGTCGACGCAGGCCTGGCAGCACTTGGCGGCCGCATCGCCGTCGTCTTCGGACAGGCGCCCAACCACCACGCCCGCGGCGCTGTCGTCGAGGTAATTCCACCGGAGGCCCTGGCCGTCGTGGTCTCGGACGATGTTGGTGGGGCGCACTTGGCCGCGTACGTCGTAGTCACGGTGGGTGCGCAGGACGCCCGCACCGTCCGCGTCGTGCCGACGGCCACGAGCGTCGTCGACGTCTGGGTTAGGGTCGTCCGCCACGCCGTCTGTGTGGCCAACGTGACGGTTCTGAACCCGGATTAGGTCTGGATACCGGTGTTCTGGGCTACGGCGCCGGAGAGGGCCAACGCGACAAGGAAAAGTCAGCGCATCATGACTGAAGGATGTTCAAATGGTAGAGTATGAGAGATGCGGCGACTAAGTACACGACTTACTGTTGATCTGCCCGCGGGAGATTGGCAATGATCGGCGTTGAGGAGGATGTGATAAGCTCCAACATAGCGAGGTGCCTCGATGAGATACTTATACTGTTCGCGCAATGTTGCAAGCAACTGGCCTCGGCTGTCCTGCCCGCCTTTCCCCCCCTCTCTTGTGATTCCGTATATCCCCGGTATCTCCTCCAGAAATGGGTAGTGGCCAATGTCCAAATGTAGCCATTACTCCAGTGGGACGTTGGGCGTGCCTTGCGTAAAAAGTTTGCTAATATCGATGCGACGCGAGGGATGAAAACGTATCTCGCGTATGTAATTACTGGTGTGCATATAACGCGAGGGATAGAAATATTACATTTGTCAGGACTTATAAATCTTGTCTTTACGTCCCATAACGGGAAATGCGCGTATGTTTCTCTAATCCTTCGTCGTGAGAGGCTTGAATACCTTATTGCCAATGCAAAGTATTGCATGCCGTGGCTGTCATACTGCAGTCATCAAGGGTCGCTGGCCGTGCCGTTCAACTATATGTATGGTTATCTGTATGGTTCTAACAGGCATGCTTGATTTTATAATCTGAAATACATTGCCAAGGGTGACTATCTGGTTGCCATGATTGTGATAGTTTTCAACAAGTGTTGCTGTCCACCCCATCCCTTGACATGTTGGCATGAGGCCGCGTCAATTGACACTGATCCCATCTTGTAACCCCTAGAGACCTGTAGACAATGGCACTGCCACTTTAGCCCGAGACCACCCAGTAGGATCCATGATCAATGTCATTGTCGATATGGCCATCTTGAGGGTTCTTGTTATGCAGTCAGCCACGGAAATAGCGGCGGCCCGCATGTCCCGTTTCCTTCGATTCAATGCCATGGCAGCCCAGCAGAAATAAGAGATTTATAATAATCTAAAGGTTATACTCGTTATCGTTAAGTCAATTCCTATAAGTTGTACCGAGTCCTTAGCAGCCGATATCAGACTACGTCAGAGGCATAAAGGCCACACGCGGACCTCGACCTTTCCGAGATGATAAAGTAAGATTCCAACCCAAGGAGAAGTAAAGAAGAGCGGTAGTTCAGTAACTTCTTTCTTACTGCTTTCTAAACATAATTATCCTACCATCTGCATCGCTCATAGCCTAGATGGTCTATTCGTTAAGCGGATGATTACCAAGTCTTCGGTTTCCCGGAATAATAGTATACATGGATCACTCAGGAACCCATCCCTCCGCTCTATGACGAAGCTCATTATATTCAAGCCTCCCGCGCGGCAGCAGATCTAACTACCCTTGAAACATCAAGCCACCCCAAAGTGCAACCCCGTCGTCACATCGCCCCACCTGGCATACAGCAAATCCCGCGGCGGCGCGTCCCGCGGCTTCCAGGGCGCCACGCTACCGTACCGCGGGAGCCGGCTGTCGGCGCTCTCGCGGTAGTTGGACGTCAGGTTCCAGAAGCGGCGGTCCTGCATGCGGGCCGCGTCGACGGCGCCTACCCTGGGCGTCGCGGACGTGACTTTTTGTCGCTGCATGTGTCGGTACACGCGCGTCAGGATCCGCGCCGTCGCGTCCGCGCCGGGCGTCCAGGACGCGTCTACGTACCCGATCATGAAGAAGAGGTTCGGCACGTCCGACAGCATGGCGCTGTGCCAGCACCGGCGCGTCGACCACTTGATCGGGTCGCCGCCGTCGACGCGGACGGGGATGCCGCCCATGAAGTGCATGCGCAGGCCCGTCGCCGTCACGATGACGTCTACGTCGTCGAGGGTGGTGGTGATGTTGGTGTTGCCATTACCTTTGCCGCTGTTGACGCTGCTACTACTGCCTTTGCTCCTTTCGAGCTCGATCCCCCGCTCCGTCACGGTCCGGATCTTGGCCGTCACGACCTCGCACTTGGGCTTGGGCCCGCCGAGGGCCCTCTGCAGGTCCCCGTCGGGCGTCAGGCACACGCGCTGCTGCCAGGGCACGTAACTCGGCGTGAAATGGGGGTCGTGCGCGAAGCCCTCGGGTAGGCTGGCGACGACGAGCTTGCGGAACTCGGCCGTGGCGAAGTTGGGGAAGTAGCGGCACATCAGCACGACGCACCACTGGAACGTCATGTGATACCAGCGCTTCCACACCTCGGCCGCGCGCCGCGGCAGCAGCGTCTCGGACCACGTCTTGGGCCGGCCCACGTTCGGGGTCGAGACCACGTACGAGGGGCTGCGCTGCAGCATGGTGACGTGGCGGGCCTGCTTGGCGAGGTTCGGGAGCAGCGTGATGGCCGTCGCGCCGCTGCCGATGACGACGATGTTCTGGTCGGCGTAGTCATAGTCTTCGGGCCAGAACTGGGGGTGGATCACTTTGCCCTGGAAGTTCTCGATACCAGGGATCTCCGACTTCAGGGGCTTGTCGTAATCATAATACCCCGAGCCTAGGACCACGAAGCGCGAGGTAAACCGCTTGATGCGGCCCTTGTGTTCCATCTCGACCGTCCAGGACTGGCCCTTGGATGACCAGTCGACCGAGAGCACCTTGTGGTGGAAGTGGAGGTACTTGCCCAGGCCGTACTTCTTGATGCAGTCCTTCATGTACGAGAGGATCAGGGGGCCCTCGGCGATGGGCGTGGAGTATGGCCACGGCTCCCACGCGAAGCCGTAGGTGAAGAGGTCCGAGTCGGAACGAACCCCGGGATATTTGAACAGGTCCCACGTGCCACCAACATCGCCCCGGGCTTCGAAGACGGCAATTTTGGCATCTGGAGTCTCCGTCTGCAGCCTATACGCACAGTTGATGCCCGAGATGCCGGCGCCTGCAACAACATCAGCCCATCAGCCAATATGACGTGTCCTATCACATATCACCGAAGACCGCCAGGGGAGTACAAGAAAAGCAGTATAACTTACCGACCACAATTACATCATAGTCGACCTCGGTCGACGCCTTTTTCTCGATGCTAAGACCCATGTTGAGCTTGGTCTAATGTCGCATTGAGCAGCGGCCGGATTTCCGGGTGTTTGTTTCTCAGAAATGAAATAGGAATCAGAGACCTTTATTTGCGCTAGTACAATCGTCTGGGCTCGGGACAGAGATGAAATTAAACAGTCGCTGCGTGTCTCAGTTGTGCCGTCTCCGTGAGTTCGGTGTCACTGACGGGGCTCGACGCAGGAGGGATGGGATGCACCATTTATCAGAGCTCATGTGCATCGCATGTTCGTCATGAACCCCCAATGCTACACACCATCCATAACTGCCGATCTAGGCACATCTTGAATGCTGGGCTGCCTATCATGTTTGCTTTTTGTTCCCCCCCCCCCCCCTTTAACCTCGGCCCCCGCGCACCCACCTTTTAGAGAACAGCCAGCTACTGTCTGCATTGAAGCACTATTAGCGATGAATGCTACGCCAGCTGTGGATGCTAGGATTCCCGGTACACAGCCCCATCACCCCCGGTCCCTATGCAGGTCTACTTACATGCCATTTTGGGACAAGCTCTTCCGATTGAAGTCGATCTCGGACGCCAATAGCTCCTCGGATATCTGGAACGGTGGAACGGATGGATGTTTCTGGTCACAGTCATGTGTCTGTGGGCTGTTTGCCAAGGGTTGCCGAGGGGACGCTGTCCCCGGTTTCTCAAATAACTGCGAGACAGCATCATAGACATTGCCTTTTCTGGGGAGTCCGGGCAGGTTGGGAAGGGCTCCGTGATTCGTTATTCGGCTACTCCTTCTTTCTCCGCTTTGCTCTCCGCATTATTACAGTATCTACCCCTGAAACTGCATACGGGGGAAAGTGCATATGTGAGTAAAAGTGCATAAAGTATGTACTGTATACGACTTCTAAAAAGATACAGTTTCAGGGGCCTTAATAAGGGGCTCCGGTACCGCTAGTAGGGGGTTGAGACCTATATTTCGACAATTTTATACATACGTATTTCCCTGCCAAATCTGTCGTCGAGTGGGTCTGGTTTTCGACCCAGGTTCCCAGGTCAGAACAAAAGTGGAGCGGGTCGGTCGGATCGGGGGCTTTTTGGTGACGTTTGGAAAGCGAGCCTGAGTCGTATGCACTTTCAGGGGTACGTACTGTATGGTACTTTTGCCGCATGGTGCAGAATAAACTCTCTGGGATCCGTGGGTAGATGCTAAGATCGCCTGACCTCGGAACAACAGGGGTCCGATTCCTTCGTGATGGGTATAAATTGGGACTGACGATCACAACCGATGGTACCAGTCGTATGGGTGCAACTATTTGCCCCTATCGGTGCTTGCCTAACCATATAACAGTTGCTACTGGGAATATTAAATAGGCAACAGCTCCTGAGAATCATGGGATGAGGTCGTACGATACAGCGGTGGCAGGAATCAATAAATGTTACAGCAAACCGCATATATTGGATTGACATTGGTACGATAGTCATTGGAAATGCATCTTTAGGTTGGTGTTTCTTCCGGATCTGTTTAGTGCTTACTGCTGGGCACTGGCGTGGCATTGGGGGTTTGATGCACATCATATCATATTAGCAGTTCCGCCGACTGCAACGCTGACACGCATTGTTATATGTATGTTTGGCATGACGCCTGTGTGCTAGATATGACTGCACGCCAGTCGGAAAGGACTGTACGCCGAGAAGGAGCCAAGGCAGGCTGTCCAAGGAAAAGCTTGAGTCTGAGCCTACACATCAGTCAATTGCCCACAGAAAGAACAGCACAAGGATATCAAAAACAATGAAGAAATCATCGCTACCAACTTCCAGCCTCCAACCTCCAACCCAAGCCTAGTTAGCCAACAACGAGGCCCGGGGCTTCCTCCGGATGAACTCCCCAACCTTGGTCGTCACCTCGCGCACACTATCCTCAAACCCCAAATTGCCCCCTACGAGGAGCGTATCATGCGGCGCCCCGTCCTCGTCATGAGCTCGAGGTCGTTCTGCCTCCTCCTCTTCTTCTTCCTCTCCCCTTTGCCATTCATACTACCCCCATCTTCTTCTTCTTCTTCTAACAAGGCGACGACCTCTTGCATCTCCCGCACCCACCGTGCCCCGTCGATCTCGAGCACCTCGGCCGCCCCGAAACTGACAAACAGGCGCACGGGCGTCACGAACGGGCGACCCAGGGGCGAGATGTACGGGTCCGACGCGGGCACGAGGCGCGCGTAGGCCGCCGCGCCCCAGCGGAGGAAGGAGGGCGGCAGGATGTCGGTGCCGTAGTGCGGGTTCGACGTGAGGACGACGTCCGGGCCGAGATTGTTCACGGGCGCGACCCAGGGGGAGATGAGGACGGCGCTGTGCGGCAGCGGGATGCTGTTGTGTAGCTGTGTGGAGTGCTCGGCGAGGTAGCGCAGCAGCCCGATGATCAGGTTTCCGCCCGCGCTGTCGCCCGAGAGCACGATGTCCTTTGCGGGGATCCCCAGCTCGCGCACCAGGTACAGGTAGCTCGTCAGTACGTCCTGGAGGGCGCCGGGAAAGGGCACGGGGTCGGGACGGCAAGCGAGCCGGTATTGCGGGGAGTAGACGCGATCCACGCCGGCGTGCCGGAGCAGCATCGAGGCACCGAAGCCCATTGTGGCGGTCCGGCCGTCGCCGATGACGAAGGCTCCGCCGTGCACGTGCAACATCACCATCGAAGACAATGAGGAAGAGGAGGGGAGAGAAGACGACTTTGACGGTTTGTCCGTGGGCAGGAAGCAAGTGATGCCCACGGGCGCCGGCGCCACGGCGGCGCTCCTCAGCGGTCCGACGTAGTCCGTCTCCGATCCCGGCTGGGCGATGCAGAACCGGTCTTTCTCCTGGCCCGGCTCCAGGCTCAGCGGCGCCGGCGTCTCGGTGACGCAGGCGCCGTGGAGGACGGGTTTGGTGAGCGTCGCCATCAGGCTCTGCTTCAGAGTCCATGTCGGGATCGGCCGCAGGCGCGGGAAGAGGGCGAACTTCAGGGTCCAGTACGGGATGCGCGGCAGGACGGTGGCCAGGTAGCATACGCTGTAAATCGACGACAGGGGCTGTCGCGCGAGCCAGGGCAAGGGCGGTCCCCTCCTTCCGGTGCTGAGGAAATGAAATGCTGCGCCATTGTAGTCGCTGATTGACTTTGCGGTTCGTGGACAGTGAAGTCGTCGCGAGCAGGTTACTTGACCGTTACTCCTCCTGCGGGACGGCACCGAATTGCGAGATTGAAGGTGACGTGAGACATGGCAATCTACCTTCTTCCCGTGTCAATCAGCCGCGGCACAAGGAATACCTTGGCCTGTTCCCTTCGCTGGCGGATTGGCCTGTCTCCTTCGCTGACGGATTGGCCTTATCACTTCCCCAATCGGCCAGCGAATAGCTATGCCGCGGCAGGGGTGGGCGTCATCAGGGAAGCATGCGGGGTAGATGGCCAGCGCAAGCCAGATCTGATCTGGTGGACATCACCTCCAAACTCCCGAGCGATGTGCGCGCTCTGTACAGTATGTAGATGCGGCCGCATTGTGCAGGAAGGGAGGGGCCGCAGCATCCCAATGAACCGATGGAAAACCCACAGAGCGGGTACACGATGCCACATCTCCCGGCATTTGGCTGATCGATCGGGCGATAGAAATATCCCGACAGCCTGATGGAGGACCGTATACATAGTTGTATACAGTTGGGTGTACTCCGTATTGAGCTTCCACTCAGTGGACGATCGCTGGCCGATGATGCTGCTGCTGCCCAACCACACAACAAGGGTACAGTCCCATCGCTGTGCGGGCCAAGGATGCGGGGGTCGCTTGGCGTAGGTGGCTCTTGTCATCAGCCATCATAGACAGTGTGTTAACTGCTGTACATGACCAGACTGCCAGATTTTCTAGCATCACAGATAACTTGAAGCAGCTCATGAAGTGGACCAATGATGCCAATGCCTTCGTCGATGTCGGCGGTGGACATACATGATAGTGTGTTAGGCTCACTGCTATTCCTGAAACAATACTTAATGGATGTGCCCACCAACCGGGCTAGCAAGTCTCCGTACACGTGCAGGCAAAGTATGAACTAATGCACCACATCCGGACCCGGTTAACAGTCTTCAAATTCGGTATGCAGGTTAGCCAATTGGCCAAATGAATTATTTTATTTATTATTATCTTCGTCTACTGTTATATTGGTCACCAAAACCTCTTCAGTGTGATTGATCCCGTCAACGTCTCCCAATTAAAACACTGGTCCGCCAGCCTCGAGCTGATTCGCCTCCCGCTTCAGCAAGTCGGCCCGGAACTTGCGGTACGCGTTCTCGACACGGCCCTTGCGGGCGGGGTCCTTGGAGATGAGGCGCGCCGCGGACCAGCTGCCCAGCAGGAAGCCCAGCTCGCCGCCGAGGATGGTGCCGCCCAGGCCGAAGAAGAAGTAGGTCGCGTAGTCGCCGAAGCGGCTGGGCTGGATGAAGGGTGTGATATCAGGCACGGGTTCTGTATGAGCGTTAGTCGATATATCCATAGCAAAAGGGTTCTAGAGAGGGAAAAGGCCTCACCTTGCCTCCCCCAGCGAACACGACGTGCGTCGGCCGCTCGGCGGCGCGGAAGGCCCTGAACACGTCGGCTCGGGCGCGGCGCAGGCGCACGGCGGCGTAGAGGCCCAGGCCCAAACCCACGAGGGTGCCGAGGGTGGCGGGCACGCTAACGCGCGAGGCGGCCTTGTAGAGGCAGTCGCGGTCCGACTGCTCGAGGTCGTGCTTCATGTGCTCGTCGGCCAGGCGGGCAAACTCGTCGTGGCGGGGGTCCCGGCGGAGGGCCGCGAACGGGGTGCCGTTGATGCTGCTGCTGCTTCTCGACATTATTTGATTGGTTTGGTTTGTTGATGATGTTGATTTGCTCGAGCCTCGGTGATGATTTGGGCGTGTGCGCTTGAGATTGAGTCTGAGACGTGCTGGTGCGTTGTTCGATGCTGAGATTAAGTATCCTGGAACGGACCGCTCGGGTGTCCTAGACAGATGAACCGTTTGAAACGAGGGGGGTGATTCTTCTTGACACAGCAGCTTCGTCAAGGTTTCTCTGTGTGTGATGAAGACAAGATGTGCTGGAAGCATCACTATGACATCATCGGCACCGACCAAAGCTACCTCTCCACCCTGGGTCAATTGCATCAATTGTATGTCGCTCTGAGCTCTCTGACTGACCACACGCAAATGGCTCAAACCCCGAGACATCTAGTTCATTGCGACCGGCAGTCAGTCTGCCGATAGAAGCCAGGAGACCTCTCTTTGATATTCGTATCAACTATGCACCAATTTTTAGGGGTTTAGGTTGGTAGAGTAGAGCGTGCGACCGGTCATTGTCGTGGTCGGCAGGTCGGTGCCAGCTTGCCAGCTTGCCAGCTTGCCAGCTTGCCAGCTTACCAGCGTCCCGCAACCGCTGAAACGCAAATGCTGAGAGCTGTGACAGGCGCTTGGCGACCATTCAGCTTTGTGGTGAAGCCACAACTCTCAAGCCATAACGAACATGGCGAATCAATTGCCCAGGACTTGACAGATCCTATGGACAGCGGCGAACTCTTTTTGTATCATTTCTCTTGATTTGGTTTTGTCTTTCATCTCAAGTTTCTCTTGGGATCCCTACCAGCAACAGTCCGACCAGGGTTGGGTTGGAAGTGAGAAAGATTAGATGGCAGATGTCAAGCCTCGTCCCAGATCCAAGACGAGCAGAGAACACACACCCTAAAGTAGACGTACATAGACTCCCAATCAGAAAGGGTATATGTTATGAAGATAATTACTTAGTTATTCAACTCAAAATGCTATAGGCTATTTATACAACACTCGCCTCTGTTCTTCTTCTTCGTCGTCTCATCCGTCCTGGTGCCTGGACGGCTTCTTGAGCATCTGGGCCCGCGAGTTCTTCCGCGACATCTCGCGCGACACCTTGCGCGACACGGGCTGCGCCGAGATCTCCAGCTCGACCTTGCCCACCGAGCTCAACGGGTCGACCTGGGCCGCCACGTACTCGTCCCTGTAGTGCATGTTGCTATTCCCGCTGCCTCCTCCGTAATACGGCCCGCCCCCGCCGCTCCGGCTCCGGTTGAGGCTGGACTCGCTGGTAGCACGACTGTGCGGCCCCCCACCACCGCCACCGCCGCCGGTGCTGGTGTTGCTGCGCGTGCGGTGGCTCTGCTGCAGCTCGACGCCGTCGCCGTACTTGCCGTCGCCGCCCAGCCCGTCGAGGTCCTCGTCGACCGTCTCGAACCGGTGGATCCGCTCGACTTTGATCTCGCGCGTCACGAACACCTTGTCGAGCCGCGCCGTCAGCACCGGCCAGAAGACCGGGATCGACGCGCAGATGGACGCGAAGTTGACCTCGAGCGTCGCCAGCTCGATGCTGATGGGGCCGTACCACGTCGGGTCGAAGGTTGGGAACGTCGCGGCCCGGTGCTCGACGATGGTCTTGACCCGCCAGATGGAGATGAAGTTGATGCTGGATATCCGTTGTGGTTAGCCAGGGTTCGGTTTCACTCTTATCTATTCCCCTGTAACGACTTAGGGCACGAGGGGGAAAAGAACTTACAGAACACCCATGGCGAACAGCCCGATCAGCCCGATCTTGGACTTGAAGGGCGTGTTCTCGGCGAAGTAGATCGGGATCGGGATGCAGAGCACGATGATGTCGAGCGTCATGTTGATGGCGGCCGACGAGGCGTACGTGGCGTAGAAGGCGGGCGCGACCAGGGACCCGAACGCGTAGCACGTGCCCGGCAGCGTCAGGGTCCAGTACTTCTGAATCGGGAAGCACGGGACGATGGCCATGAAAGAGTAGGCCAGGCCCCAGAGCGCCGTCGTGATCATGACGACTATACAAACGACGCGCATCCGGCCCGTCTTGAAGATGCGCAGGTACTGGAACAGCAGCGACAGCTTGACGAAGGCCGTCGAGCAGCAGTATGTGACGTTGGCGACGTAGAAGAACTGGGGAACGAGTAAAAGAGCACCGGGTTAGCTCATGTGCCTTGCCGACGGTGGAGTGCATGGTTCTCTCTTTTTGGGTACTTACTTTGAGGTACATGATCCTGTCCTGGGCCGATATCAAGATGAAATGTTGTCCCATGCCATATCTCGTTGCTAAATTTCCACATCATGGTCAGTCCACGCACCAAGTAGTAGGTACTTATGCAGCGCCTCAAAGCAACATCTTATCTGAGTTGCACTCACCAATGCATTCACATATAGATCCCACTGTGCCGGAAAGCTATGTATAGTCAAGGTCAGCAACAATAGCTTGATGGCATCCAGTCGTCAGAGACTGTGAAAAAGGGGGCCTACGGACCAGGACCAACACCACAAAGACATCGTCCCATCCTGGCGAGTACATGATGAAGAACCGCGTGTAGATCCGAAAGATGACGCATGCCCACGTTACTGCCTGTCGCGATAGTCAGTCTCTGCATTGCGTTTGGAATGATGCTGTCTTCGTACCAGGAACGACACGGCCAGCGCGATGATGGTTTCCGGGTAGTTCGACACCGGCTGGGTCTCGTGCAAGTTGTCGTAGAAGCCGATCAAGCCGATGATACTCTTCGTGTCGTCCGCCATGGTGGGCCGAGTGTTGTTGTTGTCGTCCCAACTCTCTCTCGCAAAAACAGATCCCAAATGTCTCCCGTTCCGTCCCCTATCGGCGGGCGCGCTCGCTAGGCGGCTGGCGGCGGGCGACGGTGTGTGGCGGTGTGCTCCTTTTTTTTTTTTTTTTTTTTTTTTAACGCACTTTGGTCGTTCACGACACACTCAAAAGCTGGTGGTGGGAGGTTCGTGCTCGTGACTGCTGCTGCTGCACATCGCTCATCGATTGACGACGGACTATTCGTAAATGGTGTCTTCCCTAAAGAGTTTCGAGGCCGCGAAAAAGCAATTGGCTCCCGAGACGATCGGGGCGATTGAACTTTATTTGACTCAAGGATCTCCTGTTGGTGCCACCCCTAATTGGTGATCGATCCCTCCCTTCCTTTCCCACAAGTCTCGAAGGTCACACCAAATTCACTGCGAACGTGCCGCCACGATCTAGGATTATCCTTGCATTGACCCCCATCGGGCAGGGAACCCCCCGACACATTAGAGCCGGGGGTCGGTCGGCCTTGTCGGAGGCATTCTTGCCCAGCATCGCATAGGTTGTTTCAACGTCCCTAGTTGATGGAGAACAGATGAGCGACGGGCTCCTCACCTTGCTGTGCTTTCGGCCAACCGGCGCCGAACCGGCGGCGTCCTTGGGGGTATAAGCGAGGCGAGCACAGGTCAACTCGCTGTCCCGACTCGCTTAGCTGGGCTGGAGTCGCATTCAAAACGGGAACGGCTAAGGGCTTAGTCGGCATGCTAGCAGGCAAACCAGGTCGGACGACAAGGAACTTAACTAGGTAATTGCCTGCACGCTGGGACCCCGTCATCGCAATTATCTTGCTAGCACGCAAGCCAACACAACGAATTATTCCAGAAAGGGTATATTCCTCGCTTCTATGGCTATGGACGTACATACGTCAACGGGTATGTCAGAGAGTGTCAACTTGACTGACACTGTCAAGAGTGTTATTAGATGGAACCCCAACCAAAAGCCTCCCGCACGCTAAGGCACGCCAATCTTAATATTTAACTTTTCGTCCGCCTCGGGCCGCTAAGGTGCGACGAGTGTTGTGTCAGTGACTGATTAGTCAACCGGCCTTGGCTTCAGATGCCGCTTCACTGTCACTTCCGCCGGTTTGAAACAAACGACGAACCGCGAGGGTTAGATGGTTCGTAATACAGCAGCTGATCTCATCCATTATGTACGGCAAGAATGTAACATTGACGATCAATTGTCGTCATCCACTTCTGCGTAACACGCTGCTGTTCGTGCTGCTTACTACTACATAGTGAGTCCTGACTGATGGACGAGGCCGTTCAGCTTTGACCAGGGGCTCCATTGCAACCGTCACCAACCATCAGGAACAGCCACTAGGAAAGTTGTATGTATTTAGAACTCACTGCCAGAGGAAGAGGACTGAGGTTAAAAGAGAGTGGCAAAAGCAAAAAGCCAAGAGACGAGGAACAAGGCATGAGAGAGAGGAAAAGGCGATGGAGAAAAACCGTTGCAGGTATCCATGCGCGTGTCTGCCCCCTTGCAACAATGGCCCCCCCCCCCCCGGTTTGTGTGATTTGTCGGCCGATAATTAGCTGCGACTAGCGAGATCCAAGTCGTGCCAAGTTGGACCCATGTTATTATACATTCTCCACAGTTGCGAATTTCTTTCTCACTTTGCCAGTCTCGATACTCCAGACCTCGTGGGACACACGATATTAACAATGGAGACAAACGCCCACAGAAAGCTTGTCGTGTCGGCCGAACTGCGAATTGTCACTACCAGACCGGAGAACCCCAGTGCAGAGTGGTTCCCTGCGTGCCGGAGTCCGGTTGATCTGGTGTTTTGAAGCCAAAGCTGAGGAGCGAGGAGTTTGCGGCAATCTCGCAGGAAGGAGGAGTCTGTTTCTTTGCTAACATGGGCTAATTAGCAACAATTTCTTTTTAGTGCTGCTCTAGTTCTACAACAGACAGACAGTCCAAGTTCTGCCTTTTGCCCTATTAATCCATTTGAGATATGCATTTCTACTTCCAATCCTACATATGTATGCATCCGTGCTAGTATCGGCCGGGGGTGATGGTGGTAATGGTAAGGGTGCTGACTCCCGACAATGGCCTGAACGCCCCTGGCAGGTGGCAGCCAAGATAGTCCCGTCCGGAGTGGCCTCGGCAAGCCTTTCAAACCATGTGCAATCATGCACGACACCATCCCGGTATACACCTCTCTGTACAGGTGACAGGTGACAGGACGTCAGGACTATAGAACATGCCCATGCTACTCTTTGCATACATATTGTAGTATATATACAGATCAACAGAGATCAAAGCGAGGTGCGCAACTTCCAGCGGCATCTTCCGTAATGAACAATGATGGTATGTCTCCAGGCACGGAATGCAACACCAGCCATCGATACCGATCTCATACGCAGTAATCGCCAGCACCCCTATATCTACGCTTTGCATAGTACATAGAAAGATATAGATGTCAAAGCGGCTCGAGGTCCAACGGAACCTTCCGTAATGAATGATGACGGACAGGCTCCAGCCGAAGTATGCACACCAAAGGTAATTGTCACCCTCTTTTCCTTCAATTCGATAATTACCATCAGGGCAGAAAAGAAAGACCCACGAAGGGCAAGTCACTTAGAAAAGCCACCATACCAACTGCCTTTCGAAATATGCAAAAACGTAACAACATATATGACTCCTGTTGATCGGCAAACGTTTGGTGATAGCCATGGGGTTGCGAGAGAGAAAATAATTAAGCACAATAAGCAGATCTCATACGAATCGCGCACAAGAGACCTATCTAATCGCATCTTATCTATATCCGTAACTCTGGCTCGACATGGGGCCTGAGCTGCGCGCAGGTCTTTTCTTTTCTTTTCCTACCGTTGCAAAACGGCATTCGTCAGTCGTGCGACACAGCTTGACAGCAACCTAACCTGGTCGGACGATGTCACCTACTTACTTATGTGGCCCTGCACGGCGAGTATCGCTATTGCACCCGATGGCACGTACGTGAAACGGCATTGCCAGATATAAATAGATTAGCGATTGCGCAACGGTCTTCCTTATCTGGGTGATGAAGGACGTCGATCGTATGAAGCCATGCTACCTCACCCTTGTCTCGTGACTCGCTAGAGCCGTTGCAATGCAGCAGATTTCAGATTAGGTTCCGAGTTTTGTGACGCACAAAAAGACAAGCCTACGATGTCTTTTGTAACCTTGCTCGCACTTTTCCCGGAAGCCGGTAGGTGGATCTGCGTCATGGCATTGGCCATGTGGGCAAGAGTGGGCACACGCAAATCAAGGCCAATCCCTCTGAGATTGGGTATACCAGAATTCACATATAGGGGGGTATTGCAACAATAACGTGCTCGGGGTCCGCCAGCCTGTCAGCATAACTCGGTCTAAAACTTCCGATCGAGCCAGGCCGACCCTTGACGAGCATGTGGTAAGTGACTGGGGTTGTTCATTTTTCTTCTTTCTGTCATCTTATGAGTTCGGTCCAAAGCAGCCGTATATTGCTCTTGCAGGTGTCCGTGCAATCTTGGCAGCGGCCGCTTGTGAACGATATGTACGGAGTCCCCCAGACTCAACTGCAGGTCTTTGATGGGCGCTCGTCCCATCTGATCAGCTCGGCCTCCACCTAGGCCGCCTGCCTGCATGACTGCCAACTTGGGCCTGAGGGCATACCGTTAGAGAAATGCAAGCCCGCGGGGGATCGTCACCGTGGTGGTGGGGGAGCCGGCCTGTGCCCCGACGAGGTAGTACATCTGGCCGACATCTCCCGAAAGCTTCACTCTTTGCCTAGTGATAACGTCAGTGTTCAGTGCGGCGTCGATGACTGGCGTGAACTCGCTCTCGTTGAGGGAATCTGCGCGTGCTACCGTTAGTCCCATTTCCCACCCGTTGGGACTGACGAACCTCGCCTAATAAGTCGGCAATTTCCGTGCCGTTCCTGATGATGGCGCCGGCCGACCGACTCGACTAGAGACTGAAGGGACAAGGTACTTTGCTGTCCTTTGTCGACGTAGACCTGGATACTGTGAGTAACCGTTCTCCGGCGCCTTTCCTCTCTGGGCAGAAGTATAGTTGTCTTGGTCATCTCCTCCTTAGATGGCATCGAGAGCATACACGGCATCGCGCACTGCCTGGCTGAAAGTGCCGACTGAGTCTTGATGCTCACTCTCCGAGATACACTTACATGAGTTGTGCGTGAGGACTGGTTTCTGGTGCGGGCAAGGACATAAACTTTTCTGTGCCTGTGTACATTTCCAAGAATGAAAGCTAAGACGTGATTACTCTTCGTATGGACAGGTTTGTTTGCGATATTCAACGTCAACAGCGACGCCGCGTAGCGGCTGTCGCTCACCTCCCTAGGGGTATGTGGCGTGTCCGCTACAGTTACTCCGTACGTATGGACAGGAAGTCTGGCACAGGCGCCATACTATATCTACCGCGTTGAGTGTCTCGATACCTTGTTCCCACCTCGACCAACCTTTATCCGGATCATAATGCCATCCATCAACACCCTCATGGTGAGTTTCAGGATTTATTCGCCGGGAATAATGATCCGGGATGCTGTGGGCGAATTGTAGCTCAAAATCTGTAGGTGCTTTATGATTCAACATTGGCTGGATCAAGCTTGAGACGTTTGACCTCTGCATTCTCGAATCATCGTAATAGTCATCCTCGTTTAAACCAACACTCCGTAGCGTTGCGGGTTTGATCCACCGCGGGCTTGAAGAAGTCCGAAAAGGGAGCCTGTGTTTATCGCTCCCATGCCTTGATTTGGTAGTTGTTTCGTTAATTTGGTGTTCCATGCACAACCTAAACCGTAAACCAAGACTGGTAAAGTCGTCCATGGTGAACGTTCCCACTTGATCCAGGGTGGCCTTCAGGAAGCACATTGATATCGGCATCAATGGCTGCTCCGTTTCGTAGAAGCACTTTGATGAGTTTCAACGCCGTCCTTATTTACTTAACCAACCCATTTTTGTCAAGTATAAGAGACTCGACAACCCGATCAGGTGCTTCTTTTGGCACAAGCTTGTTTATTAACCCCGCTCCCCTCCTAGGGGGATAAGAGGATCCTTGTTCCTGGTTCTCTAAAAAGGTCCCGTCTCATAGCCTTTCAACAGCCTCGAGTTCACGTTGGAGCGATATCCAATAAACGCTGCTATCTATATGCCATCCGTGTCTTTTACCGTGGCCTCTGCGCCTTTTTCGCGTCTGGTCAATATTCTGTGGATGGGCCAGAGATATGACAAGTCATTCAAGACAACAGTCCGCGTAGGAAATGAATCCACAATGGCCTTTCGGATCGTTCTTAAAATCATGTTCGTGTTCTCGAATGCGGACCAGAGCACCTCCCCGTGTTTTGTTTCATCACGTCTGAATACGAGCAACCTGATGGTGTCGCCCACGTTTGTTTAACATCCATCGTGCGAATAAAAGGTTATTCACCCGAAGGGCATGGAGGGCGCCGTTAACTAGCGTGGATGGTGTTTTGATAGACTCTCTCCTCAGCCGTATCTGAGCAAAGTCTCGCAACAGGAAGTCTCGCGCGGTTGAGTGCATAAACCTGACTCCATAAGTTTCGATCTGGGAAATACCATGCTCTTCTAGCCTTTCCTCGGACACATTCTTGAACCACCTAGGAGCAATATTCTTGGTTTTATAGAGTTCCAGTAAGCCGAGGCAATGCGACTGAAGGCGACATTTTAGACGCTGCAAATCAGAAAGTGCCTTCTGTTCTTGGACATCAAATCTGGTCAAGAAGAGGGTAACATTTTTTGGAAGAGTCTCGAGTTCGGGAGCAATGGGTGAATATGATGTTGATTCTTGTGTCGAAACGACTTGTACCGCGCAAAGGAGGTGAAACAAGTCAACATGAAAATGACCCCCGAAAAGGTCCTGTGATTGGAGTGTGATGTAGAGCATCCTGGAGGCATCCTGCAACTCGTCACCTGGTATTTGCTGGATCATATGCGAATAAAGACCGTCCTCGCCACCTAACTGCCTGGGTAGGCTGTCAACCAGCTCCCAAAGTTGGCGGGTGTCTTTTCCCCTGTCGTGGTTGTACACGATGCGGTCAGCAACTATTCGTACCCACAGGAGCACTCCCTGGGCCTTTGCACTGACTTCCTCACTCAAACTCAAAGGTGTCTGACTTTGTCAGGTCCCGTGCTTCCTGTCCGAGTCGAGTTCGACAGTACTGGACTATGTCACCCGCTGTATGTTGTTGGACCTGAATCCGTGGCTTGAGGCAGAAGGCCTCTTGTTAAAGATGTTGAGCTCTCAGCCCGTGACATAATGTTGGAGCTCCAACACCTCTAGAATCTTTAGCTCAATTTTAATGTCACTGCGCTACATCAGATACTCTAGCCAACTGAGCCAGGCCGCGCCCCAACTAGGCAAAAAGGACTACATTTCCAAGTCAGCGTCTTGGATGTGTACTAGAGCTTATCACCGACCCCTCAGAGTTAGTGCACCTAGCTTTGCAGACATATACGAGAGTGTTATCGTACTTTGGCTCATGGCCTTGATGGGTTCTAATTTTACTCTCTTAGTTTTGATAGAGCACTCGGGATTGTTGGTGCAAAAGCGGTTGAATTGAGGTAGGAAATCTATGTAACTAAACTCACCATAATTGGTGAGTTTTCCGCTCAAAAGTGGCGCAAGCCACCTAACTAATCCACAGTCTCATACACTTACCTAGATGCTACCTATCGCCGACTCTACGTGCGTGCTTGATTAGCAGAGCACGCAATCAGTCGGCGAATATGCCGAAGAACCCTCTTATATCCAGTGTCCTCCAGACTCGAGAACTTCACCATGTCTATATGATTTGCGTGAATAGCATCCGCCTCGACCAAGAACCCGTCGTACACTGCCGAGACATTGTTTACGACCTATGGACAATGAATCAGCGTGGCCCAATGATGCATATTTGAATTGTGAGCTTACCATTTCCCCATATGTCTTGATTTCCTCCCCGAAAGCAAACCACGAGAAGATCTTTCGTAATGCTGGTAAATTCGTCGCGTTGATTGTCGAGGACGTCGGAATCTCGGCGAAGGACATCAAGGAGTTGATTGTTGGGCTGACGCATAAATACTCCATTTCATCATTGACTGATTTGAGACCGTCGGTCTATTGGCCACTGGCTGGCTGGGCTCAAACTGCCGTAGCGAATCGCTTCCCCAGTTATACCCGTTTCCGGTATCGAGGTGCTAGCATCCGTATACGCTGACGCGGCCCCGAGATTCGCGATGCTCGATGAGGCTCTGAGGTGACGGAAATGCAATGATCTAGATTTTCGGATAGTGACTGTAAAGTGAAGCACTTGGAAAGGGCGGACAGCCGGTCTGGTAAGACCCCATTGGACGACGACAATTGTTTGACCAGATCTTCCGTAGCGGGGTAGTCAGTGTCAGTACGACTTCTCGGCTGCGCAACCTCTAGACGGCATGGATATTATTAGCTCCGTACACGGAGCCTTATGCCGAGACTTGTGAGCTGTACAGCCTGACATCAATGCCCCCGGCTTCTCGCCCAACTCCACGGACACCAACTCGTTCTACAAATGAACCACTCGGGTCTCTCTTGATTCAAGGTCTTTTCGTGTTCTCTTACCGCTGTTGCCCAAGTGCATCTCTAATGCCTGTGCTGTCATCTGAAGATGACTCGACCGGTATCACCAGGGAACACAACTCAACGAGAACCGGCATAATCGCACAGGCCTGGCGACCATCGTAGCACCTCCTTTGGGCCTCCGCTCACGTACCCTCCCCTGTACGCGAGAATAGTGGCACAGCCCCTCAGTAAACCGAAATGGGTGGTCATCGGAGTATTTGCTCCTGAAAGTGGTATCTACTTACGTAGCTGTAGCACAATCTCTCAAAGACCAGAGGAGTAGCCAAGATGTTGACGATGCTCCAGGCCAGGAATGATAATGCCAACAAGGAGGTTAGTGCTTATTCACTCTATGCGTGCATCTCATTCCATGTCCAACCTCTGCAACACAAATTCGTGATCAAGATTTGATACTATCATGGATTCTTCGTCTTCATGGGCGGTTTACCAGTGTCTCTCGATCATCCAAACGAGATACAGCCAAGGGAAAATTGACTCTGGCGAAATTCTCGTGCAGGACTGTCGCGAAACATTGTCACATATAGGGTTAGTGGCTCTGGTTAGCACAGGAAAGTTACAGGCAGCTAATTCTGGCTGGACTTTTACTGAATACTACATCGCGGTTTAACATATTCCCAGACTAATCACCTACCGGCAGTGTCCCTTTCCTAACGTGAATATGCGCAATGCGTCATAAACTATAGCAGAGCTTTATCTATTATATAAATCTATACAATACACAATTAATCGTATTTGATCGTATGCACGTCGTAGTCTTGGGCTAGAGCGTTCAGCAACAAGCCCCCTCAACTACCACTAATCCGACTCGGCGGACGATCTTCCGGCCTCGTCCCCCACGCCGACTCCTCCGCCCCCAGCGTGATCTCCATCGTCCACCCCTCGGTAAACAGCTCATGCGTGATCCAATTCCGGGTCCAGGGCTCACCATTGACCGTGACGCTCTGAATCGACACGTTAGCATAAGCCGGGTCGAACCCGCCCACGACGCGGACCGTGGCCGTCTTGCCCGTGACGCCGTGCGTCACGCGCAGCTCCTCGAAGAAGGGCGCCGAGATCAGGTACACATTCTGGCCCGCGATGGGGAACAGGCCCATAATGCCGAACACGACGAAGGCGCCCATGGAGCCACTGTCATCGTTGCCCGGCAGGCCGTCGTTCGTGTTGCGGAACCGGGAGGGGATGTACGTGTGCAGCCGCTTCGTCGACAGGGCCGGGCGGCCCGCGTAGTGGTACAGGTAGACCGTCGAGAAGACGGGCTCGTTGGAGATGTCGGCGAGGCCCGAGGTGTGGAAGAAGTCCAGGCGGGATATGAACTCTTCGTCGCCGCCCATCAGGGAGATCAACGTCGAGATCTGTTGGGGCACAAGACTGTGACATGTCAGTCACTAGAGTCAATGCGGAGGTTATTCAGTCATCCAGCAACTTACAATTGATACTGCCAGATGCTGGCTTCGAACGTTTCGCTCGGGTTCGTGGTCAGCGAGCAGAAATCTGCTAACGCCGAACAGGCGATAGGATCTTGGTAGCCCCAGGTCCCATTCATGTACTTGGGCTGGAAGAACCCCTTGAAGCCAGTGTCATTTCCCTGGATGGCGGAGGTCTGGTCTTCCTTCCAGATGTTGCGCCAGTTTGTGCTCCGCTGGATGTACTTGTCGTAGACGTCGGCCTTCCCGAGCCCCTGGGCCAACGTGGCAAGGCAGTAGTCATTGTAGGCATACTCGAGCGTCCTCGAGACGCTGCGCGAGTTGGTCCCGAAGCCCAGGGGGTCAAAGTCCAGATAGGGGATATAGTCGAGACTCTTCCAGCTCTGCAAGCCGCCCCGTCCCTGGTAGGACCACTCCAGGGGCTCGACCTCGGCGTCTTGGATAATGGCTTCGAGGGCGAGCTGCCAGTCAATTCCCGTCAGGTTCTTCACATATGCATCCACCAGCACGACGTCTGCGTTCGAGCCACCCTGTGTCCAACCCGGAGCACATGCTCATGTGGCAGTCGGGGAGCCACCCTTCATGCTTGTAGATGTCCAACAAGCTGTTGACCATCTGCGACTGTGCCACGGGGTCCAGTATGGTGAGGAGTGGGTGCTGCACGCGGAAGGCGTCCCAGATGCAGTAGTACGAGTCGAAATAGGGGATACCGCTGTCCCAATGGGGGTTCTCGCCCGTGTAGTTCTGGGGCGATATCATGCCGCGGTAGATGCCGCTCCAGAAGCTGCTCTGCAGGTCCTCGCTTGCACCCCCCGCCTTGATCGAGATGGGGCTCAACTTCTGACGCCATGCATCTTGGGTCTCCGACACGAGGCGGTCGAAGTCCGTCAAAGGCTTAGGTATCTCGGTGGCCGCATGATTACAAGCCTGTTCGGTGCTGATGAAACTGAGCCCCATCCGTGCCGTCAGGGTGTTGTTGGCGAGGTTCTGGAACCGGACCCAGTCCCCTGCCTCCACGAAGAATAAGTTGAACCCGCGGGTCACATACAAGCTTTTCGGTTCCGTGCCGGCGCGGTTGTTGACCCACACGCCGTTGTCGCGAACGTCGCCGCCATGGAAATCGACGCAGAAATGCATCACATAGGAACCGGCGCCGAAGCTGGGAAGAAAGGTGCCGTTGCCCTTGAGCTGACCAGTGAAGGCATCCACACTGACAGAAGCGTTCTGCCGACTCTGCCACAAGTCGGTCAAATCGAGAAGCACGAGCGGGTCGCCTCCTCCTCCCGTCGGGAACTCAAACCGGTACAAGGCCGCATGCTCGCTGCTCGTCATCTGCGCCTTGACCCCCGACACCAGCTCGACGGCAAAGCGCCCCGGCTCCGCGACCACGCTGTCGTTGACGTAGTGGGGAGCGCGGTCGCCGATGCGGAACTGGCAGCTGTTCACACCGTCATCGCCGCTCTGGGGGCAGACTTGGGGGAACAGCGGGAAGTTGCCGAGGCTGGGGTTGCCGCCCGTGCCCAGATCGTGCACGGCGCTGAATCCCGTGACCTTGGAGCCGTCGGTCGCGAAGCCGCCCGTGTTCTGGCCGTCCACGTTGGCGACGGGCTTGGCCAGGGCGTAGGGGCGGGTGGCGCCGGCGAAGACGTTGCCGCCGTTGGTGCTGCCGATCAGGGGGTTGATGAGGCGGAGGATGTCATCGCCATCGTCGGCATGGGCTGCGAGTGCGGTGCTGATGTTTGCTAGCAGCGAAAGCAAAGAAAGGAGGAGGAGGAGGAGGGGCAAGCGGAAGGCCGAGTGCGGGGTTGAATTTGGCATGGCGGACTGTCGCGCCGGTCGAACTCTCGTCAAAGAGACCGCGGTTCAAATAGACGGTCTGAGCTGAAGGAAGATCAGCTCGGGTACTTAAATTAAGTATAAACAATTCCCAACCGGAGGTGATGGTTCTTTTGGATTCACATCGCCAGTGCTGAGTGGTTATTGGGCCTCGGTTGTTGTTTTTGGCTTGTCCCTGACTCTCATTTCCCAAGGCCATTCAATAACCGTTCACACAGATTGCGCTGGCGAATCGCGGCAGAACCGACATTGTTACCTGCCTATCCAAGGAAGGTACAGTCCCGGAATGGGAAGGATTTGCTGGTAACGGTTGATTGTGCCGCCCCTGACGCCGAGTCAATCATTCGTGGGGTAAAGCTGCTGCTGCTGCCATGTTGCATCCACGACCAGCCACAGAACATGCAGGCGGGCGGCTATGCATGGTGGCTGGTGATGAAGTCCCAAGCCAAGTAGACCACTACTGATTTGAGACCATGGGAAAACACAGTATTGTCAACCTCCCGATTTTGCAGCTGCGAACTCTGCTACTGTGGCTAAGGCCAGGCTCAGTCGCAAACCTTCCATCAGAACGGCTGTCAGATAGGGCAGCTGCTCAAGCGTTTCTGAACCGATGTCCGAGAGGGCACCTGGTTTTTGTTATCTTTGCTGTCGTTCTTGTTCTCGTCCTGCGCCGGCCAGTTTCGATCTCAAGCGATGCAGGACTTCTCGGTCCGCAAAGATGATGTGGTACATGACCATGCGCAGGCTGCTGGCAACCATCTCGAACCCTCCCCGGGCGATACTCCCGACCTCCTTAAACACTCGCCTTGGGGAAGAACGGGTACATAATATTCTCATCAGAGGAGCAAGTGTCAGGAATTGGAATCCGCATCTCAATGATAGGCAATACGGGCAGCCCATCAAGTTTTCATGCAAAGTATTCGAACCACTGGAATATCATAACACCTCTCAGTATAACATGAAATACATTTACCAAAGCTTAACTTTCCCGGGATCTTATAGTACAGCTCTACTAGATAGTCCCAGATCAGGCCGGCCAGGAACTGCGCGGGATACGACAGGGGATCGAGTCTATAAATAGCAACGTGTGGGCCACAGCCAAGAGTAATACCACCTTATAATAAGATCCCTAAAAGTTTATTAATTAATAAATACCGTTTCGGACTTTAAACGAAGTACCGATAGGCTATATTTATAGAGGAAAAATATCGAACGTTTATGTAAAATATAAAAGAATAGAGGAGTTACTACCGTAAAATATATCCCGCCACTAAACAGCTATTATACGTTTCAGTACGATAGAGATATTGCGGACGTATGAAATACCTATACAAGGGCTCTCACACAAGGGTACGAATTTAACAAACTTTCAGGGGGGCGGGTGTATTACTTCTCGTCCACCCCAGTGGAGCCCTGCTGATATGCGAGCCCGCTATCCGCATCACAACTGCCGACACCGCAGCCTAACCCCGCCCAGACGCGGCGGGGGCTGCCGCCCGACGCTCCAGACCTCCTTACTTGCTTTCCCCGCCGGCCGTTGAAGGAATCAACAATTACTGGCCAAGCACCCGACCCGCGCCCTAAACTTGGATTCCACAATGGAGAAATGCTGGTTCGTCCTCCGCCAGCGGCACTACCCCGCCCCCGTCTACACCGCGCCCGGCAAGGCCTTTGGCGACGCCGAGGGCCCGATCCGCCTGGGCCACTTCGTCGCGGGGCCGAAGCGGCTGGACCAGGTCCTCAACCCGGACGCCGTCACGCCCTTCCCGCGCGATATGCGCATCTGGGTGACCGAGACGGCGCAGTTCCGGCTCTCGCGCCGCGAGGGCCGCGTGCACGACAATACGGTCGGGGCCGACGCGCCCGTCGCGGCGGCGGCGGGGCTCACTGTCGACGCCGAGGCCGGGGTGGTGTTCAGGAGGCTGATGGGCGAGGAGTGGGAGATCGATCGGCTGGAGACGCAGATCGTGCAGCCGACGTCGGCGTACTTGGAGCAGTGCAGCCGGTCGGAGCACTTGGCTTCCTGGGTGGAGAGGCATAAGCTTCTAGGCACATGGAAGGTTTATAGTGAGTCGCCTCGCCGTTCTTGTATATCAATCAAATCTACCTGCGCCAGTTCCATGGTGACGCTTTGGGGTTTCTAACGACTGACTGGTGCGACGGCAGTGATCAGTGGCATCATCGTTGCCCGCGGCGCCAAGTTTGGACGCAATGACGGGAATGAGGCGGGCGTGCATGTGAGTGGCGAAGTGTGAGTATTGTCCCGTGTGCATCATCAGATCCATTCCAGTTGTACATCGCTTTAGCTGACTGTCGATCAGGGATCTATTCGGGGCAGCCGGGGCCAAGGCCAACATTGAAAACAAGAGAGAAAAGGAGGTCAACATCTCTGGGCAAAGCCTAAACGACTTCGTCTGGGCCGTCCGCCTTACCGAGGTCTCCAAGTCACTTTTCCAGTCCAACATATCGCAGAAGACCGTCACCAAGGGCACCGTGTTCGCGTCAGGGCCCAAGAAACTCGACATGGCCGAGCTTCTGTTTGATGCAGGTCTGGCTGGTGAGAATGTGCATGACTTGGAAGTGCTGCAGGGGGAGGATCCGGAACACCTGATTGCTATCGATGAATATTGATAGTATTCTCTCCTTATGTAACTACATGCTGCTCAATTCCTCCTATATCAACGTCGCTTGCTTCATTACCATGCATCCTCCAAACGATCCCTGATCAAGTTGCAGATGCGGTCTCGTGCTTCCTCCCGTTCCTTCCAATGGGGATAACCAGATGTTTCAAACGGGATCCGTTTCAGCAGCTCGGAGCGAAGTAACCTCTAAGGCTTCAAGCACTGAAACTCGGAGTCTGTCATAGCCATAGACATCAGGACTTTAGTCATACCATACTTCACCTTGAGCATGGAGGCGTTCTTGATGAGGCCTTTGCAGTCTCTGTGCCTGGAGAACTCCAGCAGACGACCGACCAGTCCTGCAGCGATGGCGGTCGAGAAGGACGTTCCGGATCTCACCTCTCCACTCATAGTCTTAATGTCTTCACCGAGGATGGCGAAAGTTGATGTTGTTCCTGCCCAGGCCTCTGGAGGGATTGAGCCGCTGAGAGTTTCTGACGGCACCGTCAGTGGAGAAGATGCACAACACGTCATCGTCGTATTTAGCGGGATACGCTATCTCGCCGGCGTTGCTTTCGTTGGTTGGAGCCGCCAGTATGAGCATCTTCCCCGAGGCTTCATGGAATTTGTCATACAGCTCCTGGCTGGAATCGACGAATCCGCATGCAAGACAGAGGACATCCAATTGTTCCTGGATGCACCAGTCAAGGACCTGGTCATTGGCAGTTAAAGTCAGTGGTCGTGCACTGTTACTTCCGCTTACTGGAGATCATATATCAGGCGGGAGAGAAAGACTGACCTGTACTGCTAATTCTTGAGTGTTTTCGTTTGCTTCATCCGACTCAAAGATTCGAATAACGTGGACCGAGGCCGACTCGCACATGTGGAAGATGAGGTTAACCGAAGTCGTCCCATGACCGGTGTTGTCGCATTTGATGCTGTCATTTCCACTCACAAAGTCTCGGTACCCGTCTACGTAAACGGAAGCGGCATCGTCGGGGTCAACTCCCGTATCCAGGACGGCGATCTTAACTTTCTCAAACGTATCCCCCTCTCCAGCCTTGGGGATGTAGTTGAGACCGGACATTCGCTTGAACCAGTCTTTGGTTGTGGTGGAGTTTGTGCTAAGTCCCGTTAGCGACATGAACAAGACTATTGGGCCTGTGAACTCACATTTGTGCCATGGTACGACGAGGCCTAGTAGTGTTGGTGGCATCTGCGTTGGGAGTGCGTAGTACGGACCTTGGTAGTGGCAACGGTGCATGACCAGCGGTTTCTGTCGGGGGTAAAGTGCACGCCAGACTCAGGGGCTTCACGTTATGGGGCTTCCAGGGGATCCGAGATGTCCTCGAAGAAGTGCTTCTTCCCAATGAGGTCTTTGCAGATCCTGTGGTCCGTGTTCTGGTTCTCCTTTCCCTGCGGGCAGTACTTGGACCATTCAGTTTGGCTGTAAAGCGTCTCGATGGGCTGCCCGAGCTGTATCTCCACGAGCATCATACCCAACGCAAGCATCTTTGGTATCGGGTGCCGCGGTCTGCTGAGGAAGGGCGAGCGACGTCGTTGTGCGTCGGGCTCGCGTTTGACTGTTCCCGGCCCCGATTCGTTCGCCGTGTCACCCCCGGAGGCCTGCATACGGCGGCCAATAGAGACCGAGAGGAGCGGTTCGTTCACGAATATTCCCGCAACGTCATGACCATCCTCGTCATGCCGCCGCTCCAGGAGAAAGTGCACGCTTTCTTTGTTCCATGGCTGCTGCATCCAAGGGGAGTTGTAATATTGCCAGATGGATTTTGCTAAAGGCCACGACAACACTTCCTTTCTCTTCTCCGTCAAGCCGCTCGCAGATATCCCTTCCAAGAGTTGGCCGAGGGAAACACTGGGCTTATCGGTTTCACAGTAGCTGGAAAGTTCCATGGTGTCTTCGAAGTATAGCTTGCGTCCTCTGATCGTGAACTTCAACATCACTATGCCATGCTCGTCTTGAGCCGATATGTAAGAACAGAATGGATACCCGGAATCCGATCGAATCTCCTCGTAGTCGATCCCAGAACCGGTGTCAAAGTCACTGCAAGACACATCAGTATGATGTTAATGGAACATGACTGAGGACAAGGACGTATAGGAGTAGGGACTAACACAGTACGGCTAATGGAAAAATACGTATCCTGCCATAATGGCTGCAATGGAAGATCGGTCTGGGTGCGATGCGGATGGGCCATGAAAACCATCCCAAAGGTGATATTTGCACTGTCACCTTCCAATGTGCTGCGGAGTCTGATTCGGGCTAGCATCTCGTCTGAGTCGGTGCAGAGACATTGTGCGGACAGAGCGGCGTGAAGCGATCGGATCTCTCTTCCACACTCGGGAGGTTCGTCGCCTATAGATCGGAGATCGGTATCGGAAGGTGAGATGTCAATGTTCCCTTGCTCCAGATCCTCGGGTAGGAAAGCTTTAAGCGAAGCAAGGGTCGTTTTCCGCTGCCTCAGTGACTGTGGATTACTCGCCACGTCACGTATGGCCCAAACCACCGATTCCGACTCGGCCAATAGTAGAGCGACACACGAGGAACCTCCATCAAGGGCCACACTGGGCGGTGCGGGTTGAGCGGGCGTATTTTGCAACTAGGATCATCTTAGATGTGTGGCCAAAGTTGTTGGATGACATGTCTAATTACCCTGCAGAGCTTGTCTAGTCGCTCGAGCAATGCACTCGCCTCATTCTCGGAATGTTTGTCCTCGGGAAGGCTCCGGAAGCACTTGAGGAGATCAATCAGAATGATCTTCAGACTCTCGCAAAATTGCAGGCATGCAGGCTGGGCGCGCAAGTCGTCGACCACCCCCTGGAGCCGTTTTATTGCCCGGATGGCTAGTGATAGAGCGGACATATGGATGATGGCTCAATTGGTCTTTTCTGGCAGTCTAGTGTCCAACACAACAACGTGAAGGTACACGACGCTATCGATTTACTGAAACGAACTCACTGATATGATATGAGCGGTTAACCGTAGTTGGGGCCCGACGACGTGTGCGGGGTAGGATGTAACACAAGTAGGTACTGGGGCGGTCGGCTCTCTTCCCCATCTACTCTCCCCGGAGAGTCTGTCTTCCATGCAGTTCGTGCCCGGCTCGTTCCTCTTAGCAATGAGCTCCAGCAGAGGCTTGATTAAGAGCTATTCCTCTTGTATTGTTTCAAAGAAGCTCAACCTAAACACTTGAGAGCTTTGAGAGCCGTGGGCAGTCATGGAGCCAGCCAAGGGGCCCCTCTTGGCCGATCACAACGAAGCCGACGACAGAAAGTTGCAAGAAACCACGACCGAGCCGAACGAGGGCACAGCGGACCCCACAGCCATTCGAATCCGCACAGAGGCGTGTCAAGCTTTGTTCGAAGCATGCCAACACCAGTTTCCCCCCGGTGAAGATGTCGGCGCAGTTTAACTGGTGGTCGTTGGGAATCGGCGCGGCCAAGTCTGGCCATTCCTCTTTGGATCGCCGTGTCCAAACTCGGGACGACGTGAAAATCGTCATAGTCAGTTTGCTAGACATTCTGAAAATGTCACTCAATAACTGGATTGCGATTGGTATGTTGTTGAACCTTTTCGTTCACGGACATAGTCCCAGCCGGCATGACTGAAAGTGCAAGCCATGGCGAGGCACAAGAGGTGCGAGGCGACATTCCCGGACCTGGACGAGCAAAAGTACTACATCAGAACAACTCTGAAGGACCTGTCCAACATTTCAACGTCCATACGGAAATCCGGAACCAAATTCAGACATCAGCGTGTCGACCGCATGTTGGAGCGGAGAGCTCCAAAGCTGGAAGAATTTCGAAGATACATGTTTTGGATCATTCTTGTCGGGCCGACAAAGATGCAGCTACTGAACTCGCTCCTCCAGCGTCATACCCTCACAAGCGACATCATCTGGAAGAAGGCCTGGATCACGCTCAGGGCATATTTCACCGATGAGCAGAGACTGAGCCCCGTTCAGAAGCGGCTCATTCATGCCAACTTGGTTCGACGTAATCGGTTCGACGTTTACTTCCGCATGTTCTGCCAGAAGACAGAAGGCGACAAAGGAGTCGCGGAAACAGGGAAAACCCCAATCCAACACGCTGCTGTTCCGCCTAGGCAAACCTCGACCAAGAAGCCAGATTCGGTCCCAGATCAGGCTGGTCACCACGATCCTGCACCACGTACGCAGCCCACTCCGTCACAAGCGGCCGAGTCAGTCGAAAGGACAGTCCTGTCTTCACAGCCCGCTACCGGTATCGGAAGTTTCGTCATGCCCAAACGCCCTCCAACGCAGGGCACTAGGTCCGTGAGCACCAAGTTCTCCAGAGGCGCACTCGAGCAAGATTATCCGAAATGCCCAGGTGCCGAAGGAGGTGCATTCTGGTGTCTGTTCTGCGCTCAACCACTGGACGGATCCTACTCTGACCGAAAGAGAAACAAGAGATGGCGGTATGTATGGTTCATTCTATCTTTGAGCGACACGTACCTAATTGCTTCCAGTGGCCACGTGGCTGAAGACCTGAGCCCGTATGTGTGCATATACGAGGAATGTGACTCCCCAGATTCCATGCACTTGTCGACGGACCAGTGGAAAACTCATCTCAAAAGTTCCCATAGCGTCCCACGCTGGTTCTGTGACAGTTGCTGGCTTGACTCGGACAATCCAGACGAGTTTGAATTCGATGACGAAAAAGACTGGACCGCCCACATGCTTACGGCGCATGATGGCGAGCTCGAAGAGGATGATCTGGGCGACCTTGCCGAGACCAGCCACAGATCCGTCATACCGCCGGTCTCTTGCCCTCTGTGCTATGGCAGCTCGCCACCTCTGAATCCCGGGACGGACGGACACATTGCTGAGCACTTGCACTCCTTCGCGCTCCAAGCCTTGCCATGGGAGACGGTCGGGCCAGTTGATGAAACCCGCGTCTCCGTGGGCTCGGCAATCCGAAGTCACTCCTACTCAGCATCTGACGACGAGTCAGAGGGCTCGGAGGAGGGGGCAGACACAAGGCTAGGGGAACATAACCATAGCCAGTTGTTGAAGTTGCGGGGCATGTCTGCTCTAGAGCACGCCGAGGAGCTGGCGACTGATCCAAGGTTAGGCGAGAATTTACAAGGTATGATGGTCGACCTGGTTCGTGAACTACTGGTCACTTACGAAGTCGAGGCCGAAGCCCTTCCAAGCTACAGTGAAGATGCAACTCGCGCGATTATCACTCGCCTGGAAAATATCGAGTGTATCTTGGAAAGGTTGCGCAATGGCATCGACTTCATGGACTCGGACGCTCTGGAGTACGCAGCCTATGAATTATCCGAAGAGACTTCGGGGCTGAAAGCTCTTCTTCCTCCCACAGATCAAGCATCTATGGCCCCGTCGATCATAACATATGACAAAGACGCCCTCGAAGATGTCCCCCCATTTCTGGTGCTCCAAGAGATGCCGAGCGCCTAGAGACTTCGAGCGTGAAAGTTCTCGTGGCGCTGGCCAACAAGGTATTCCTTACTACGGCATTGGCTCATGACGTCCCAACCCCTATATCCCCAAACCTATGCGTATCGGGGAGACTGTTGCTCCTGAAAACTTGTCAGGAGCATCTGATGACGACCCAGACGGCTCCACCAATCCCTTTCCCCCGAACGGACGGAAAACTCAGCTCTGGGATCTCTCATAGCGCTTTCTACGAGGATACTTGGGCTCATGGTCCCGTCGGTGCCACTGCACAAGCCGTCACACATCAAAGAGATGGTGGAAGTTGTTGCTTCTTCCTCTTGTACACCTGATTCCCCACAAGACATGCCTGGCATGGATCGCATGAGTAGCCTTTTCGATCGACACTGGAAGGACGCCTTTATCACCGCACCGGAGTTTCACCCTTCTGCCAAGAAGGCCCAAGACGCTCCCTTTGTCGTTGCGTTGCCAGCTCGACAAGGCGATGAGTCGCCGGAAGTGTATCTTAGGCGCATTCAAACGGGGAATAGCTGGTCGGCCATTACTGCTGCCTTGTCGACGTACGCTGATCCCTTCTCGGCCGATGTGCTTCAGTTGCACATGCGCAACTTCCACTTCGAGTGCTACACGACTGATCTATCCTTACTCAGGTTCTTTATGGAAGTTGGTTTCGCCCAAGGGATAACCGCCATTGCCATTGATCGGATACTGCAAGGGTTTGAGACCTACTACCGCTCGAACTATGGGTTCTGGGTAAAATCTTGTTACTCTTTTGCCTTTTCTCTTCTGGTCCTGCACATGACCACGTTCCCCCGAGAGACGACTAAGATCGCTGGAGGACTCACGTACGAGGTGGCGCATGAGATGAATGCAGCTGACTATCTAAGAAGAGCTGGCGGCCAGGGTGTCTCTGACTATGTTCTGCTGTTGCTTTACAAGAATCTCACATGCGCTCCATTCCAGAGCATCAAGGATACGCGTTCTAATGGGCTTTTTGAGGATGGAGAGCTGTCGATACATGGGAGGTTCGGCGTTCCTTCCACCCTCAGAGTAGACGATAAGGCATTACGAACTATGGGTCGCGAACTGAAGACGACTCAGGAATTTTCTGATGGATACAGTTACCGCAACTCAGCAAGCCGTTCCAGCGTGGCCGGAACCTACAGTATTGTCGAAAAACATGATCTAGTCCGGGGGGAGGCAACATTGATTCCATATGTACGTGGAGACAAAGTCTTAAAAGAAGGAATGTTGAGGCTTGGAGACCCCCGATCAGGCGAACCACGTGGGACACAAGCAATGGTTACTTTGAAAGGCGGGTATCTCTTTGTCAAGCTAGACGCGGACCTGCCCGCGGGCACCCGTTCTCTCCTGGGTTACGAAGACAAAAGCAGCATATACCTTTGCAAAGCCGTGGCGGTACAGAACAATTATGGCTTCAGCTACCATGACTTCATCGTAGCGGACGACGACGGTCAGCAACATGAATTCGAGGCTGGAGACGACGATGACTTTGCTGATTGGATGGCCAAGATCAACTACGTGGCGGCCTTTCTCACCCACATCGACCCTTATGGTGAAAGAGAAGGACCAAGACCCCACCGTCGACTGATAAGTAGCGCCATTGACGCGGCTGCTACGAGCTTATCGGAAATTTCCGCCAAGGAAGATTTACTATATGAGACCAGCTATTGGTTCCAGGCCCTGATTCCTCTTCAACTACCCATACGAGACCATATGCTGGCAGCCGCTGAGAGACTGTGTGGGGAGCAAAGAGGTGCCTACCTGGAGAAATGCATGATAGAGTGTCACATGTACATCTTGCTTGAATATCTTCAATGTAGAAAAGAGACATCTGCAAACGAGGATGGGGCAACAGAGGAGGGTACGACAGAGAAAGGGAAGGCAGAGGAAGGGACTACAGAGGAAGGGTCAACAGAGCATCGTTCAACGGGGGGTTGGAGTTACGGGGACCCGTTTGGCATGAACCACAGAGTATAAAGTGCAATGTTTGAGAGGGCCTCAACACTGGCACGCTTGCTCTGTTGGCCGACCGGAGAATCTGACACGGATGACAGGGCAATTAATGGACTGGACGGTGCAGCCTATCATCGCTCTTGGATGTAAGTAAAACGCGTCCTAGTTAGATGATTTGGGGGTTTCTTGCCTTCAAATTGGGAATGAGATTCAATTCACAATCCATAGCTCATACCAAGCGAGGTGCTACAGAGATTGACAAGCTGTGGACGCGTCGACGAAGCCGCGAGGATAGGCACGCTATGGAATTTGATTCACGGGAGACAGAAAGCACCTTCTGAACTGAATAATAACTTGTCTCGTCCCATCAAGCTCGAGTTATCACAGTGTTGCCCAAACGAGTGACAAGACCCCTGAAATCCCAAATTGAAGATTCACTGGAATTCAGGGCCCTCGTTGAACCCCAGCATGGTGAGTCCAGCTGCTAATAAACTTTTAATAGTTGCAAAGGTCAATGACTGAACGCCGGAGAATAGGATAGGAGGCAACTACCACATCGGCATGCTCTGTAGGATAGCATCAGATCATACAGGCAAGTTAGAAGTGTTCCAGCCCCCTGCCTTTCATTCACTTTCGCCTTCTGTGCGTCGATGCATCATCATGCCCTAATAATATCTCCGCCGCCCCCATCTGCGACTTTGTCGGATCCCGAAGTAGCCTGAGCTGCCGTAGTAACCTGAGCCGCCTCGCGTGGGTCCATCGTAGTATGTACTTGTATCTAAGGAGCATTAGTCAGACTCTGCGCGCTCAGAAGGGTATGAACAAATATGGCCGTCCATCTTTCACTCACCTCGAACCCGGCTGATGCCCAGCTGGTCGGCCACGTTGACGTAGCCCTCGGACCCCACCACGCCCGTGTTGAGGATCTTCTTGACCACGTCCTCGTCGCCCTGCCAGAGACTCCGGCACATGGGACACGTGACCTGGTCCTTGGCGCCCGGGCTCTGGCGCTTGGTGGCGGCCCACATCTCGAAGCACTCGGTATGGATGTTGTTGCCGCAGGTGGCCTTGCAGTAGACGGTCTCGTCGTCCTCGTCGAATTCGCTGAAGCAGATGGGGCAGTCGCCCTCGATGGCCTTGCGGTTCTTGTCGTCCTTCTTCCCCTTCCCGGCGCCGCCGACCTCGATGGGCGGGGCGCCCTGGAAGATCTCCCGCAGCTCGCTGCTGAGCAGGGCCAGCTGGTAGACCAGGTCGAAGCGGGCGTGCAGCACGCGGGACAGGACGTAGAGGATGTGCTTGCACTGGTTGCGCTTCAGGCCGTGGGGGCAGTCGCACGTGGGCTGTTTGGCGATGTGGACGTGGTAGATGTTGCCGGTAGACCCTGTCAGCTCGACAATCTCCTCGGGGCAAGAAGGGTCGCCGCAGCGCGTTCGTCCCAGGACGTAGAACCTCTGGGAGATGGCGCGCTGGTAGACTTCTTGGAAGGCCTGGGGGGCTTTGGTGCGGAAAACCCGCAATCGCTTTTCTTCATTGGGGTCCTTCTTTCTTGACTTCTTGTGCTTCTCCACAACCTCTTTCTGTGGTTCAGGTTCAGGTTCGGGTTGCTTGCGCTTTCGCGATGAGCTTTTGGATGATTGGCCCGCCATTGTGTGCTGCAGGTGAGTGGATGTGGGGGAGGGAACAGTGGATTTGGTGGGGGTTCTACGGGGGCTGAACTGAGCTTAGCGGGCTTCCGTGGGTACGTCCTTGATTTGGGGTGCAGCTGCCAGTTGCGAAAGGCAATTGGAATGTCAGCTTTTCCTTCTTCGCAAAGCGTTGAAATGATCTTTGGGCAATCGCCTGGATTGAGAGGCAATTTTATGAGTTTTTCAATGCAGTGGGATCGAAGAGGGGAAGGAGATTGAAGGAAAATGAACCGAGTGATTGACAGATGAGTTGCGACGATGGCTTTCATTGACGTCGTTTCTAGCCAAACACCAGTGCGTCGCGGGATCACGTGACGCGAGACCATCAAGATTTGGCCAGGCACAATTGCAGTTCAGAAACTGTCACCACAAAACTTCTTGTCAATGAGACAAAGACATTAGACGACCATTTCATCGGCGACAAATGGACTATGGAGCTTTCGTTCTGCATACTGGGTTTCAGGCGCGGTAACCTTCTTTCCTGCCTTGACACACGAGTCGCGGGCAATTGAGTTATCTCGAAGCTGAGGCATAATGTAGTAGGCACAAGTTGTGTGTACAGTCACACTAGCCACACACACGTCTTACCTACAAAGCCAGTCCCTGGACCATCAATTGCCATCTTAACCCTGAAACAATGAGATATCGAGGATGGCAACAATGACGGCTCTGAGCAGCGCATCATAGAAAATCTTAATGATATTCCCGGCCCATCAGATAATAGCCCGCGGTGCCCGCCAACCCCACACCTCCGCGGCCTCCTCGTCTGCCATCATCGCACGTGCGCCCTCTACTTCCCTCATCCGTGGACAGTCCTGGAACGGCTGGCAGTCCGGCTGACAGACCAACCCCTCGGGCGGCAGCTCGCCCGTCGCGAAGTACTTCCGGATGTAGCCCTCGCGGCACCTGCCCGGCGAGAACAGGCTGCCGTGCCCCGCGTTCTCCTGCACCAGCACCCGCGAGCCCGGGTGGTCCCGCGCCATGGCCCGCGCGTTGGCCAGCGGCGTTACGGGGTCGTACCGGCTGGACACGAACAGGATGGGCGCGGCCGGTCTTCCGGGAAGGCGTGCATCTTCGTCTGTCGGGGCGGTGTGGTCCAGGGCCCGTCGAAGCGGTACTTGGGCCGGATGCGCCACCCGGAGCACCCAAGCCGGACCTGGGCCTCGAGGAAGGCGAAGTCGGCGTTTTGCCGCTTCTGGAGGTCCGCCACGTAGTCGGCGAAATCGGTCGCGGTCAGGTTGTCCTGCGGCTCGCCGTCGCCGCAGGCGACCGCCGTCATGGCGTCGGGCCCCCAAGTGTAAGCCCGCAGATCCGTGCTGTTGTTGCTACAGCTGTCTTTGTGGGTGGACGCTCGATTCAGGCTCGAGTATAGCAGCGTCAAGTTGCCCTGGAGCGCCTCGGACAGCAGCCGCGCAAGGGCCGGGAAGTCGCGCAGCGGCCGGTAGAGCGGGCGCAGGACGGCGTCGAGCACGTCGTGCTTGGTCACCGCGACGAAAGTGTTGGTCGCGCGCGAGACGTAGGGGGCGGGTTCGGCCCCGAGCGAGTCGAGGAACCCGTGCACGCGGTCGCGGATGGCGGCCGCGTCGGGGTCGGTTCGCTGGTAGAGCGCGCAGGCCTCGCGGCCGCGGAAGCAGGTCTCCCAGAAGTGGTCGAGGACGTGCTGGGTATCCAACAGGCCGACACCCCACGACTGTGCTTCGTGTAAGCTACTATGTTAGCCTACTACTGATCATTCATACAAAATCTTCAGTCCCGCTCAGGTCTCTCACTCACCGCCGAGTGGTAGTCGTGTACGTCCTCCACGCCTTCTAGGATCATGCGTCCGACTCGCCCAGGGAACATGGAAGCGAAGTAATTGCCGAGAGCCGACCCGTACGAGAATCCCCAAAACTGAATCCGAGGGGTGGTATCTTCTTCTTTCTCATCGCCCGCAGACCGCAATTCGATTCTCAGCTGCGCCTCCTCGTCCTCATCCGATACAGTCCTGACAGCGGCAGCATCCACTGCCAAGGTCTTCTTGCGCAGCTCCTCCAACTTGTCCACGATCGCCACCATATCCCGCGCCACGCTACTGGTAGACATGAACCCCCAAATGCCCCCCTCGCCCCCCGCGGCCTTGTTCCTCGCCTCGCACAGCCTCCCGAACCCCTCCGCCCGCGCCATGGCCCGCCGCACCGTGTCAATATCAACACGGCCCTCGCCGTCCTTGCCGGCCTCGCCGACGGCGCCCAGCCCGCGGTCCGTCCACCACGCGACGCCGCGCGCGAACTCGTCGCCGCCGAAGCAGTCGGCGCGGGGCTCCGTCAGCCCGACGCCGCGCGGGTCGAAGCTCAGGATCTCGTAGTGGCGGCCGCCGAGCTCTTCCTCGCTGTCGACGGTGCGCTGCACCAGCTCGCCCGCCCGCAGCATGAAGCCGACGCCCGAGGCCGACGGGCCGCCCGGGTTGACGATGATGGTGCCGCCGTGGCGGGGGTCGGACTCGGACACGGTCGCGGGGCGCGCGATGATGGCAAGCGTCACGACCGGGGTGTTGTTATCATCATCAGTAAGAGATTCCGAGGATAGCCAGTCGAGGGGACCACGAGCTTGGCGCATTTGTACGTCTGGTCGTAGCAGCTGGTGTAATTGAGCGAGGTGGAGGGCGTTACCCTGGTCCAGTTGAAGTCCGAGACGACGGGATTTGGCGCGGCGACAGCGTCAGTGGTCAGCATGAGAAGGCCTATGAGCAGAGAGAGGCCTTGGCCCGCATGGTTGGGAGTGGGAGTCTGCCTCATGGTCAACTGAGATACAAGTACCAATTGTTGTGTTCTACTGGCATCAAAATATCGGTCACTTGGTAATGTAAAACATGTTAGTTTTGCAGTTGTGGCTTTTGAGGGATGTCAGGGCTTACCGACACACGCAAGTCTGTGGAGCGACCGGAGCAATTGGTTGCCTGGCCTATTCCGCATGGGTTAATTACGTGGCGGAGACTGCTCCGAAGCCGATGGTCAGGGGTAAGCACTGAACCCCGCTCTATGCCGATGCGTTGTACTCAATCAGGCATATCTCCGATACGGTTGCTGCTTGTGTGCTTTAATATTTGATATTATCAAAGAACGAAACCTCGTTATCCCCTAGATTACATATTTATAGATCCCCTCAGATCGTTTCATATACTTAGCTATGCCATATCATACTCCCAAGGGTGTCTGGAACCCCGTACTAAAACTATCTAGGTTACTTAATCTGCGACAAGATCTCCTTGGACAGGGCATTCAGATGGCGTGCCGCCACGATATCCTTGAGCGCCAAGTCGGCGCCATACTCTCTACGAATCCAGTTTCTCAACTCGACCGACACCAGACTGTCTAGCCCGTAGTGAGCCAGACTCCGCTCCGGCGTGATCTCATCCCGGTCCAGCATCGTGACGTTCGACACCTTGGTCCGCAGCGCCTCCATGAGGGCCTCCGGCGACATATCCACTCCCCTGCTGTGCCCATTCGCGCCCCCCTCCTCCGGCCGCCTGGGATCTGTTGTTGTCTGCGGTCTCGCCCGAGGGGGTGCTGTAGCGGCCGAATGGCCCGGAGCGGATGGAAGTGCCCCCACGGGAGCGTTTCGGCGGCCGTGAGGGTGCTGACGAACGAGAAGCTCCGGCCGTCGACGTTCAGGCCCGAGGCCGGGCCGAGGATGGCGCCCTTGATGAGCGTGTACAGCTGCTCTTCCCCGAGGCTCAGGCCCAGGGAGCCCTTCAGCTGGTCGCCGATTCCGCGGTCGGCCACGTAGCCCACGCCTTCGATAACGGGCAGACTGATGGATACGGCGGGTTTTTCCTGCTTGATGCGGTGTTCCGAGAAGGCGTCGAGGAACGTCTGTCATGGTTTAGAAGTTAGCCCTCTTGAGTGTGGCACAGGGGAAATGGGGGAGATGGTTCTTACCGAGCTTCCCGCGTATATGGACTGCCCAAGTGGCCGATGATGGAGTCGATCGACGACAAGGACACGAAGAAATCAAGGTTGGGGAATAACTCATCCAACAACCAAGCGGCCTGCATCTTCGGACGAGTGATGTTCTGGTAGTCCTCGAATGTGGAGTTCAGAAACATGGCATCCTGCAATAAGATCGACATCATTTAGTCCAATTCCCAGCGCGTAGGTGGTGGGGGGCTCCGAAGCGGATAAAACTTACGCGTAGGAGCAGTGCTCCGTGAACAACACCAAGGACAGGCGGCAAATCTTTGATCTCCTCCTTCATGCGGAGCAGGCTGTCGCGGGACCCGACATCACACGCGATCGCGCGCATGTAAACATCAGTGCCGTCGTATCTTGTCAACAGCTCCGCCACCTTGGGATTCGACGATCTGCTGCGTCCAAGCATGATGATGTGCTTCGCTCCTTGTTTGGACATCCACTCGGCCAACGAGCGTCCGATACCGCCCGTCCCGCCGGTGATGAGGTACGTAGCGTCCGGAGACAGCAGCGTCTTCATCGTCGTCCCCAAGCTGGTGGTAGACGGGACAGCCAACGGCGGGAACCGCTCCGCCAAGACCCTCTCGTCGGCCCCTAGCGTCAACACGACCTTGCCGACGTTGTAGCCCGACTGCAGCCTGCGCAGCCCCGCCGCCATCTGGGAGATAGGCACCCGTGTCACCGGCCGGATGGGCCCGATGGCCCCGCTTTGGTAGAGCGCCACGACCTCGGCCAGCCACCCGCGCACCCCCTCGACCGCACGCACGTCGAGGCCGTGGAAGCTCGCATTCTGCAAGAAGGGTCGCATCGCGAGGTGGCTATTCAGCAACAAATCCTTCTTGCCGAGCTCAACGAAGCGGCCGTGCGGCGCGATGAGCTCCCAGGACTCGCGCAGCAGGGCGCCGTTCAGGGAGTTGACCACGACGTCGACGCCGCGGTCGGCCGTCGCCAGCAGGAGGCCGCGGCGGAACCCGGCGTCGCGGCTCGAGAAGACGTGGGCCGCGGGGAGGCCGAATGTCTGGGTGAGGAAGGCGCGCTTCCCGGGCGTGCCGGCTGTGGCGAAGATGCGGGCGCCGAGGTGCTGGGCGCCCGCGGCGGCGTGGATCAAGACGCTCTCGCCGCGTTAGATGTGGGCAGTGTCCACGAGACTCAGGAGTGCCGTGCAGTATGCGATGGGCATCGAGGCCGCATCGGCCATGTCCAGACCGTCGGGGAGCTTGTAGACCTGCGGGCAACGCGTCCGCACATAGTTGGTCATTCCAGCCTGGGTGATGGTGTAAAACACCCGGTCGCCGATTTGCAGATCGGACGCATCCGGTCCAGCCCGAACCACTACTCCAGCTCCCTCCATGCCCGGGGGATGCCAAGGCAAGGGGCCGAGGACGAGGAGGAGGTCCCGGAAGCTAACACCGATGGCGCCGACCTGGATGATGACTTCATCGCCGCTCAGGGGCTGCTCAAAGACGTCTTTGGTCGTGTCGCGGAAGAAGATGGAATCGGGGCTCCCCACGGCGTCCACAGTCATTTCGAGAACCTGCTCATCTGCACTCCGGATGCTCTGTTCCTCTTTGACGGAAACTCCGGCCTCCATAGCGAATGTCTGAGCCGCCGGCTCGTGCGGGCAGAAGCGCGGGACGTGGAGCAGGCCGTGGACCATGGAGTATTCTTGCTCGTCCAGAATGCTGGGCTCACTCAACCGCAGGGCCAGCTGAGATATCGCCTGGAGGCCTGCTTTGTCAAAGGTGGCGTTCTCGAGGAGCACGAAAGCCTTCGAGTCGTCTTCTATACGGAGAGTGCGTAAGAAGCCCTTGACCAAAGCCGAGTCCGGGTGCGAGTTGGCGGGAGTGACCCAGAGCACATGGCAAGCAGACTCCGTCAGCGCTTTCTACAGGACAGAAAACATTTCGGGGGACGGGTCACTAAAGACGCTGCGCTCTGGATCATCCACGAAGACGCAAGTTGTCTTCGAGTCTACATCGAGTTCCAACAGTGGAGAAACAGTTGACTCGACCAGTTCCTGCGAGATCAGGTCGGTCAATGCGTTATCGCACGTTCCTCCGCTCGACACTTGGCACACGTTGAAACATCCGCTCGGCTCCGCCAACTGAGAATGCTTGGTAGACCAAATGGTCGTCAAGAACTGTTCAGGCTCCCCGGGATAGTCATCGACGAGCCCGTCTATGTCGGGAACCCGTTGGAACCCAGCAGAGCCCGCTAGGAGTCCTCGGACAGCAGCGGCCCATCGATGGAGCGGTAGGTATCCTCGGACAGCCACCAGCCGGGGAGCGAGGCGAACGGGAATGCCAGCGGGAGCGACGTCTTGGTGAGCTCGAGCAGCACGAGTTTGCCACCGGACTTCAGCAGCATGCTTGTGTTCTGGATCGTCTGCACGATATCCGGCGTCGCATGCAGCACGTTGGCGGCAATGATCAGGTCGTAGTCCTCGGCGACGAACCCCTGAGACAAGGGGTCCTGGCTGATGTCGAGCTTCTTGTACGTGATGTGTGCTTGGACCAGCGGCCGATCTTGGTGCGGGCGTTGTCGAAGAAGCCGGCCGAGATGTCGGTGAAGGTGTACCCGAAACTGGCCGAGGCACCCTCGAGCGCCTGCTCCATGGCCTCCAACACCGGCAACGTCGCACTTCCCGTACCGCCACCGATCTCGAGTATTCGGATATCGGGGTTGCAGTCGTACAGGAGTCCGACGTATTTGGCCAGGGCCTCGGTGGAACGCTTGTTCGCCGGGTCCTGCTCGTAGTAGCGCGTGAGCAGGCCGTCCTCGAGCATGATCTCGAGCGGCTCGATCTCGCCGCGGAGAATCTCCAGCAGCAGGCTCCTCCACCTCGGCCGCTGGCGGCGTGATGGTCTTGGCGAGGACCGAGCCATCGATGAGATCGACGTGCGGCACATGGCGCGTGAAATACGTCTTCGGCAGCCCGTCCACCACGGACTCGTCACTGAGCTGGGTGATGGTCTTGAGCGCCATATCGTCGACCTCCATCACGGGCTGCGGAGATCCACTAGACAAGTCGAAGACGACGAAGCTGAGGTGCAGGTTGCTAGACTTGGTGTCATGAGACAGCCTCGTGCTCACGACGGTGAATTGGTGGCCCGCATCGGCCGCGATGCTGTTGGAAATGCGCCATCGACATGTGTGGGTAGGCACGTGGACTGGCCTCGGCCCTTCGAGCTCCTGCAAAGCTCCTATGGTCTAGAAGAAGGAGCCCAACGTAGGCGGGTCGACCGTGGCAGCAGACGCGTCCTGCGATAGCATAGCCTCGATGTCGCGGAGTTGGATGGTGTGGATGATGGCGCCAGAAAGACGACGCATGTCAATCATGTTGAGGAAGGTTGGGCCGTAGACCACACCGTTCTGCCTCTGGAAGGCGTATTCTGCCTCGTGGTCGAGCGGCTGCGCTGTCGGCTGTTCCAGAAGGAGAGCCGCGGCTTGAACAGCAAGGTTTGGTTCGAACGTTTCGCCATGGTCCCTTTCCACCAGCCCGCGACAATGCACGGTCCAGTCGTGGGCGCTCGACCACGACATGACCTCGAAAGCCCATGCGGCGGTAGACGTCAACTCGGTCCCCATGTCGGCCGGGCGCATCTTGGTCGTGAGATCGACTTGCTCGTCCTCCTTGATGCGGAGACCTCGCGTCACGTGGAACTCTCGGACGAGCACGTTCGGCAGCGGGGTGCTAGCGTCATGCACCCTTCGGAACGCCTCCACGGCCAAGGAGAAGAAGCCTGTGAACGGGAAGAGAACGGCAATCTCACCACTCGAGTGCCCGACCACAGCGGCTGGCGAAATGCCCCAGGACTGCAGCAATGCGACGAGGGCAGGCTGGATGGCCGTACAGACCGGCTGGCTGAGTTCAGCATCATCTATCCGGGACTCGCTCTGGGGCTTTGCAAGCTCTTCCGTCAAAGACCACGGAGCGCCAAGTTCAGTAAGGAGCGACTCTGCTCGCTTGATAGCGTTGGCGAATGCATCGTACTTCTCCAGTCCAGCGGCCATCTGGAAGTACTGGGCACCTTGACCGGTGAAGATGAAGGCGATGGTTCCGTCCAGTGTTTCGGCTGTTTTGGAATTGGGAGGCGCTGATTTCAGTTGGTCTAGCAACGAGCCCAGGGAGTCCGCACTCACGGCCAGCCGGTGACGAGGGAAGTGGGTTCGGCGCTGGCCCAGGGTGAAACTCAGGTCCTGTAGGAACTGGGTTGAGGTGGGCTGTTTCTCAAGGTAATCGGCCATGGACGAGATATAAGCCTCGAGGCTTGTAGAAGATTTGGCAGAAACGACGAACAACTTTTCATTTGCGACTGTGGAGGGTGAATGCCCGTTCAGCAGGATCTGGCTTGAAGACATCATCACCATCGATAGCCACGGCGCCGGCGTGTGGAGATATTCCATTCACCAGCGGCTTGTGAATACCGTTCGTTTGGACTTGCGACGCTTGCTCGAGAAGAACAGCTGCATTACTGCCACCAAAGCCTAAGAAGCACTGTTGTCAATAACAGTATGCAAAGTGGTTAGACTGCGAGTTGTCGGCTCACCAAAATTAGTCACACAGACGCGTTTTGTAGTGCTAGGGGGCCACGACAGCGGCTCCTTTAATACCTGCCAGAGGATACCTGGTAAGCCAATGATCCCACGTAGTCGAAACCTCGAATAATATGAAAAGACTCGGGAACTCACCTTCAGACGCCCATCGTCTACTATGTCAGGATTGAACTTTTCGAAGTTGGCGTTAGGCAACAGGCATTCTTGCTCGAGCATCATGATGGCCTTGACCACCGATACCAAACCACTAGCTCCTTCCAGATGGCTGTATATGGTTAGACACGGCAAGAAAACAAGTTAAAAGGACGGAGGAACTGACCCAAAATTGGATTTTACCGACCCCAGGTACGTCGGATTGCTCGAGGAAGCCTCCTTTGCTACCACGGCTGCAATAGCGCCGGCATCGATGGGATCTCCCGCCTGTGTGCCCGTGCCGTGGCCCTGTGGATGCTCAGCCACGGTGAACTCGCAATGGAGGGGGGGCGGGGGGGGTTGTTCTTACCTCGACGAATGTGGTGTCCCTGGGGCTAAGTCCAGCAGACTCATGTAGTTTAACAAGCAGCCTCTCCTGGGCAGCCTGTGATGGCATGGTGATTCCCTTACTCTGCCCCGAATGGTTGCATGCCGTACCTCGAATGATCGCCCTTACTGGGTCACCGCGGCCCACGGCGTCTGAGAGTGGCTTGACGATCAGATAACCGCCGCCCTCGCCTCGGCCAAAGCCTGCTGCTCTCGAATCATATGAGAACGATTTGCCCTCCGGAGATAATGCACTAGCGTCAAGTTAGCCACGAGCTCCGAGCAAAAGCCAACACCAAACACATACCCTAGGGCTGCCAAAGCAACCCACATCTCGGGGCCACTGATGATGCTCGCAGCTCCCACGAGAGCGGCGGAGCAGTCACTAGCCCTGACGCTCTGGCAGGCCTGATGCAGTGCGTACGTAGTACCTGCACACGCGGCATCTACCGAAACACTGGGCCCGATGAACCCAAAGAAGTACGAAAGGCGATTGGCCACTAGAGACTGGGAAATGCCGAGCCCTGCATATCTGTTTGCTGTTTGTAGGTCTTCCATCAGGCGCATGCTGTAGTCGGAGAATGTTGCCTGGCAAAAACTCCGATATCGGCGCCAGCCAACTCCGGCAGCGTCATCCTGGCGACATTGGTGATTAGTGAGTCGCATTCTAGTATGATTCTTGGAAGGAGTGTGGACAGCTTTGCTGCTACCACGTGCATAATTAGGTCGCCCCTGAGTTTTGCTCCATGGCGACAAACGCACACTCGAGCATGAGCCTGGTCTGGGGATCAAGAGACCGCGCCTCCTCGGCCTTGATATTGAAGAACAATGCATCGAAAGCATATACATCATCGGGTAAAAAGTGGCCCCCTTCTGATGGGAAGAACCCAGGCTTGCCGCTGGTATGATGGGATACATCCTTGTTGAATCGGTCCGGAGGGATTTGGGAGTATGCAGACTTGGCGTCGGCCAGGAACTCCCACAGGCCTTTACGCCCGACTCCTGGGGCCCGATAGGCGTACCCAACGACAGCCAAGGGTGGGTTGGGGTCCATCAAAGCGTGCTGGTAGAGAATGATCGCAAGGAAACCAAGTAGAACTGTCAAAGGGTATAGAATTTTTACAATGCAAGGCGACTTTTCAGGCCGGGCTTGACGGGGAGAAGCCGGTATATACAGTCAGGGGTTGAGATGGCAACGCCGTGTTCAGGCCAAAAACAGGTGCATACAGAAAAGCAATCATATTGTACGTTAGAAACCATGCGGGACTAATGCCGCCAATCATATCAAAGACCGATACGTTGCATTTACGTATTAATTTCGAGCACTGGGCGTCACCGAGGAGAATCGGGTCACTTACACGCCGGCCATTACCACGCGCGTTCAAGTGGAAATTTGGCGAGGCAAGTCTGAGTCCGGTTCAACTTGCAGGGCGTTCTCGTTCTCCATCAGATAGAACCATGGAGTCGAAGCCCCAGAAGATCTTCACGAAATTTGCGACCCAGGACCCCGGAGGTATTCGATGATGTCTTGCAGCCTAGTTGAGACCTACAGTATTCGGCAGCGGTCCCTGGTAGAAATTGCCTCTGGGGAATGTATGTTATCGTTGGAAGAAGGTGGTGACGAGGTGGCAGGGCCTGTGAGACTCGATGCGTGAAAATCCTGCAAGACATCATGCGGCGACGTGATTCATGATTGGGGGGAGCCAAACGGTGACGGAGAGGGCAGGCCAGGTTAGAAAATGTTTATGCGAGGTCTGAGATAGTGGGCGGCCGCACTCGGATCCTTTCGATTTATCGGTAAAGGCCGATGGATCTCTCATCTCCCTTTCTGAGACAAGCACATCATTCGCCAGTTCCGGCCGAATGTTTCACAACAGGCGTCTGTGTAACCTCGGGACCGTCAAGCCCCTTGACTCAAAAGGCTGATTGAGTTTCCTGGCGTCTCGGCTTTTTCATTCGTCGCCACAGATATCGTCGAGGTTGTTGAGGGAACAGGGCCTTCGGCCTTTCCCGACATTGTCGCGGGAGCAGGGTGGAGGCTGGCTGACAAGACCACGTCCGGGTTCTGCCTTGAGACCAAGACCTCTCAGGTTTGCAGTGGCATTAACATATGAGGTCAATGGCTTAAACGGCCGGGCTGTTAGGGGTTCGTCGCATCCCCCCTTCGAATCAAAAGGGGCCATACTCCAAGAACCAGACCAGGCCACTCTCTGTATCATTCATTCGCTTCTTCTATATCGCTGTCGTATACCTTCTTAATACTTTTGCCCCGAACCACTTGGTGCTGGGCGGCCCAAAACTACCACCAGCAGCCATGGCGAACGTTCAAAGACACACGCTCGAAGAAATCTCCAAGTCGTGCGGTGTGCCAGTCGACGCCATCGAAGATGTCTACGCCTGCACCCCGCTCCAGGTCGGCATCATGGCCCAGCTAGACCAGCGGATCTATAACCACACACTCGTCTTCACACTCCACCCGTCAGTAGACGAGGATCGCTTCTGTGAAGCTGTGTGTGAAGTGGTGGCAAAGAACTCGGTTCTACGAACACGCATCGTCAATTGCGACCTGGGGCTGTCGCAGGTTGTCATCGCAGAGCAGTTCCAGGTCGCTCGGAATTTTGGAGCTTTGCGAGTTTCCTAGAGGATCACAAGTCAACCCATATGCACCTTGGCCAATGCCTACTCCGGATCTCCATGGTGGAGGAGAAGTTCATCCTGACAGCGCATCACGCCATCTGCGACAATGCTACCCTACATACACTGGTAAACGACACCTCCAAAGTATACCACGGCGAGCCAACAGAACCCCATGCCGAGTACAAGCTCTTTTCAGACCACTGCGCATCATTGGACGAGGAGGCAGCAAGGGCTTTCTGGAAATCCAAATTCAGCGGCCAGCCGAGTCTCTAGCCGCCGGCCAAGATGGGCCACATCCCAGAAGCCTCGCGCCAGATCCTCAAGGAGATCAAGCTCAAGGCCGCCCTCTACCAGGTCGACTCGTCTCTCATACCCTCCTACATCCAGGCCGCCTGGGGCCTCACCGCCGCCTCCTATCTCTGCGCGAGACGCAGGCCAGCCCGGCCCTCCAGCTGGGCTTGCTCCACATCCGGCAGGTCAGCGCGGTGGCGGCGGCGGCGGCGGCGCGGTTCACCACGCTCCTGAGCATCGTGCAGCACGACGCCGTTACCTACGCGCGGGACATGGTGTACGAGTACGAGCACGAGAGCCGGTCGCCGTACTGCCTGGGGCTGGTGTGCACGCTCGGCCAGGGGCTCGTCTCGGTCCAGGCTACCTTCGACAAGGCCGTTCTCCCTCCGCAGTAGATGGGCCGCATCCTCCACCAGTTTGAGCACATGCTGCAGACTCTGATACGGTAAGCACCCTAACTACTTAGCCGTCCTACCACATAAGCAGCCACCCAAATTGACTACCGATAAGCGAAGCCCCCTAACCCCCTTGTCGCATATAAGTCAGCATCCAACCCCCTCATTAGCAATCAGAGGATACTGCCAGAATCGTCACTTCTCGTACTTTCTAGCCATGCCCATCCCAACCCCCGAATCCGCCATTCAGCGTGCCATTTTGGCCGTACAAGCTGGCGAGTCGGAACGTGCAGCCTTTAAAAGACTTAAGGTACCCCAGCCACTTTACGGGATATAATTAGAGGCAGACCGACCCGGACCGAGTCCAAGGAGTCCGCTATGAGCCACTTTTCCGCATAGGAGGAATATCTTAAAACCTGGGCTATCTGACAGGCGTAGCTAGGCCTTGCCCTTAAGTATAACGTGTTCCAGCTGTTCGTCGCCCGGCTATTCAAAATAGATCAGCGCGCCCTGCCTTTAAAATCCACTGAGTAAGGAGATTTATCGCCCGTTACCATAAGTTAAAGACTATACTAGCCACGACGATAAATTTCCGACGCGTTTACTACATATTCGAAGAGAATATCCAGCTTTTTTTTTTTTTTAAGGCAGGATTTTATTAAGGATATTCCCGCCCGATTTATTTATAATATAAATAAAATTAGTAATATTATAAGCTTAAGTAATAATTATTATATAATTAATTTAGCCGAATTAATTAAGATTTTTATTTAAAATACCGCTTATCGCGAATAAGTAACCGTTATAATATTTATAAATATAGATAATATTACTTTACCCTTTTTAATTATTTTTAAAGGCGTTAGCGTATAATAGTAGTAATTCTTAAACCGCGGCGATAACTTTTATAACCTACGGATAAATTTTTAAAATTAGTTATTCGCTTATTTACTTAAAGGATTAATTAATAATATATTAGCGATAATATAATTATAAAATATTTATTTATTATAAATAAAACCGAAAAACCCGGAGTAATAGCGGCTATTTATTTTAAACGGCTACGGTAATTACGCATAAAACTATTTTATAGCGGAATATATAATTAATAAAATTTAATTATTATATTTATTAATATATCCTCTTTATATATTATAACTTTTAAATCTAGATTTTTTTCGATATTAAAGTAGAAAGTTCGAAAATATTTAATTCTTCGCTATTAATTAATGTTTAATATAAATATAAATAATACTAACTTTATTTAAGCGTAATACCGGGCCCGGGAGTTAGCTTTTAAACTTAAGGTAATAGTTAACGGGTAACGAGCCACCGGAATCTATCCACGGGATATTTTTAAACCCTTAAACTCTCGGTTACGTAGATACGAGTAGGGCCGCGGTTAAAAAGTGGTCCTTTTAAGCCTTAAATAACTTAACGATTAGTAGACACTTATTTGAGAAGCGCCTACACCTATTATCTCTTAGTATATACGTTAGATCGAAGCTTTAGCTCGTAATGAGGATATTTAACTTAATAATACTTATAAGAGGCTATTATTTCGTAAGCTTAAAAAAAGGCTTAATACTTTAAACGCTTAATTAATTAAATTAAAATAAAAGAGGGATCGTTTATAAGCTAAATTAAATAAAGTATATAAGTTTAAACCTTATTAAGTAATTAAAGACCCTAATCGTGCTTTTATTACGAAATAAGATGTGATAGTAGTTAAGGATAAAATAGCAGGCTAGTAGTATAACCCTTAAGATAAATCGAAGGAAGATAAAGCGATTTAAATTATTAACTTAAATTCGAAAAGCGATTCTAATATTACTAGCTATATTAAAGTTAAAATTCGTTAAAGTTATAATTTTCTAATTTCTTTTTAAATAATTATTAGTAAAATAAACTTAGGTTACGATGTGGTTTAGTGTTGAGTTTAGGTGGCTGCTTATGTGGTAGGACGGCTAAGTGGTTAAGGTGCTTACCCTAAGGAGACCACCATTAGCAAGCTCCAGCTCGTCGGCGTTCACGACCGCCGCGAGGTACTGGAATGGAACCGGGCGGGTCCCCCGGACGTGCCCGAGCAATGCCTGCACGACCTCCTCAAGAGGCAGGCATGCGATTGAGATCGTCGTTGCCCGCGAGAACACTCTCGCGGGCATGCTCGACACCAAATTCCAGCCCCTGGACCGTCCCGCTTCACCATCGCAAGCCGCGTACATCCTGTTCACGAGCGGCAGCACAGGCGCCCCCAAAGGTGTCGTCCTCGAGCACAGAAACCTCGTCTCGGCCCTGACCGCCTTCGGCCGCCGTCTGGCCTGGACGCCGGGCACCCGCGTCCTCCAGTTCGCCTCCGCGGTCTGGGGCGCCAGCCTCATCGAGACGCTGGGCGCCCTGCTGTTCGGCGGCTGCGTGTACGTCCCCTCGGACGAGGCGCGGTCCTCGGACCTCGCCGGCTACGTGGCCGCGGCGGGGGTCGAGTGCGCCACCCTGACGCCCACGGTCACCTGGCTATTCGCGCCCGGCGACATGCCGGGCCTCCGGACGCTCTGCTCGGCGGGCGAGGCAGTCGATGTCGAGTCCGCCTTCCGATGGGCCCGGGCAGGGGTCTGCTTCTTCAATGGATGGGGCCAGAGCGAGACGTCCATGTGCAGCACGCTGGCGGAACTCGCCCCCGACAGCCCTTACCCGCAGAGCATTGGCACCCCTGTGGGTTGCGCCATCTGGATCGCCGACGAGGCCAACGTGAACAAGCTGGCCCCAATCGGGGCCGTAAGGCAGCTGATCATAGAGGGCCCCGGAGTGACACGAGGCTATCTGAACGACGAAACCAGAACGGCGGAATCCTTCATCCCGCCACAGTCGTGGACACCTCGAGGCAGACCGGGTCGATGGCACCGCAAGATCGGTGCATGTAGCGCAGTGGTGACCTGGCGAGATACTACACCGATGGCAGCATTGAGTATATGGGACGGCAGAGCAGCCAAGTGAAGATCCACGGGCAACGGTTCGACCTCGGCGAGGTGGAGAAAGCCATCTGCTCTTGCGCGGCCGTTCGGGGCGCTTTTGCTACGGTCGAGGCGTCGGCCGAAAGCCACGATGACCCTACATGATCCCAACAGCGTGGCTAGTGGTCCAGGACTTCCCTAGCACGCCGTCCGCGAAGCTGGATCGGCAGCGCCTCAAGGAGTGGGTGGGGAAGAAAGATCTGACAGCCGTTAGACTAGTCATCAGCTCATTGCGGCGGACACAGTTGTCCGGGCCAACCACGGCCAAAGAGAAGGTGCTGTACTCGTCATGGGAAACCGTGTTATCGGTTCCGGAAGGAGGGCTTGGGAGGGAGAGCTCCTTGCTGAGGCTCGGGGGCGATTCCGTCACTGCGATGCAGATTTCCTCGCTCTGCAGAAGTCGGGCGTCAAGGTGTCAGTAGCTACACTACTTCGGAGCGAAACTCTGGCCGACGCGGCCTCCGCCGGGGAGTGGCTTCCGGGGTTCACCGACGCTGGCGGAAGCTCTTGCTCTGGCGAGGCAAATGTCGGGGATGGGTCCATTGTTCAGCCGGCCGAGCCCTCACTGACCCTGCGCGAAACACACCTGGCTGGTTCAGAGAAGCCGAGAGTGCAACTACTCTCCAGGCATCTCGTTTCCATGGGTATCTCAGTGCCCGAAGTCGAACCCGTGCTGCCGTGCACTTCCATGCAAGATGGCATTCTGTTCGCCCAGATGAAGGGAAAAGGGGATGAATACTGGAACACATTGCGGATCAAGATGTCCACAGACGACAACCAAGAAGGCCTCGATCCACACCAACTCGCCAAGGCGTGGCAAGCCATCTGCGAGGCCCAACCCGTTTTGCGCACGTTCTTCATCAGCTCCATCTCCGACCCGGAATGCGCCTTCCAGCAGGTTATACTCAAGGATGTGTTCCCATCCATATCACAAGGGCCTGTCAAGTCGCGCCTGCGCCCGGGGGGGGGGGACTTCCCGATGCCGGGAATCTCCCCGACGCAGCCACCGCACCATCTGCATCTCACGCGCGTCTCTCGCTATGTCGTGTACGCCACAATCTACATAAACCATGTGCTGATGGACGATCGATCCATGGGCATCCTCGGCCAGCTGCTCCGCCAAGCCTATGCCGACCTGTCAGCACTTGCTCCGGGACCGGGCCTGGGTGACTACGTTGCCTGGGATCGCCACCATCGCACTTCGGCCCGCGATTACTGGTCGAGGTATCTTTCGGGCGTAAAACCCTGCCTGGTTCCTCACTCGGTCTCCCAAGTTCCTCCAAGGCGGAAGCCAGTAGTAGTAGCTTCCACGACACAATCCCCAGAAGAGATGCCAGCACTCTACATGACTTCTGTAAGGGTCAGGGCATCACCCTCGCCAACTTGGTGCAGGTTGCGTGGGGTATCGTCCTGAAGAACTGCACGGCGACGGAATCGGTGTGTTTTGGCAGCATCCTCTCGCAACAAAGCTCCGTCGAACGCGGCGAGTCGACCTTGGGCCCCCTCCTGGCCATGGTCGTCTGCAACTTTGAGGCTTCCCCGAGCAGCACCTTGCGTAGCCTCCTCGAGGGTGTCAGGGACGATGCATTGGCTATTCTGGAGAACGGCGGATGCCCGATGAGCGAAATGCACGACCAACTCGGGATGGGCCACTCGCCGCTTTTCAACACGGCCATGACCATTGCGCGCACTCGCCCCGGCGGCGTAGAAGTCGGTTCGGACATAAAGCAAGAGTATCTAGATGTTGAAGATAACCCAACCGAAGTGAGTGGCAGTTTTTTCCAGCTCCTGTGCAGACCATTGCTAATCTGCTGTCACAGTATCCCCTTACCATTGGAGTCGGGTACGACCAAGACTCGTATGGGGCTCGGATATGGTGTGGCCAAACCAGAATATCCATCTCCGATGCTTCAGAAGTTGGAACGATGTTCTCCGTCGCCCTGAACAGCATCATGAAAAACCCGGAGCAGTCGGTGCAGGATCTGACGGCACGACTGAGCAGCCCAAGCACCATGTCGACCACTGTCGTCGACGACATCCCAAAGACGTGGGAGCACTCGGACACTTCTGAAAGCTCCACCACAAGCAACTGTCAGAACACTCCTTCCACTTCGTCGGCCAGACGGAACCTTCTCGGATACCGAGGCCGAGCTGCGTCAGCTCTGGTCGCAGGCCCTGGCTCTTCCCGCCGACACCATAGCCAGGGATGGCAACTTCTTCGAGCTGGGCGGAAACTCCATCCGTGCGATGCGCCTGGTCAACCAAGCGAGAGCGGCCCACCTCTCCTTTACGGTAGCCGACGTCTTCAAGGCCCCCGTGCTATCCACTCTGGCTGCCGTCATCTCGCGTCCTTCCTCCAGCTCCGGCGCGTCAAGCCAAGACTTGGTTCCGACCAGGGACGCCAACTCCGATTTTGCCTCCGCCCCCGTGGAACTGCGTCACGTCGCGGACCTGGCGACATGGCACGCTTGTTTCCGAAGCGACAACATCGAGAGCGCGGTGCCGGTCACCGACGCCCAAGCTTCCCAGCTCGCGGTGAGTGAGCTGGACGGCGAGAGCCTGCACAACAAAGCCATCATCGAACTGCTGGGGGGCCTCGACATGGCCCGCCTGGCCAAGGCGTGTGAGCAGGTCGTGCAGCACCATGCGCTCTTGAGAACCGTGTTCGTACAGGAAGGCCCCCGGTTGCACCAAGCGGTCCTCCGTTCCCTCCCCCGCCAGTACCGTGACGATTCAGGGGCATGATGAACAGCCGATGGGCTTCGACCAGGCTCGGTATTTGCCACGGTTCCAACTGCGATGCGATGGCCCGGACAACAGCTCTTGCGACGAGCTGCGCCTCCACATCCATCATGCCCTATACGACGCCATCTCCATTGAGCTGGTCCTCCAAGACCTTCACGCAGCCTACATGGGAGAGCCGCTGTCCGACACGCCAAAATTCTCCGACTGGGTGGCGCAAGTGGGCGCCGCGAGCTCCTCGTCCTCGTACGACTACTGGCGCACGTTCCTGGCCAAATCGTCCGTGACGGCCCTCACGCCCCCGCGGCTGCCCGCCCGGGGCGCAACCCAGACCCGCAGCGTCACCTTCCGGACGCGGTCCCGGAACCTCCAGACGCGCTTCGGCCTGCCCTCGAGCGCGCTGAGCGCCGCGTGGGCCGCGGCGCTGTTCCTGGCGATCGGCTCGCGCGACCTGGTCTTCGGCGCGGCCAACGCCAACTGGAGCCGGTCCTCCTTCCCGAACGTCCTCCAGGTGCCCGGGCCCTGCTTGAACCTGCTCCCGGTCCGGGCCACCTTGCCCGACGAGACGACGTTCGGCTCCCTGATTGAGCAGCTCCAGGCTCAGGTTCGGTGGGAATTCCCCATCAGCACGTCGGCTTTCGCTCCATCGTGAGGCAGTGCACGAACTGGCCTTCGTGGACGAGACTGGGCTCGGTCATGGTGTACCAGAACTACGAGACCGTCGGCGACGCTCTCATCTTCGGGCATGTTGATGCTATTTTTGCCGGCGAGGGAACCATCGGCGACACCACGGACTTCTGGGTCGCGGCTCGGCCAGCGGCAGAGCCGGAAGGAGACGACGATCTTGATTTCGAGATCATGTATGCTCCTCATAGGATCTCTGAGGAGCAGGCGCGTTGGGTGTCTCGCTGCTTAGAGTCGGTATTGGCCTCTGTCCACACATTGCTGGAGTACTCACTTGAGTCTTTTCAGAAGCTCGTGGATTGTCCCGTGCCTAGTCAAGTCCCCGTAGCGAACAAGACTGTCGATTCCCCCAACGACGTCGTTAACAGGTCTAGTTCTCCGGATAGACAAGCCCAGGCAACTGTGGCGCTTGCCTGGAGCGACGTTGTTCTGAAAGAACAGAGCAACGAGGAAGTCAACGACGGTGCCTCACTATTCGACTGCGGGGGTGATTTGGAGACGGTGCTCTTGCTGTCGTGGTGGTATCGTTATCGCGGCTACGATGTTTCCATGTATGATATCATCGAAAATCCGACAAGACTGGGACAATCGCAGCTTCTTGGTAAAGGTCTGGTGATGGGGCAGAGCTAGAAGTCGAGCTATCGGGCTGATCATGAATGGACCGGGCAGGATGGTACGTCTTTATGTTTCATGGTTAATACTTTGTGGGCCAATAAGGCCCGCTGCCTTAAGATCCAGATGCGTCAATTTTACTATTCTTAATATTGATATCCTATCAAGCATAAACGGAGACTTGTACCTTCCTTAAGAAATCTCCATGTACATCTAATCTAGTTCGTCCATCTCGTTAATCAAGGCACAAACGGATGTGGTGCGAGAGCTAACAATACACTGTCTGGTTGTAGAGTGAGCACGAGGTTACATTCCGCTACATGGTATCACTCCGTCTCACTGGCACTCCTTTGAACTGGACGGTTGCAAGTGGTCGCTGTCTTTTTCATGCTGTTGGCATTCTTTCGTTTGTTTGTCGTTTGGTTGACTGTTGACCCCCAAGCGCCATGCGGTGTCACCACACCTTTAAAGGGGCAGTAAGCATGTTCCCACCTAATTCCAAAGAGACCGCCATCTTATGAGATCAGCCATCATATATGTGGGACATGCCTAGTCAGATTCGTTCGCGCCCCGATTGCCTAAATAAGTATCAATTTCTTTACTGAGGAGGGAGGCCGATGAGGAACTCCGTTTCCATCCATTCGATTCTTCCAGGTATAGCTCCCGGGTATAAGTTCCACTGCCCCCCCCCCCCCCACTCTGATATAATTGAATTCACTTCTTGTCACCATCTTCAGCTGATTACGATATCCTCAGAACTGCAGCTCTGCTTCTCCGGATCCCGTGGCCCCTGAGCTGGCAGATATTTCAGCCCGACAGATGCACGAGATCACCTCGAGCGGCATCGAGTGTGATTTGCAAAAGCTGTACCCGGGTCCGCCCAAATGCTCCTGCTGCACCAACTGGGTTGAAGAGTACACGACGGATCTCAAAAGCTCTATCGAGGAGCAGCCCGAGTCAAAGCGGAAAGCCCTCGTGGTACGCATGGGCATAAACCATGGCGAGGGCAAGCCCCTGTCGCTGGATTCCATCGTGGTCCAGAGCCAGCACATCAAGGATCTGCTGGGCGATGTCTTCCAGGGTTACGGGGGCATCACGGCCAACCTCAACAAGCTGGTCTTCAGAGCACCCTTTCATCCCTTCTACCACCGCGGGGCCCGGTTACAAAATCTGCTGGCCGAGAAGAAGCAGGAAGATGCACATGCCCATGCATACTCTCAGCTGCTCTACAACATTCTGGGGCATGAACTCAAAGAGACCATGGACGAAGCGAATGACCTCTGTGCCTAACAGGTCATCACATACCAGCTTCTCTGGGCCATTTTTGAGCCTGGTACTCGTATTTACTCGACATTGAATGATCTAGATCAGTTCTTTCTGGTCCGAAGCACCCAATAAATAATGGGATGTTTCAGAATTGCTGCCTCATACGTTGATCATAACGGATATATGTTCGGATTCGCCACCATCAATTTGGACATCGCATCCTTTACAAAAACCAAAAAAATCACCAGCTTGAATGTTCATCCCACGTCGTTCCGCGATGACGAAGGCCTGATGAAACAAGCTATATGGGCCCGAGGCAAACGGTTCTACGATCTTCGGGGTGTTCAGTACAAAGCGTATCGGGGCTCCTGCCTTCTAGCCGACGAATATATCTGGGGTACTAGGCGTAAGGTAATTAAACGACAACGTGGCTGTTGATCTTAACGCTGATAGCTTGCAGCAACTCGATGGACGCGTAGTCATTGACGCCTCATTGGCTCCTCCTCTAGTCGGTATTGGTCGTCTTGTCTCTCTTGATGATCCGTCCGTGGCCCCAACGATCCATGTTGACGAACAACCCAGCCACCAGACGCCAAGAAGCCAAAGACGATATCAACCTGCTTTTCACGACCCAACTCCCCATCCGGGGATCACATCCCGCTATCGGTCAATCAGACGAGAAACCTCGTCACAAAGGGCGCTCGAAACTGCTTCAGGTGCAAACTGGCTCTCAAGGTAAGTAATATGCGCAATCACACAGTCTCACAAAGAAGAAAGCTAATCTAAGACGTTCAAAGTCGAACCTTCCGAGGAACAGCTCATGCTTAGCAATGGTAGCGTTCGAGGATATTCATTGGTAGACAAATGCTGGGGACTGTTAGTGTAGACTCTATCGGAGAAATCAACTGGAACGAGAACGCGTCCCAAATCTCCGACTCCCCGAGGGGCATAAGGGGCTCATCCTCGCCTTTGTTGATGGGCAGCTGTCCGACTCGCAACCCTTCGACGGCATCATCCAGGGCAAGGGTCTCGGGCTCACGATGCTCCTGGCCGGAAGCCCCGGCACGGGCAAGACCTTGACGGCCGAGGCGGTTGCCGACAGACTGCGCAAGCCGCTCTACGTGATGAGCGCGGGCGAGCTGGGCCAGAGCGCAGCCTCGGTCGAGAGGGAACTCAACATTACTCTCGAGATGACGGAGAAGTAGGGGAGCCATTCTACTCTTAGACGAGTGCGACGTGTTCCTGGAGAAGCGATCGCATAGCAACCTGGCACACAACGAGTTGGTCGCGGTTTTCTTGAGGTAAGTGGACTATCGTCCCAGTCCGCTTGTGCCGTCTCACATTCATCCCACTGACGCTCAGCGCTTAGAACTCTCGAGTACTATACCGGAATGCTATTCCTGACGACCAACCGTGGTGATGCCATCGATGCCGCTTTCCAGAGCAGAATCCACCTGACGCTGCAGTATCCCGAGCTCAGCACCGATGCCAAGACCCACATCTGGAACCAGTTCCTGTCGCGTGCCCCTTCCAGCGCCGTGACTACTCTCGAGGTGTCGAACCTGGCACTTCTACCACTGAACGGCCGACAGATCAAGAACATTGTCAAGACGGCCTCGTTACTGGCCAGAAGCTAGGGATGTCCTTCGATCAAAGGCGAGCACATCGAGACCGTGCTCAAGGTGACAACCCAAGATGGCGAGAAAGCAAAGCAGGAGGGTATTGATAACACACGCGATGACGTCCAAGTCAAGATGTAAACGCTATTCTGAGTACAGCCCTCTCTCAGGAGTTGGTTACTTTCGGGGCAACGGATTCTACTGGACCTGGACGAGACCTCTCGTATTCGCCCGTTCGTCTTGCAGCTGGGCTGTCCAAGTGACAGGCATGCGATGATCACAGCTAAGGAGGACAGGCAGGAGCATACTGAACTAGTTAGGAGAATGAATTTTTGATCTGGCCGAGGTGAGACAGTCACTAGGGAATAACCCCTTTTCCCGGATCCGCCTATGATCAAACTGGCGTATGCCCCTACCGAAACCAGATAGTTATGTGCCCCTAAATAAGATAAATGTTATCTCTAGATGGCGATAATGCGTCCACCTGAGAAGATTTTCACGGATTTCCCTCCGGCTTTTATATGGCAGGCCACCGCTGCCTTTGAACAAATCCATAGGTTTGCTGGGGCTACTTACACCCGCACACATTACATTCTCCGACAATATGTAGCTTGAACTCAGTGTTGCCTAACTATCATGACGCGACGGATGACTCATTGGGGAAACAGGATTGGAGTTGATTGTGTATGCGATACAGCGACTGTATACTGTGTCACGGAATACTGGGTAGCGCAGTATGCAATTTGCCAATGTTGTTAGGCATGTAGTTGGGGAGTACAGGGTAGTACTGAAACCAGCTTCCTCGTAGTGCTGGGTTAACAACCAATAAAAACGTGAGTGAGCCGAGAGAAAATTGCCAAGGACCAGAGCGGAGGTGGGACGCAAGGATAGTGGCAGCCTAGTGGGATTTCTATGGGACCTGCCTGTTGCCTGGAAGCCTGAACAACTTGATTAATTAGGCAATTAGAGCAGTGTATTTCCGCTCAGAAATTCCTCAAACCCCTTGGCGCTATACAGAATACTATGCCTGTTACTATCAAAGTTGCCAACCACGAAGCCAACCTGATCTACAGGCCCCAGAGAGTCGACAGCCCGGAGAGTCTCCTTGGAACACTGCACGGAGACGACAGCGCGGTGAACTGTTTTGGAAAGGTTTGCCCCCAAATTCCCACGGCGACATCCTCCAGTCTTCCCTGGAGGGCGACAACCTCCCGCCAGTTCTGCTCGCTCATAAGAATGGCTTCGTGAACGCGGCGACGACAGCCTACAGCCGGCACCACCATCTCGCCATCCGGCCCGAGGACATCTGGCTCGCCATCATCTCGCAGTTCAGCATCTACATCAACAAGCACGCCGAGGAGCTCCGCGGCCAGTTCGTGGCGCACGCGGGCCAGAAGGAGCTCAAGATCGTCTACGAAAACGCCACGCGGCACACGGTCGACTTCGCCGACTTCGCGCGGCAGATCCGCGGCTTGATCTCGGAAAGCGTCGTCGATGACGAGGTCGGCCGCTGGATCACGCCCGACTTCAGCACCACGACGGGGACAACGTCGTCGTGGCCCACGTCATGATGATGGGCACGCTGCAGGCCTACTTCCGCTACGCCATCCCCTCGGTCACGCTGCTGGGGACGAAGCAGGACTACGAGGAGATCCTGCGCCGGCTCGACAGGCGAGCCCGCCACGGCGAGGAGCCCGGCGCCTTCTCCGACCTCCTGCGGCCGGTCGTCCGGTGCCTCATTCGCGGCTTCGACGAGCCCGGGCACCCGGACGTGCGCAGCTTCTGGGAGAAGATCTGCGATGAGCACCACGGGAGCGGCTTCAGCTACTACACGGGCTCTATATAGAACATGCTAATTATACATAGATAGCTTGCAAGACCCACACAGAGTTTGCTATATCGATTCACCGTCTTTCAACTGGCCAACCTGCGAACCACTACAACGTAGCCCACTTTCTATGGCAATACCCCCTATCCCTCAGATATCTTAAGCCATATCGTCAATATACTCGAGTCTGATGACACGGCAGAGAACTCATGACCGAGTGGTTAGTTCGATATCCGCTCGAATCTCAACCTACCCCTTTTCACCTCTCCGTCCGCCGCCCCCGATCAACCGGGCCTTGACCCCGTCTCCCCACTCCTCCAGCGCCTCCTTGCCCAGCTTCTCTCTCCCCTTTCGCGCCTTCAAAAACGCGCCGAACTCCTCCTCCCATCCACCCGAGACCAGGAATGCAAGGCCGCTTGTCTTCCACAGCGGCATGCCACCGGTGGCGATGATGCTTGCCACCAGCAGCAGGGCCGCTAGGGCGGTCTCCACGAGGGGCAGTATCATCCAGGGCCAGCGCACACGGATATACGTCTCGTCGTAGACGGCCTGGCCCTGGACCGTTGTCGCGTTGTAGTTGTCCCCGGGGTCGACGCTGCGAATCTGGTTTGTCAGAGCGGCCGCGAGATCCGTCGAAATCTTATCGAAGGGCGAATTCATCAAAGCATATCCGAGATTGAACTGTACATTTCGGGAGAAGTCGGGGCGGTAGATGTTGTTACGAACAGTAGAGCCAAGGAGGACGGACAGCACGTTTGGGAGCATCGATGTCATCCGAGAGATGTTGTAGACTCGGTCAGTGGAGTTGGCGACATAACTCTTGTAGTAAGTCCCCATCTCATTGCCGGAGGCGTAAGGTAGGGTGAGATTGCCCGTAAGGGTGAGACGCTCCGAGGTCATATTGAGATCAGCATGGGAGATGCCAGCAGGGGTGGCGGTTACGTTGTGGTAAACTTGCTCGCACCACCCGAATTCCGCATAGGATACCTGGACAGGAGGCGGTTCCAGTCGTCCGTCTTTGCTCGTCGGTATGCCCTTGTTGAGTGCCTTGATGGCTGTGAGGGGGCCAAATGACGGCCAGTCGGCGGCCCCGTTCGCATGGAACAGTGACCCAAAAAGCATGGTCCCTTCTCCTGCACCTCCCGTATTCTCTTGATTCCATGACATAACAAGGACGTCATCTAGGTCTTCTCGGTCCACTGCACAGTGACTAGTAGTCAGTAGTGGTCCAAACAGATGAGCAGTAGTGGCAAGCATAGAGATGCCCCAGGTAACACTGTCTCATTTCTTCCCGGTAGGGTAACAGAGTAGATGTAGAGGTGGCTTACTCATGCCGGGGAATGTGTAAGCCAGCTGACGGTGCTACGGTCACCCCATGCAACGGCGACCCCTAAATTTAGATAGCCCCTGACAGCACCATATATAAATCAGTATATAAACTAGTCAGCTTTTGATTTATAATTAATTGAATAATACCATCTTCTTCTTTTTCTTTTCCTCTTTTCGATGGGCCGTAAACTTGACGAGTCAGCACTATAACGCGCGATTTAAGATGTTGTAAATGGTTCGTTAATAAAACAAACCGCCGAGAAGCATAATATCCTGGAACAATTTTAAAGGCTCGGATTCACGGCCGTAAGACTATAAAACAACGGAATAAGTCCTTCCAGGCTTTAATAATAGCGGAAGAGTTTTAGATCGTGACTTGGTACCTTGCGTAATATAATCTAGGCTGTTTACCGGCGTATATTATCTTTCGGATATTCGCTTAACGGATTTTTTAAATTAACGAGATTAATATAATACTCGGTAAATACTAGGTTAAAAAATTTATTGCTCGTTATTTATTTATCGGTATTATTTTTTTTAAAAGGATAGATTTTTTAAAGCTTGATGTAACTTCCGTAGAAAAAATTATCGAGTTTTTCGAGCGGCTTAAAAATCTTATTTTAAAATCAATCCCTCCGGAGTTTCGGTTTAATGTCGACAAGATCGGTAACTAGCTCGGCTATAAAACGAATATAATAGTTATTAAATTTATTAGAATAAAGAGAATATTAATTATAGACTCTTTTAACCGATAATGGGCTTCTGCGGTCGAATATAATAACGCTTTAAGCCGAGCCTTGCCTCCTTTTATAATATTTAAAGGTTAATAGGTCTAGTAGTAATAGTTTTTAGAAGAGGAGGACTCGCTAACGGATACTATAGAGGATTAGGTTTTTATAGCATCCCTTAAAGGCTGGACTAACAAGGAGCTGGCCTTAGTATAGCTAAATAAGGTCTTTATCCCTTATATAAAGCCTAAAAACGAGGACTAGTAACGGCTTATTATCCTGGATGGCCACGTTAGCTACGTAAGCGAGGACTTTATTATAACGTATTTAAAATATAAAATATAACTTCTCTTCTTTTTAGCACACTCGTCGTACCTATTATAACCCCTAGATCTTAATCCTTTTAATATATTAAAGAATACCTATTAGTAAAAGGTGACCTTATTCTATATAGGGCTTAATAATATAAATATAAGTAAGAGGGATTTCCTTTAATATTACGAGCTAATTAAAAGGTTTACTTTTCGGCCGTATATAATAGCTAGCGGCTAGGCCGTAATTAGTATATTCCCTCGCGATATTAATAAGTCTTTTAATAATATAACGAACGCTATCTAGGTTTTAAAAGAAACTTAATAAAACGTACTAGGGTTTATATTAATAATATAAGAAAGTATCCGAACGTGCGATAAAAGTCGCTTTTATTAATATAATAAGTAATAGTTTATAAAAATAAAGGTAATTAAAGTATATAAGTTTAAAAATATTTATAATAGTTTTATTAAAATTATTTATTTTATTAATAAATTAAAATTAATATTTAAATTAATTATTAAAATAAAAAGTATTTATATAAAATATATAAAAAACGTCCGTCGTTATATATTTAATCTCTTCTTTTATTAATCCGTTAAAACGTCCGCTAGCTTACGGTAATCCCGTTATCGGCTCACGGTGATCCATCTTTTAAATCACGGTGATCTATTTTAGTAGCTTATTTAAGAGCGTCGTGATCCCGTCGCTCTTAGCTTATTTATTAAAGCGGTAGTTTAATTACTCCTCGTTTCGTAACTTTTTCCTAGCTGCTTTTTTAGGTCGGGTCTATTCTTTTATTATTTAGGATATCTTTGTAATTATATTTATACGCTTTTATAATATAAGAGAGTTTATATTAATATAGTTAATAATACGGTCGGTAATTATAATATTATAGCCTGATTAGGGTATAGTAGTTTTATTCCGGCGGGTGGGGTTTTAACCGTATGGTTAGGTTAGGTTATAATACTATCCTCCTTCTTTTAACCGCTTTATTTTTAAAGTATCGATTTTATAAGTATTTTAATTACCCGTATTATTAAATTATAGTAGGTTTCTTTTCTTTATTATTCTTTATTATAATATTTATTTATTATAATTAGTTATATTAAAAAATCTCGGTTAAAAAAACTGTCGCGCGTTTAGTTCTTATTATTAATATAGAATTTACGGGTAACTTAATTAGTATACCTTATACTTATTATTTTCGCTAGAACTTAGCTTGTTATATAAACGAGAAATTATTTCGCTATTCGGAGTATATTCGGGTTAGTCGCTCCTATAATAGCACTTTTATTACGTCGGCCTTAACAAAGCTGGCTATTTAATAAAAAAAGCTGGAGGCGGAAGAGTCGGATATAAAAGAGACTTTGTTCTTTTTATAAACGTAGTTATTTACCGCCTTAGGTTATTTAGCCCGTTTTCGTTATATAAAGAAGGTTGTGGTAAAAAAGCGTTCGGAGGCGTTTCGTTAGGGAATATAGGAGCTGGATAAGGAAGATAGTGTTTTTTTTTCGATTATTAACTAGGAGAACTTCGTTTTTAATAACCTGCGTTCTTTAGGTATTTCTGGGGACGTTAACTGGTCGTTTTTTAGTTTAGTAGGTTTCTCTGAACCTAGGCCGTCGGTCCTCGCGGGGGAAGCTTTTTTTTAAACTTTTGGAGTTTTTCCGCGGCGTTCGCTAGGTGTTTTTTAAGCTTTTAGGTATTATTCTTTAATAGGTAACCTTTTTACTAAACGAGGTATTGGAAGTTTCGTTTTTTCTTTTTTTTATTAATAATTCTGTCGATTTTATACTCGTGTTGATCTGTTTTAATTTCTAGTTACGTATCGATTAGGGTTTCTTTAGCCGTTGGTTCGAGTAATGAAATATGAAATATAAGGTGTATCCGTATTATTTTAAGTAGCAATAATTAGTAGTTAGTTTTTAAAATAATTTCTACGATTTTGAATAGTCCGATCTTTTTGAAGTCTAGTTTATCGCTTGGTCGCTTGGTTTTAATGTTTCGTTATAAAAGGTAGATTTTTTTTCCTTTTTTAAAGGTTAGTCTTTTTAATTTTATTCGGTCGGCGTATCCTTTTATCCATTATTAAAAGAAGGTGAGGTTTTATTATAATATAATTTAAAGTTCTTTTAATTTTTTGATTTATATAGTCGTAATTAATACTAGCTTTTTTTTAAAGGTTTCTTAATAATTTCCGGGTCGTATTTATAGTTTATTCGGAATAATAAGATACGCGTAGTTTCGTTATCCGCGTTATTATAAATAAATTAAGTTATTAATAATAATTATACCTAATTATTTTATTTATAATTAATATAGTAGCGTAGGTATTATTTTAAGGTTTAGTTTATTTATTTAGTTTGTTTATTTATTTAAAGGTGGTAAGCTGTAAATAGTTTATATTTAACGCCGAGTTATGTTATTAGGGATTTCTAGAATTTAGCGGTAAACAGTTTATTTTTATCGGAGATAATCGTTTCAGGCAGTCCGTACTGGCTGACGATTATTCGGAGGAAGGTATATATTAAATTATTAATATCGCTAAATTCTTTATATGGTAAGAAATAGGTGTACTTTGTGAGTTTATTTATAATTATTAGGATGTTATTATAATCGACCTTAATTAAAGGTTTTTTTAATAAAGGTGGTTTAATAACGAAATTAAATATAATAGTTTTTTATACTTTATTTAGCGGTAGGATCGGCTATAACTTTCCGTATAGCCGGTATCGGGTGGCTTTTACTTTGCTATAGAGGTTACACTTACCGATCACTTTAGCTACGATTAGCTTGAGGTTTTTATAATCGAATTATTTAGTAATCCTCTTCTAGGTTTTAAATATTCCTTAATATCCGTGTATAGGGTGCTCGTAAAATTTTTAAATAAAGTCTTCGCGGTATTACTTAGGGATATAGATCTTGTTTTAATAAAAAGCGAGACCGTTATAGTTTTCGAGGTAATCTTTAGGATAATTCGCGGGGTCAAGGTTTTAACTAAGTTATCGGAATTTAATAACCTATTCGTCGTTATATTAAACATGGTTCGTAACGTTTAATTATTTTAAAAATACGAGGTTGCCGTTTTAATTATAAATAAGAATTATTCGCGTCTTGGGCGGAACTTCCTTTTAATGGTCCGGTTATTAGCTTAGTGCGTTAACGCGACCGTTCTTGCTACTTTTTTAATAGATAATAATAAGGTTAAATCTTAATAGGAATTTAAACTATTATATTTATTATTTATTTAATTCTTTAATAGTAGTAAACGTTATAAGGTTTTTATAATCGGTATAGACTTTAATTAGCTTTATTATTTCGTTAAGGTAATATTTTTATTTTTCGTAAGCTTTAATAATAGTTATTAGTTTTTTATTGTAAATTTAATAATTTAGTTTTAATTCGTTAAGCTTTTTTTAAAAAAATACGACGGGATGCGACTTTTCGTTATTATTTTATTAATTTAGTTACCTTTCGATCGTATAGTTTAATACGTCGGTTTCGACTTTAAAAGGTTTAAACGGGTTTATTACGCGAAATATTAATTCGTTAAAGATTCGTTCTTTAATATTATAAAAGGCCTCGTTTTCCTTTTCTGTTTATTAAAATAGTTCGTCTTTTTTTATTAAATTCGTTAGGGGTGTCGCTATTTTGTTAAATCCGGGGACGAAAATCCGGTAGTAATTAATTAGTTTTAAAAAGGATCTAACTTTTATAACGCTTATAAGTGTAAACTACTTTTTAATTATTAAGATTTTCAAAGGTTTTATTCAAATTTCGCCAAAGATATTACGTATTTTATAAAAGTAACGGATCGTTAATAAAATTCGCTCTTTTTTAAATTAATTAATAGGTTAGCGTTTTATAGTTTTTAAAGTATTAATTTTACGTATTTTCGATATTATTCGTTATTTTCGGAGTAAATAAAGATATCGTTGAGGTATATTACGATAAACTTATCGAGGTATTTTTATAAAACGTAATTAATTATAATTTAAAAATTAATTAATATATTAATTAAGTTAAACGGTATAGCTTAATATTCGAAATAGCCGTATTTAGTTCGGAACGCGGTTTTCTACTCTTTTCTTTTTTTAATTCAGATTAGGTTATATACGTTAAAGAGGTTGAATATTGTAAAGATTTTAACGTGTAACAGTTTATCCTATAAATCGCTAATTAAAAGTAAGGGGTACCGGTTTTTAATAATAATTTCGTTAAGTTTCTAATAATCGATATATATACGCTATTTAGGTTTCCCGTCTTTGCTTTTTTTTAGGACGAAGAAGGATAAGGAAGCCTATTAATAATATAAATAGTTAAATAACTCTTTTTTTGAGATTTTCCGTAATATATTTTTTTAAGGTTTATTCGTACTCTTAATTAAGTTTATATATAGGTATAAATAAGGGTTCTTTTTTATTTTTAAAGGGTATTTTATAATTTTACCGTGTATAAAACGGTAAGCCTATTTTTAATTTTTTATTAAAAAATGTTTCGAATTACCGGTACTTTTTTAATATAATCGTTATAATATTTAGCTTAAGTTTTTTAATAATAATATATATTTTAAAAACTTTAAATTTATTAAGGGGTTATTTTTTAAACCGCTACTTATTAATTAAACCTTTTTTTAATATATTTTATTAAAATTAGCTTATTTTTTAATTAATTTTAAAATTATTTACCCGTAATTAAAATATTTTTAAAATTATATCGTATCTTACGACGTCCGTAATATTACACGTAATTCGTTTATAACGTCTTCTAATATTAATTAAAAGGTTCGCGATTTCTTTTTATATTTCTTTATTGTTATAAGTTATAAATCTTTTATTAACGGTTTTAAATCAATATAAAGCGTTTTTTTCTTATTATTCGAATTTAAAGTAATTAATGATTTATAATAAAATATAGTTTTTTTATACTTCGCTCGCTATCAAGTAACGCTCTAATATAAACTCTTTTTACACTTAGTATTAATATAATATACTTATAAATAACTTAATTATCCGTTATTTAATATAAGAACCTATTTTAATCCGCTTATTATCGTTTTTTTATAATAAGCGGCGTTTATTTCTTAAACGTTACGTTTATAAATTATTAATAATATCTTACGATTAATCCTCGTATCGTCGCCATTATTCTCTCCGTTTTTTATAAAGCGTTTCTTAGTATACTAATAAGGGTATTTTTATACTCCTCTTCGTACGAAGTATTATCCCTAGTATTTAAAGTTCGGGTTTTTTTAATAATTCGAAAATTTATTAGGTTCGCGATAATCTATAAACGCTTTATAAGTTCTTTAATACGGTAAAGGGGTTCTCTTATTAAGTATATACTTATATATCCTAAAAGTATTAAACGCTTTCCTTTAAATATTTATAAACTCGCGATTTTTCTTAGGTATACTTAAAATATTAATTTTTAAAATATTCCCTTTAATCTCGTCTTTTTAAATAATACTATTATAACTACCGTAAGTTTTCTTATATTAATAGGTACGCGCGTCGTCCGTTTAGGATCGACGTTCAAATTTTTCTAATAATATAATCCGGGTATAGTTACGTAATAAATCGTTTACTAATCTTTTAAGGAAACTATTTATATTCGAGTTTTTTCGCGAAGTATTTAATATAAGCGTTATATATATACGAAATTTATAAAAACGTAAAGTGTCCTCCGTATATAGGGGAGGTTTATAAGTTATTTTTTATTACATAGTTATTATAAATTCTTTAATTAAAACCGGCCGTAATAAGTATTTAGTATAAATATTTCGAGTCGGGGTAAGAAATACTAGGGATAATTAATTACCCGTCGGTTTTAAAGTCTCTAAATTTAGCGATCTCGTTTATTAGCTCGTTTATTAATATACTTATTAAATATTTATAGTTTATTAATTATTCCGATTAGCTTATAATATTATTTATCGAATTACTATCTTTGTTATAAAGAAAAGGTTACTCCTTTCGCATTATCGCGACGCTCCGGCTATAGCCCTTCTTGCTTTCCGGGGTTTTAAAGAACTATCCGGTGCCTTCTTTATCCGCTAAGTAAAAGGTATATCTATTATCGTAACAGGCTATTTAAAATAAGCTACTATATTTAATAGTAGCGTTATTATTTTTAATAATTATTATAAAAGTGTCCTCTATTTTAATAACGTTAACGTATTATTTTTTTAAAACTTATTAAAAATCCTTTTTTAATACTTAATATTTTTAAACGTAATACCTTAGTTTTTAATAATTATAATAAATATTACGTAACTTTTTATCTTATTTATTATATTTAATAACGTTAAAGTTTATAAGTTTATTATAATAACTATATGTTATAATATTTTTAAGTGGTATATAATTATATTAATATAGTCGCCCCGTATTAATTTAAATTTAATTAATTTATTATTAAAGTCCGCCTTATTTTTTACGGCGTCGCTTATATATATAAATATTAATTTTAATAATAAATTCTATATATAAAAAGAAGTTATTAAGGGCGTTAAGCCGGCTAAGTTTGTTTTTAATATTATTTTTTAATTTTTAATAATATATTATAATTTTCGTAATTTCGGTATAATTTAATCGAGTTATAATACGCCGGAACTCAGTTATATAAAAGGCGGTTAATCCTTTTTACTTAAAGGTTTTAAGCTCCCTCTCCGCTTATCGCTTTTCGTCGGGGTTCTAAAAGAGTAACTTAAAGGCTTATTCGAAGCCGTCGTAACTTTCGAAAATACGTTATACCTCTGTGCGGCATAATTTAACTTATTAATTGTTTTTTACGAGTTCGTTTAAGTAAGGTTCGAACTAAGCGAGTGCTTTATTTTTAAAGAACGAGGTAACGTAAATAACTCGCTAAGTAAAGTTTTAGAACGTCCTTTTATAAAATCGTTAATAGGTTTTAATTTAAATAAAAAAGCTTCGGAAATTTCCGCTTATTTTATTAAAAGGTGTTAACGTATTAATCTTGATACCCTTTTTTAATATAATAAGGGTTTAAATAATATTAATAACTATACGAAAGAGACGTACCTTTTCGCGTAACTTATTAATATTATAAAGTATTTATTTTAAAATACTTTTAATTAAAAGCTCGTTACGCTTTTTTTTAAATTTAACGTAATAATATTAATAATTAGCGCTCTTTTATTCGAGTTTTTTAATTCGTTTAATTAATACTTATCGTATAAGCTCGTCGTTATTATTATCGCTATCGATATCTATAATAAGGTTCCGTTAAGAGGTATTAAAGGTAACGATAGGAGTCTTTCTTTATCGGACGGCGTTACTAAGGCCAGGTATAAACATAGTTCTTATAATATTATTATTTAAGGGTTTAAGTAATAACTTATAAAAATAAGAGTAATTAAAATATAACGAACGCTATTTAGGTTTTAAAAAAAACTTAATAAAACGTACTAAGGTTTATATTAATAATACGAAAAAGTATTCGAATATATAATAAAAGTCGCTTTTATTAATATAATAAGTAATAATTTATAAAAATAAAAGTAATTAAAATATATAAGTTTAAAAATATTTATAATAATTTCGTTAAAACTATTTATTTTATTAATAAATTAAAATTAATATTTAAATTAATTATTAAAATAAAAAATATTTATATAAAATATATAAAAAACGTCCGTTATTATATATTTAATTTTTTCCCTTATTAATTCGTTAAAACGTCCGCTGGCTTACGGTGATCCCGTTATCGGCTCACGGTGATCCATCCTTTAGATCACGGTGATCCATTTTAGTAGCTCACTTAGGGGCGTCGTAATCCCGTCGCTCCTAGCTTATTTACTAGAGCGGTAATCTAGTCGCTCCTCGTACCGTAGCTCCTTCTTAATTACTTTTCCGGGTCGGGTCCATCCTTTCGCTATTTAAGATATCCTCGTAATTATATTTATACGCTTTTATAATATAGAAAAGTTTATATTAATATAGTTAATAATACGGTCGGTAATTATAACGTCGTAGCCTGGTCGGGGTATAATAGTTCCGTTCCGGCGGGTAGGGTCTTGGCCGCATGGTTAGGTCAGGTTGTAATAAATAGCCGGAACTAGAGAATAAAAGACTAGGCAGAAGCAGGACTATCTAAGCCTCCCCTTAACGTTTTCGATAAATAATTCTCTTTTATAGCGTTATTAATATTTATAATTAACCGCTAAATTAAAAAGTTAGCGGATATGCTTAGTAGTAATAATGTTATTTTCGATAGCGCGACGCGCCGGGTTTTGTTCCGGAAGCTTTAGAAGAGTCTAGATATTTTAAACGGCTAGATTAGCTAACTAGAGTACGAGAAGTTAGTTTTAAAAGGTAATTTAGAAAAAGAAAGAGGTAAAAAAAGGAAAAAAGTAATACTTAACTTTAATTAAAAGTTTATACGTATACGAGATGTTATAATAGTTAAGAGGGAGATAAATAGCGTTATACCGGAACCCTAAGCTATTACTCTTTTATCGTCAGGCGCCGGAAGCCGTTATAATTAAATCTAACTTTAAATTTAAGATTAAGAGTGTTATAAAAGCGTTTCGAGATTGAAACGGTGTTTTTAAAATTTTATATTAATTTTTAATTAAATTATTCGTATTATTATTATATAGTATTATTATTAGTTTTTAGGGTCGCCGTTACATGGGGTGACCGTAGCACCGTCAGCTGGCTTAGACCATTCTAATACAATTCGAACTTCTAGGGAGCTCCAATAGATCTCTTGAAGTGTACACCCGGCTAGGACTTGTCTTCTTCCTAGCTTGGAGACTAGATACATCCACGTCGATCTTTATTATTATATTTAAAAAGTTTCGCAAATTACTTAGCAACCTTTGGTGATGGGTTCAGCCTCTTCGCGTCGACAGGTGAGCACGTGGGTGCCGGGTGCGTGCAACCACTGTAGCTGAGAGGCTGTCTGGCGCACCGAAGTTTTGCTCGTGCCCTGTTGGTTCCGGTCATTCGTTGATGGTAGAGACCGACCAACGGCGCTGCATGGTAGGGCACGTTGGAGAGCAGCAGTAGCGCAAGCAGCCCCGGCGCCTTTGGAGTGTAAGCACACCCCCTGTCAGCGCAACACCTGCTCAACGCAACGGCCTTTTACAGCAAAACGCTAACTTTTTATACCTTAATAATAAATTGAATATAATAGATATAAATACTCTTTTTAAAATACTAAACTGAGAATTTATAACGATATAAAATAAAAATAAAGGTAAAATTCGAAAGATTCGTTATTATTTTTAAATATTTTTATAAATAAAAAGTAAAATATAATCTCTTACGTTTAATATTAACCGTTAAAAATTTATATAATTTTTTATCTCATTTTTTATTTAATTAAATCCCATAGTAATAAAACTTTTACCGAAATTTTTCCTATATTATTCGACTTATTGTTCAAATTTTAAAAGTCAGCGTTTTAGTGTAAAATGCCGTTGCGTTGAGCAGGTGTTGCGCTGTCTAGGGGTGCGGCTTATATACAGGAGCAACGGAAATGGGAACACATCTTCTGGGGAATGCAGCAGCAGCGTTGGATAGTATGCGGCTGTGAAGAAAGCGTTTGTGGGTGACAGGCGTCCTTTCATCTTCTCGCGAGCACCCAGGTTTAGGGGGCGGCATCGAAAGCAGAGTCGAAGTTTTCGGCAATGGTTCACGAGCTAGTGTTCCAGTCGTCGAAATTACTCGTTGCGCGAGTCGTGGGTGCCATCTTAGTAACAAGCGAGTTAAATATTAAACATTATTAATAAATTAAAAATATTAAAAAAAGTTAACTTAATATTTAATATAAAGGAAAATGTTTTCTTAAAAAAGTTAAGTTAACTTTTTTAATAACATAATATTAATTTAATATAATAGTTTTTTATATTAAAAGGTTAGTTTATTAAATTTAAATAATAATTTAAATATTTAGTTAATAATAATAATAAATTAAAAAGAGTATTTAAACGTGCGAAAAAAACGCCTTATTAATATAATAAGTAATAATATTTCAAGTCGTCATATAATAATAAAAGTAATTAAATAAAACAATATATAAAAAACGTTTATTATTATATATTTCGTTTTGTTTTTATTAATTTAAGGATATATTAACTCTATTTAAATTCTTTAAATCCTTTTTTATTTTAAATCTATAAATCTCTCTTAAATCTCTAGATTTATTATATAACCTAAGTTAGTTATTTATTTTTAACCGTATCGTTTTAATTATTTAAACCTAGTTATTTAATTCGTATTAATTATTTAATAGTGTCGTTATTATTTAATCTTATATCCTTTTTTTAATAACCGTTATTATATTTTCAGCGAGTAAGTTCGTTATTATTAATAAGTTATAAGCGTTAATTAAATAAGTTAAGACTAGTTTATATTAAGTTTCGTATATATTTTAAAGTATTATAAAACCGTATTAAAAATAAGTTTAAGTTATATTATTAAGTTAAGTTATAATAATATTTCCCCTTTTTTATTTATTTATTTTTAAAGCGGTTAATTAATATAAATACTTATCGTTTCGTTATTTATTAATAAGTTCTTTTTCATTTTTATTTTTATTATAATATATATTTATTATAACGAATTATATTAAAAAGCGACGTATATAAAAATATTTTAAAACTAAGCGTTATAATATCGTTTTAAGCTTAATTTATTAACGGTTAATTATTTTACTTTTATAATTTTATTACGAATCTCGACGTTTTAAAGTTTATAAAGTTTTATTATTAAACTCTTTTCGTTATAATTATATTACTTAATTTATTTTAAAAAAACAAATCGTTTTAATAATTTAAGCGATAGAAACCCCTTTAAATATAATAAACGAAAAAGCTATTATAAAGATATATAACGTCTTTAAAGCTACTTTACGTTATTAAATCTATAACTAAACACTACGACGCGAAATCCGATATTTACGATATAAATTAAACTTAAGCACCTTAACTACTTAGCCGTCCTACCACGTAAGCAGCCACCTAATTTAACTACCGATAAGCGAAGCCCCCTAACCCCTTTTTCGTATATAAGTCTATATTAAACCCGCTTATTAATAATTAGAGGATACTATTAAAATCGTTACTTCTCGTGCTTTTTAGCTATACTTATCCTAACCCCCGAATCCGCTATTTAGCGTGCTATTTTGGCCGTATAAGCTAGCGAATCGGAACGTGCAGTCTTTAAGAGACTTAAGGTACCCCGAGCCACTTTGCGGGATAGAATTAGGGGCAGACCGACTCGGACCGAGTCTAAGGAGTCCGCTAGGACCCTTTTTTTTACCCAGGAGGAATATCTTAAGACCTAGGCTATCCGATAGGCGTAGTTAGGCCTTACCCTTAAGTATAACGTGTTCCGGCTGTTTGTTGCCCGGCTATTTAAGACGGACCAGCCCGCCTTGCCCTTTAGAATTTATTAGGTAAGGAGATTTATTACTCGTTATTCTAAGCTTAAAACTATATTAGCTACGACGATAAACTTCCGGCGCTTTTACTACATATCTGAAGAAAATATCTAGCTTTTTTTTTAATTTTAAACTAGAATTTTATTAAAGATATTCTTTATCGATTTATTTATAATATAAATAAGATTAATAACATTATAAACCTAAATAATAATTATTATATAATTAGCTCGGCCGAATTAATTAGGATCTTTATTTAAAATACCGCTTATTGCGAGTAGGCGACCGCCGTAAAGTTTATAAATATAAATAATATTACTTTACCCTTTTTAATTATTTTTAAAGGCGTAAGCGTATAGTAGTAATAGTTTCTAAACCGCGGTAACGATTTTTACGACTTACGAATAAATATTAAGAATTAGTTATTCGCTTATTTATCTAAAAGATAAATTAATAACGAGCTAGCGATAATATAATTACGAAATATTTACCTATTACGAACGAAACCGGAGGACCCGGAGCAATAGCGGCTACTTATTTTAAACGGCCACGGTAATTACGTATAGGACTATTTTATAGCTAAATATATAGTTAATAAGGTTTGGCTATTATATTTCCCGGTATATATTTCTTACGTGTTATAGCTTTTAAATTTAGGTCCGTTTTTTATATTAAAGCGGAAAGTCCGGGATTATTTAACTCTTCGCTATTAATTAATGTTTAATATAAACGTAAGTAAGGCTAATTTTATTTAAACGTGGTATAAGGCCTGGGAGTTAATTTTTAAACTTAAAGTAATAATTAATAGGTGGCAAGCTACCGGAATCTATTTACGGGATATTTTTAAGCCTTTAAACTCCCGGCTACGTAGATACGAGCAGGGCCGTAACTAAAAAGTGGTCCCTTTACGCCTTAAATAACCTGACGACTAGTAGACCCCTATCCAGGAAGCGCTTACACCTATTAGCTCCCGGCATATACGTCAGATCGAAGCCCTGGCCCGGAATAAGGATATCCAGCTTAATAACATTTATAAGAGGCTATTGTTCCGTAAACTAGGAAAGGGGCTCGACTCTTCAAATACCTAGTTAACTGGATTAGAATAAGAGAGGGACCGTTTATAAGCCGAGTTAAATAAAGTACGTAAGCTTAAGACTCGTCGGGCAGTTAAAGACCTTAATCGGGCCTTTATTATAATATAAGATATAATGGTAGTTAAGGATAAAATAATAGGCTAGTAGTATAACCCTTAGAATAAATCGGGTAAAGATAAAGCGATCTAAGTTATTAGTTTAGATTCGGAAAGCAATTCTAATATTACTAGCTATATTAAAGTTAAAATTTAATAAAGTTATAATTTTACGATTTTTTTTAAAATAGTTATTAATAAAATAAACTTAGGTTACGATATTATATAGTATTAAGTTTAAGTAACTGCTTATGTAGTAGGACGATTAAGTGGTTAAAGTACTTAATTAAAACGGAGGTGCTTCGTAAGTATTTATAAATTTAAATACTTAAAAAATACTTTTAATATCGTTAATATAAAAAATATAGCTAATTTTATTTTAAAGTCGCGCGATAATGAGCGCGTTAATAAGTATTAAATTAAGCGATTTATTATAATACGCGCCGATTAATATAAAAAAGCGAAATTTATTTAGTTTAATAATTAAAAATAGTTAATAATTATAAATATATTAATATAAAAGGTTAATATATTCTATTATTTTTAATTATTTAGAGTTAATATTAGTTTATAAATTAAGTTTATAAATATAATTTATTAAGCGATTAAATAATTAAACCGACTTTTAACGATTAAATTAATAACGAAAAAAGCTTAAATTAAATTAAATATTCTAATAAATATATAAAGTTATAAATAAAAGATTATTATTATTTTTTAATCTTTAATAATTATATAAGCTATATTTTAATATAATTTAAAATATATTATTAAAATAATAATATTATTACGTTTAATATATTTATTTATTTATTTTAATTATGAAATATAATACTTTATTTATTATTAAAGCGCGTATATATAACGAACGCTATTCGATTTTTAAAAGAAACTTAATAAAACGTACTTAGGTTTACATTAATAATATAAAAAAGTATTTAAACATGCGATAAAAGAAACGCCCTATCGATATAATAAATAATAGCACTTTCGGTTCGTAAAGTAATAATAAGGGTAATTAAGCGAAAAGATTCGTATAATAGAGTTATTAAAGCTATTTACCTTATTAATAAGTTAGATTAATATTTAAATTAATTATTAAAATAGAGAGTATTTATATAAAATATATAGGGAATATCTATCGTTATATATCCCGTCTCTTCTTTATTAATTCCCCTTGGGATCGTACCGTCAACTAGTGATCCCTTCCACTGGCTCACTTGGATCACTGTGATCCGTCCGCTCCTAACGTCCCTGGGTATGTCATCCCTTTGTCTTATCTCCACGTGACCTAAGTTCGTCATCCGTCTAGTTTGTCCAGTTCTGGCCATCTAGACCTGGCTTTCCAGTTCGTCCTAGTTGCCTGGTATTATCGTTGTTATTGTATCCCGTGCTCTTTCCTTAATAACTATTATCGTGTTCCCGGCGAGTAGGTCCGTTATCGTTGGTGGGTCGTAAGCGCTGACTGGGTGGGGCTGGCTTGTGCTGGGTCTCGTACATGTTCCGGGGCATCGTAGAGCCGTGCCGGAATTGGGTTTAGGTCGCATAGTTAGGCTAGGTTATATAATAGTATATTTAAAATAAAATAAAATAATGTATTAAACTATTAATAAATTATGTTATGAAATTAAAGTTTTTTATTATTTTTTTAAAAATTAATATTAAATTTAGTTTTAAAACTTAATGTTAAATTTAGTTTTAACGTATTTAAGTTAAATTTTTATTATTTAAACGAGGTAATTAATGAGTTAAATATACGTTTTTAAACGTTTAACGTACTTTATAAACGAGCTGCGTATATAAACGAGCTATACACTTTTTATTATTAAGTTTTATAAGTTATAAATTAATTTAATTATAACGCTTATAATTAGTTAAATATATTAATAATTACTATTTTTAAAGGTTTTTATATTATTTTAATAAGTACGCGTATTATGCCCAGGCTCTCCGTAGATTTTATAGCACTATAAGCGTATTTTAAACGTTGTCGTATAATCACTCCTTTAACGCGATTTATTTTATAATTATTTATTAATGTTCCTTTAAAACTATAAGTCTTCTTTAATTTATATACGAAGTAATCCTCTATTTTATAGCCGTTTTTTTTATACGGCGGCGCCGGCTAAGTATTTTATTTATTTTTCAAAGTGTCGCGTTTTTACTTATAAAAGAGCAACTTAGTATATAACTTATATTACAATTTTTACGATCTAGTTAAAGCTAATTAAAATAGATATCGGAAAGTTATTTCAATATTATACGATACGGTTTTAAACGCATTAAGTTTAAAATTAGGTTTTAATCGAATTATTTAAGTTTTTAATTTTTAAAGAATAAGTAAGCTAAAAGACGTACCTAGAGGTGTTAAAGAGCGTAGCTTTATATTTAATTATAAAATAATATATTTCGAATTATACGAAACGAGTCCTATTTTTCGAAAGCCTCCTTATATATTCGAAATAGTAAAAGTCGCTTGGAACGCTTTTAAAAACGTTAGTAGAAAGTCCTCCTTTAAGATATAAGCGATATGCGCCCGCATAAGACCTTTAATTTCTTTCCCATACGGGATTTTTAATGTACGAAAACAGCCGATATTAAAAAATTAGAGCTTATATAATAAATAAGAAGATATATAGAGTATAATAATTAAGTTCTTTTCGTAGTAGAGCTTAAAAGCTATCGAGTAGTAGCTTTCGTAACCGTTTAGGATTAGGAAGTAATAATAACCCTTCGTAGGAGACCTAGTATATTAATTAAAGTGTCGAATCTAGTCCTCGCCTCTTTTATTCGTAATCTAGTTATTTTTAATAACTGCAATTACCTTATCCTTTAATAATAGGCTGTTTTTATATTAAAAAGAGGTGCGTTTTCCCGGTAAAGATAATATATAAAGGGATAGTTTAACCGTTTAATTCGACGCTTTAAATAATTATAACCTATTCCCGGTTCTTTTACTATATTACCCTAGGCCTTCCGCGTCGATTAAAGGTGATTATAACTATTTTAGACGAGTTCTATACAAGAATAAACTACGCGCGATACGTGTTAAGGTCTTCGTAAAAGACTTTTTAATAATGGATTCTTTAGTTAAAACGCGTTCGAAGGTTATACTTATCGTCGTACGAAGTTAGAGGCTTAGTTAACGCCGACGCGTCTCGCGTCGCATAAACTAAGTAATTAATTCGCTATATCTTTTATATTACTTAATTAAAGAAGGAACGATCGCGTATTTAAATTAATAATATATTAAATAATTAATTCCTCTTTAAAATTAGAAAGCTTTCGAGAGTTTATAGAGATTTCGGATCCTAATCGAATTCCGCGTCGTCGGCTACGTAACGTCGACTCTAGGATATAATATATCTCTATAGCTTTTTATACACTTAATTTCGGGTTATTTAAAACGCTTAAAGCGTTAAATTAAACCCTTTTTCTTTGTTTTTTAATTTTATGCTTATTAAAAAAGAAAAGTTAATATAAAGCTAATTAAAAAAAAGTTAATTAAAAGTATATAGCTCGCTTATATACGCAGCTCGCTTATAGGGTACGTTTAAAGATAATTAATACCTTTAAATATTATTTAATCTTTAGTAAATAATTTTTTTATTAAAAAAGCTTTTTAATATTATAAATTAAATAATATAATTTATAAAATAACTTTTATATATAATCGAATATATATTTCAAAAAAAGTTAATTTAACTTTTTTAAAGCGTTAAGGAGATAATAAATCGCGAGTTTAGCTTAAAAGAGGCCTTATTATTAAGGAATCTAAAAAGATATAAAACGAGAAGGTAAAAAGAAAGCGTCTAGCGATTAATAAAGGCGAAAATAAAGGTTCGTTAAAGCGGAGGGCGACCGGTAAAAAGCGCTGCGGTGTTTACGGCGAGATAGTTTATAATCCACGAATATATGAAAAGGATATAGAATCGAGTAGCGAATTAAATTAAGAGTAGTTTTAATTAATTTAAAGCGTTCTAATTAAATTATTTTATATAAAAGTGTCGAAATATAATAAAGGTAATTATTTAATAATATAAACTATTTAATAATAAATTACGTTATATTATAATCAGATTTTAATTAAAAGTTTATTAAATATATTATTTTTATAGTAGTTTTATATTATAAGAAAAGTATAATAAAATAAAAGCGTTTAATAAAACTTATTTTAATTAATTAAATACTTTTTAATATTTATTTCTATACTAAAATATAATAATTCTTTTTAATGTTATTAAAGGTTTAATAATAACGAAAAAGTTTAAAAAAGATTATATAATTTAGTTTTTAATAAAAGGGTTTTAATTTTTAATTATTTTAATCTTCTCGAATTTAATTTTTTATTCACTTCTTAGACTAAATATATATTTTATTTAAACATTATTTTTTAAAAATATAATAAATTAATTTATTTCCTTTTAACTTTATACTTTTTTTTATTATTTTATATATTAAAAAGCTATTTATTAATAATAAAACCTTATATAAATTTAATAATTAACGAATTTTATTTTTAAGTATAAAAACCTAAATTTTATATTTAATTTATAAATTAAAGATATTATTTTTATTAATTAATATTAAATTTTATAAGTAATATAAAAAAGAATAATTTATTTAATATAAGTAATAATTTAATTATTAACCTTTAATAAAGGGCTTTAAAACGTTATAAAATAATATATAATATTAAAAAGTTTATTATTATTAATTCGTATAAAAAAAGCCGAGTTATAATAAATAGTTTTTTATTAAATATTTTATTTACTTTATTATTATAATTATAAGGGTTATAAAAAGCTTATTAAATAAAAGTTTATTTATTTTTAAAAACTTAACTATAATAATATATAATAAGAATATTCGTTTTATTATTATTTAAATTAAAGTTATAAATAAAGGATTATTATTTTTATTTAATAAAAAGCTTTTAATTTAAAATTAGAATAATTTAAATTTTATTTTAATATAAAACTTAATAATAAATTTTTATCTTAGTATATATAAAATTTAAATAAATTAAAAAGTTTTATATAAATATAAAACTTTATAATTAAAATTTATATAATAAAATAAAACGAAAATATATAAATTAAAATAATTATTTTAATAAATAATATAATATGTTATAATAAGCGATTATTATAAATAAATTTTATATAATAAAAAGTTAAAGAAGTATTATTAAAGTTTATATTATAAGAAGTAAAAAATGAATAAAAATAATTAATAATAATTTAATTATATTTTTAAAAGAGATAATATAAATCTTAAAATAAGCCACTATATATATATATAAATTAAAATATTTATATTTTAATATATTTTATAAATATATATTAATATTAAAGATTTATTATTAATAATAAATTAATAATTCTTAAATAACGTTATTAAAAACCTTAAATTATATTATATATTATAAATAAAATTAAAATTAAACCGGTTTAATTTATTAATAATATTTAATTAATAAATAAATTATTTTTAAGTTTAATCTTAAAAATAATATAATTAAAAACTATAAATATAATATAGTTTATTACGAAATCGATTATATTATTAAATTAATTAATAATATATATTTTATTCTTTTTATATAAATTAATTTAATCTTTATATTTTAAATTAAATAAAATTACTTTTTATTTAATTCGTTATTTAAATTTAATTTATATATATACTTATATATTATAACTTATTTCGCCATAAATATTATAACTTATTTACTAGCCGCCTTTTATTTTAATAAACCCCTCGTTCCGCTTTTATTAATTATTAACCGCTTCTTTTTTTTACTTAATAGTTTTATAGTTTTTAATATTCTAATTTAATAAGTACTCGTTTAAGTTAAATGCGTGGTTTTTTTAATGCTTTAATACTAAAAATATTAAATTAACCTTTTAAAAAGTATATATGAAATTTTTTATAAAGTTTATTTTATATATTATTATATATATATATATATCTCGTTATTTAGTTTATAATGTTTAAATCTAGTATTAAAAAGCTTTTTTAATAAATAAAAACTTTATTTTAAAAAGAAATAACGTATTTCATTATTTATTAAAAATTAAATAACGTTTAAAGGTTATAAATATTAACCGTCTTTAAACTTAACGAATTAAATATAAGCGTTTAAAAACGTATATCTAATGTATTAATTATTTTATTTAATTCATAAAGTACTAAACTAGATTCGTTAAATCGAGATTTAATGCTTTATTTTATAAAAATAATAAAATACGCGGCCTTAAAAACGATAAAAAACTTTAAGTTCGTAATATAATTTATTAACGCTTTAATAAATAGCTCGAATTTTTTTTAAATAAAAACGTTTTAATAATAAATAAAGTGCTATATTTAAAGATTAAAATAGGTAAGAAAAATAAAAAAGTATACTAAGCGTAATAATACCGTTATTTTTATAATATTCTTCGAATTTAACCGAAGTATAACTTACATCACCGTTTAAAATTAAAAGACGATCAAGGCTTTTCGTTCGCGTTTTAATATATTTATCGAAATATCTAATTTAATTTACAGTCGTTATATTATTAGTTTTATTATTAAAAGTCGAATTAATTATTTAATTATATAATAAGTGATATTTATAAGATTAATTTACGAGGTAATATTAATTTTAAATAATTAAAAACAGCGGCATATATTAGCTTTATAAATTAATATATTTTATAGCCGTTAATTATTCCTAATTATTAAACTAGACCGATTTCGCTTTTTTATATTAATCGGCGCGTATTATAACGAGTATTAACTTAATTATCTTTATTATAAAGCTGGTTTCGTTAAAAATGTATATATTTTTATTTAAAATATCGTATTTAATTTCAATATTTCTAATTAATAAGAACTAGTTAAAAATAAAATTTAGATTTTTATAAAAAGCTTATTAAGAATTATATTAATTATTTATTTAAGTTTTAAGGTTTAAGTTATGATTAATGAGACGTTTAACTTAATATTTATTAACGCGGCCGCCGCTACGTAATTTTAAGAAAAAATAAATTATATCTTTTATAATATTAATATTAAGAAGCATTTTTTAAATATTTAAATTAATTATATAATTACGAAGCATCTTTTTTTAATTAGATTTAATTTATATTATAAATATTAGATTTCGCCTCAAGGTTTAATACCGCGGAGTTAGTCGCTTAAAATAGTTTAAAAGACACTATATATTTTCGTAGCAGCTCTTTAACTAATTTAATTTAAACTTTCTCGCGTCGCTTAAATTATTAAAACAATACGAACTTTTTTTTTATTAAATCGATATTATAATTAAAAAAATATTATGTATTAAAGTTTAATTATATAAATTAAAAAAAGTAGTTAACTTAGTAATATAACTTAATAATAAACCACGTTATTTTTTTTTAAAAATCGTAATTTTATATTTAATTTTAAATATTCTTTAATGATATACTTTCTTTTAATAAAAATACCCTTAAAATAATAATTATAAGTAATATTATAAACCGATTACTTATAATTCTTAAAAATATTAAAATAAGTTATATCGTTAAATAAATAATTAATATTTTTATTAAAATATTTTAAAACATAGCTTTTATAGCTTTAGTTATAGCTATTATAATATTATAATAAAAACTATTAAAGTTTTTAAAAAAGAACTTAATAAAATATATTTAAGTTTATATTAATAATATAAAAGTGTTTAAACGCGTAATAAAGAGAGCGTTTTATTTATATAATAAATAATAATAAAAGTAATTAAGTAAAAGTATTTATTTATTATATTAAGTTAAATTAAAAAGTTTTTTAAAACCTGCGAACGTTTTTATCTTTAAAATAAATTAGTTTTAACAGTGGTTTCGCTAATATACCTTATTTTTATTATTTAAAAAAAAAGGTATAAGAGTACGGATTTGTTTTTTTCGTTACGAGGAGTATATAAGCCGTAATCGCTTTTATAAATGCTTATTTATAATTTTTAAAAAAATGGTTTTTATATAATTATATAAGTAAGATAAAACTAAAAAGAGAGCGAGTAAAAAGCTTTTATTCTTATGTTCGAAATTAACGGAGCTATAGTTTTAATTAACGAAGGCTATTAACCGTTTTTCGCGGATTTAAAGAATTTGTCGTAAGGTGAAAAAACAAGGCTTCGATTTATTTAAGCGTGATATATAAGAGTTAAATTAAAAGAGCGAAATTTTATTAGCTTTAAATAATTATAAATTATATTTTATAAATAATTATAAGTTATATTTTCTATATAATTTCAATTATATTAAGGTTTTAATAATATTAATTAATTATTTCTTAATTTTATCGATTTTTAGAATTTTAATATATTAATCTTTTTTAAAAGCGCGTTTATTTAAACTCTTAACGCTTTTTTATAAGATTTTTTTAATATTTCTTAAATTTTTAAGTATTATTTTTTAATAGGTAATTTTTTTATTAAACGAGGTATTAAGAGTTTCGCTTTACTTTTTATTTATAAATAATCTTTTTAATTATATATTAATCGAGGTATTTTTAACCGTTAATTTAAGTAATTAAATATAAAATATAAGGTATATTCGTATTATATTAATTAATATTAATTAATAATTAGTTTTTAAAAAAATCTTTACGATTTAAAATAGTTCGATTTTTTTAAAATCTAGTTTTTCGCTTAGTCGGTTAGTTTTAATATTTCGTTATAAAAGGTAAACCTTTTTTTCTTTTTTAAAAGTTAATTCTTTTAACTTTATTTAGTCGGCGTATCTTATTATTTGTTATTAAAAACAAGTAAGGTTTTATTATAAAGTAATTTTAAGTTCCCTTTACTTTTTTAATTTATAAAGTCGCGATTAATTTTAAGTATTTTTTAAATGCTTTTTAGTAACTTTTAAATTATATTTCGTAATTTATTTAAAATAATAAAATGCGCGTAGTTTTATTATTTATATTATTATAAGCGAACTATATTATAAGTTATAATAAAACTTTATTATTTTATTTATAATTAATATAATAACGTAGGTATTATTTTAATATTTAATTTATTCGTATAGTTTATTTATTTATTTAAAAATAATAAGTCGTAAATAGTTTATACATAACGCCGAGTTATGTTTTAAGCGATTTTTAAAATTTTATAATAAATAACGTATTTCGATTAAAAATAATTATTTTTAATAACTAGTATTAATTAATCATAATATAAAAGAGTATATAAAATTAAATCGTTAATATTATTAAATTTTTTATATTATAAAAAGTAAGTATATTTTATAAATTTATTTATAATTATTTTATTTAAAGTTTTTTTTAATAAAGGTAGCTTAAGAATAAAGTTAAGTATCATTTTTTTTATATTTCTTTTCGTAGTTAAATCGGTTATAGTTTTTCGTATAACTAGTACTTAACGGCTTTATTTTATTATAAAAGTTATACTCGTTAATTATTTTAATTATAATTAATTAAAGTTTTTTATAATCGGATTATTTAATAATTCGTTTTTAAGTTTTAAATATATTTTAATATTAAAAACAATGTGTTTATAAAATCCCTTAATAAACTCGTTACGATATTATTTAAAAATATAAATCTTATAGCGGTAATAAACGAGGCTATCTTTATTATATAAATAGTTTTATACTTTATTAATAAAGTCGAGGCCGTTATTTATTTTTTTATTTTTTTTATAGAATTATTTTTAATACATAACTCGAATATATCGTAATAATAGTAAGTTTTCGTTTTAGTTTTATATTAAAATAATTTTAGTCTCGAGTAAGATTCTTTTTAATAATCGAGTGGGCGGCTTAATACGTCGGCGCGACCGTTCTCGCTTTTCTTTTTATAAATAATAGTAGGTTTAAATCTCGAAAAGAATTTAATCTATTATATATATTATTTATTTAATTATTAAAAAGTAATAAACGTCGTAACGTTTTTATAATCGATATAGACCTTTAATAATTTTATTAAAATAATATCTTTATTTTTTATAAGCTTTAATTTATTTAACTTTTTAAAAGAATATAACGAGGTATAACTTTCCGTTATTATTTTATTAATTTAATACGTTAATTTCGAATTTAAATAGTTTAATAGGGTTTATTATGCGAGGTATTAATTCGTTAAGAATTCGCTTTTTTATATTATAAAAGGGTTTTTTTATAAAAATAGCTAGTTTTTTTTCGTTAAGTTTATTAAAAGTGTTACAATTTTATTAAATCCGGGGATAAATATTTAGTAATAATTAATTAATTTTAAAAAAGATACAGCTTTATAATACTTATAAGCGTAGGCTATTCTTTAATTATTAAAATTCTAAAGGCTTTATTTAAATTTCTTTAAAGGATATTATATATTTTATAAATATAACTAATTATTAATAAAACTCACTTTTTTAAGTTAATTAATAAATTAATGTTTTATAGCTTTTAAAGTATTAACTTTATATACTTTTTATATTACTTTTTATTTATAAAATTAATTAAGATATTATCGAGGTATATTATAATAAACTTAATAAAATATTCGTAAAAAAAAGTAATTAATTATAATTTAAAAGCTAGTTAATATATTAATTAAATTAAACGATATAGCTTAATATTTAAAATATTTATTCTTTATACGAAACGCGGTTTTCTACTTTTCTTTTCTTAATATAAATTAGGTTATATATATTAGGGAGGTGAGATATTAAAAAGATTTTAATATATAATAACTTATCTTATAAATTATTAATTAAAAATAAAATATACTAGTTTTAAATAATAATTTCGTTAAGTTTTTAATAATTAAGATATATACGCCACTTAAGTTTCTCGTCCTTACTTTTTTTTAAAATAAAAAGGATAAAGAAGCCTACTAACGATATAAAAAGTCGTATAACTTTTTCTCGAGGTTTACCGTGATATATTTTTTAAGGCTTATTTATATTTTTATTTAAGTTTATAAATTAATATAAAAAGGGGTTTTTTCCTTTTTTTAAAAACTTATTTCGTAATTTTATTATATATAAAGTAGTAAGCCTATTTTTAATTTCTTATTAAAAAATTTAAATTACCGGTATTTTTTTAATATAATTATTATAATATTCGGCTTAGATTTTTTAATAATAATATATATTTTAAATATTTTATATTTATTAATAACGCTTTTTTAACTCGCTCATTATTACTTAATCCTTTTTTAATATACTTTATTAAACTTAACTTATTTTTTAATTAGTTATATAATTATTTATTTTTAATAAATATGTTTTTAAATTATATCGTATTTTATAACGTTTATAATATTATATATAGTTTATTTATAACGTTCTTTAATATTAATCGATTAGTTCGCGACTTTTTTATATTTCTTTATTTTTATAAGTTATAAATCCTTCATTAACGGTTTTAAGTTAATATAAAGCGTTTTCTTTATTTTATTTAAACTTAATAAAATTAATAATTTATTATAAGATGTAGTTTCTTTACGCTCCCTTATTAAATAACACTTTAATATAAGCTTTTTTTATAAATATTCCAATATTTATTATCTAATATAAGTATTACGACCTAGCTTAATTATACGGCTAAACTCACCTTTAGTACGGCTCTACGATAACTCGAAGCGTGTATAAAACCTAGCATAAAGAACTACCCCGCGGGATAATATTTAAGAATCTACCTATAATAATAAGCCCTATTATATTATATTATTACTAATATAATAATTAATACTACGATAATAAAGTGAATAGTATAGAATAAATAATATTAAATAAATAAATAAAGCTAAAGAATTAATGAAGAGATTACGTAATAATTAAATAAAACGTAACTTAGTAAAATAATATAGAGTAGCTTAGTATTATTTAATTACGTAATATTAATTACGATTAATAAAAACTAAGTAATTAGAGAGTTAATAAAAAAAAGTGAAATAAATAACGATAAACGTTCTTTATATATTTTATATAAGTACTTTTTATTTTAATAATTAATTTAATTTATTAATAAAATAAATTACTTTAACGACTTTATTATATAAATATCTTTACTTAACCACTTTTATTACTACGTTATAAATTAAAATACTATTACTTATTATATTAATAGAACGTTTTTTTATTACATGTTTAAATACTTTCTTATATTATTAATATAAACTTAAGTATGTTTTCTTAAGTTTTTTTTTTAAACTTATATAGCGTTCGTTATAATAAAGACTTCTTTAAATCTACTTAGTATTATTTTTTTTATATTCGGCGACGTTTACTTTTTGCTCGATATTTTTTTAAGCAAGTAATAAACTTTTAAAATTAAACGCCGTATTATTATTAACCTTTTTCTATTTATAAAATATTATTTAATACGCCGGCGAAAGTAATATTAAAATATAAGTTTATTAATTATTTTAAAAGTTTATTATGTTTATAATTATTTTAAAAGTTTATTATGTTTATAATTATTTTACAAGGTTTTAATTATAATAAAAGGTTTTCTCGTTAAATATATACTTATTCGTTTTAAAAATTTTAAACGTTTTTTTAAAACGTTTATAAACTCGTAATTATTTATAAATATATTTAAAGTATTCCTTTTCAAGTCGTCTATTTAAGTAATATTATTATAGCTACTATTAACCTTTTTATATTAATAAATACGCTAGTTATTTATTCGAAATAAACGTTTCAAGTTTCTTATTTAAATAATTAAAATATAAATATAAAATAAATTATTTATTAATTAATTAAAGAAACTATTTATACTTAAGTTTTTTTATAAAGTATTTAATATAAACGTTATATATATACGAGACTTATAAATAAGTAAGATATATATTATTTATAAGCGAAATATAAAAGTTATTAATTACGGCGTGAATGTTTTTAATCTTTTAATTAAATCTTATTATAATAAATACTTAACGTAGATGTTTTAAATTCAAATAAAGAATACCCGAGATAATTATTCATTTATTAACCTTAAACTTTAAAGCTTAACGATTTCATGTATAAGGCTATTTATTAATATATTAATTAATTATTTATATTTTACAAGTTAGTTTTATTAATTAATTATGTTTTTATTATCGTTAAAATTATTATATATTAAGGTAAGTTTTTTATGTATTATTATAATGTTTTGATTATAGCTTCTTTTAAATTTAAGAGTTTAAGAAAATTATTCGATTCTTTTTAAATTTATTAAATATATAATATACTTATTATTATAATAAGCTATTTAAAATAAGTTATTATAAAAGTGTTCTCGTTTTAGATAATATTAATATATTATCCTTTAAAGACTTTTTAAAATTCCTTTTTTAAAGATTAATATTTTAAGCGTAATACTTTTATTTTTAATAATTATAATAAGTAATATACTTTTATTATACTTATTATACTTAATAATATTAAAACTTATAAGTTTATTATAATAATTATATTTAATAGTATTAAAATTTATAAGTTTATTATAATAATTATATATAATAATTATATATAATAATATTTTTTAATTATATATTAATATATTAACGTAAGCCTTTTATATTAGTTTAAATTTAATTATTTTATCGTTATTATTCGCTTTACTTTCGCTGCGGCGTTTATATAAGCGCGTATTAATTTTAATAATAAACTTTATATATTAAAAGAAATAGTCGAGGGTATCGAGCTAATTAAATTTACTTTTCATTTCCGCTTTTATTTTTTAATAATATATTATAATTTTTATAACTTTAATATAGTTTAATTAATTTATAATACGTCGGAATTCGATAGTATAAGAGGTGGTTAATTTTTTTTATTTATAAGTTTCGAGTTTTTTCTCGGCTTATCGCTTCTCGTTAAGGTTTTAAAATAGTGGTTTAAAGGTATCTTTAAAGTTATCGTAGTTTTTAAAGATTTATTATGCCTTTATTAAATATAGTTCGATTTATCAGTTATTTTTTACGAGTTTATTTAAGTAAAGTTTAAATTAAGCGAGTACTTTTTTTTAAAGAACCAGGCGGCGTAAATAACTCCCTAAGTAATGTTTTAAACCATTTTTTTATAAAATTATTAATAGGGTTTAATTTAAAAAAGGAATTTCTAAGGTTCTCGCTTATTTTATTAAGGGGTATTAATATATTAATCTTTATTCTTTTTTTAAATATAATAAGGGTTAAATAATATTAATAATAATATAAAAGAGACATACTTTTTTAAATAATTTATTAATATTATAAAATATTTATTTTATAACTTACATAATTAAAAGCTAGTTACGCTCTTTTTTAAACTTAGCGTATTAGTATAAATAATTAATATTCTTTTATTTAAAATCTTTAATTCGTTTAATTAATACTTATTAAATAAGGCCGTTATTATTACAGTTATTATCGATCTTTATAGCGAGGTTTTATTAAAAGTTATTAAAGGTAGCGCTAGGAGTTTTCTTTATTAAATAAAGTAATTAAGTTTAAATATAAATATAATCTCTATAAAGTTATTACTTAAAGGTTTAAATAATAACTCGTAAAAATAAGAATAATTTAAATATAATAAACGTTATTTAAGTTTTAAATAAAATATAATAAACCATATTTAAGTTTATATTAATAATATAAAAAAGTATTTAAACGAATAATAAAAAAAGCTCTTTATTTATATAATAAATAATATTATTAATTTATAACGTAATAATAAACGTAATTAAATAAATATAATATAGTTTATTATTAACTAGTTTATATTATTAACTAATATATATTAGTAAATAGTTTATTTTTTATATACTTTAATAGTTTTATATAAAATTAACGCTTTAAATTAATTAAAATTACTCGTTATTTAATATAATATTTAATTTTATATCTTTTTTATATATTAACGTATTATAACCTATTTTATTATAAATACTATAGCGCCTCTTATTAATCGCCCTTCGCTTTAATAAACCCTTATTTTTGCTTTTATTAATTATTAGACGCTTTTTTTTTACTTTCTTCTTTTATATATTTTAAGATTCCTTAATAATAATAACTTTTTTAAGCTAGACTCGCGATTTCTCAACTCTTCCACGCTTTAAAAGAGTTAAATTAACTTCTTTAAAATATATATTCAATTACGTATAAGGGTTATTTTATAAGTTATTTAATTTTACTTTTCGTTATTTAATTTATAATATTTAAAATTAATATTAATAAGTTTTTAATAAATAACAACCTTACTTTTAATAAACGAAAAGTATTTAATATTTATTAAAGATTAACTAACGTTTAAAGGTTATAAGTATTAATTATTTTTAAACGTAATAAGGTAAGTATAAATATTTAGAGATATATTTAAATTTATTAATTACTTCGTTTAAATAATAGGGTATTAAGTTAAAATAAGTTAAATTTATATATAATATTAGTTTTTATAAAAGTCGTAAAATACGCGGCTTTAAAGGTTATAAAAAACTTTAACTTTATAATATAATTTATTAATGTTTTAAATACGCGCGTTTTAATGGTAAATAAAGTGTTATATTTAATAATTAAAATTAAAAAATTAAAAAGAGTTATATTAAGCGTAATAATATCGTTAGTATTATGATATACTTTAAACTACGATAAAATATAGCTCTTATATCCGTTAAAGATTAAGAGGCGATAGCCACCTTTTATTCGCGATATAGAGTACTTATTACAGTGTTTATTTTAATCTAGGCTTGTTTCGTTATTAATTTAATCGTTAAAATTCGAGTTATTTACTTAATTACTCGGTAAATCGTATTCGCGAGCTTAGTTTATAAAGTAGTATTAGCTTTAAGTGATTAAAAACGAAGAAATGTACTAGCTTTTCGAATTAATATATTTAATAGCCGTCGATTATTCCCGATTATTAAGCTAGACTAATTCTGCTTTTTTATATAAATCAACTCGTATTATAACGAGTATTAATTTAATTATACTTATTATAAAGCTAGTCTTATTAAAATTATATATATATTTATTAAAGATATTATATTTCGCTTTAACATTCGTAATTAGTTTAAATTAATTAAAAATAACGCTTAAACCTTTATAAAAAGCCCTTTAGTAATCGTATTCACGGTTTATCTTAGTTTTTAAGTCCGGTTATAATTAATAAATCGCTTAATTTAATACTTATTAACGCGCTCGTTATCGCGCGACTTTATAATAAAATTAGCTATATTTTTTATATTAACGATATTAAAAGTATTTTTTAAGTATATATAATTATAAAATACTTACGAAGAACCTCTTTTTTAATTAAGTTTAATTTATATTATAAATATCGAATTTCGCGTCGTGATATTTAGTTATAAATTTAATAACGTAAAGTAGCTTTAACGACGTGATATATCTTTATAATTACTTTTTCGTTAATATATTCAAAAGGTTTTAGATCCCTTAAATTATTAAAATAATTCTTTTTTTTAAATTATAAAGTTATTACGCGTTAAGATTTAATTAAAGTTAAGAAGTAATAATAATAAACCATTTAATAATATAAGTTATTTAATAATAAACTATGTTATTTATATAATAAAGTTATTAAATTTATTTATTTTATTAATAAATTAAATTAATAAATTAGATTAATATTTAAAATAATTATTAAAATAATAAGTATTTATATAAAATATATAAGAAATATTTATAGTTATATATTTACTCTTTTTTTAATTAATCGCGGTTTTAAGTTATAAAAAGCTTTATAATCTCTTTTATTTTTAAATTATTTAAATTATTATAATCCGTCGCTTTTATTTTTAGCTTATTATAATTATTTTATATATTAGCTATTATATACTCGCTATTATATTTTAATTATTATATATTAATTATTATAAATTAATTATAACGTATTAATTAAAGGTAGTTATTATAGTTTTTAATTATTATAAAAGCTTAGCGTTGCGGTAAAGTTTATTATTATAAAAAAAATAAAAGAAACTTTTATTATAATATTAATATTTTAATTTAAGCTTTTTAAAACTACTTTAATTATTAATTTAAAATTTAATATAAACTTAATTATAAAAAAGCTTTCACTTATTAACCTTTAATATTTATAAGCAATTACTTATTATATTTATAATTAATACATTAAAATAAGCTAAACTAGGTTACTTTTTAAAATATATTAATAAGTTTAGTTTTATACTTATAAAATAAAAATTTAAGAGTATTTCGTTTAAAGATTTAAAGGTACTTTACGACTTATATAAAAGGTCACTCTATTTTAAAATTAGGAGACCTATATTATTTTTAAAAAAAAGTAACCCTTTTAAGCGTTTATATTTATATAAAATCTATAGGTTTAAGAAATAAATTAAAAGAATTATTAATAATTATCTCGAAATATAACTTAATAAAAGCCTAGTTAATATCTTTAAACATTAATAAATAAGAATTCTATATTATAAAAAGATAATTAAATTAAATTTTTATATATAATCTTACTTGTTTAATAATAAATATATAGCGGTTTTTAATTAAATTTATAATAAATTATATAAAATAAATTATTAAAATAAATTAATAAGCTTATTCTTTATATATATTCGTTATTTATTATTTAATAATAACTTTATAATAAAGAATAAAAGCCGCGTATTTATTAATTTAAAAGCTTTTAATAAAGTTATAATTCTTAATAATTACTCGTTTTTATTATAATAAGCTATTAATTTTATAGTTAAAATTCTTTTATTACTCTTTTTATTTATTTTAAATACCGTTATTTATTTATTATAATAAGTATTAAAAGTTTTTAAAAGCTAATTATAATAATAATAACTTTTAAAACACTTTAATATATATATAACGATTTATAAAATAAACTAGCTTTTAAAGGTTTTTATAATACTTTATAAAGCTTTTATTAATTATATAATAATATTTTAATATAATTAAAAATCACCTAGTTTATTCTAATATAATTTAGTTTTCTATCTATTAAAATTAATATCGTTATTTTATTAAAAAAATTCTTTTTAAAATACTTTTTAATCAAGGTTTTTAAATTCTTTATTAACGGTTTAAAAATAGTTTTTATTAACGATTATTTTATTATATTTCTTTAATCATCCCTTTTTAAATAACTTTATTTATAAAAATAATACCTTAAAATAACTTTATTTATTAAAATAATACTTTAAAGTAAACGATTTCTTTCGCTATTTAATTTTATATAACGTATAGATTATTTAGCTGTTATAAATATATAAAACGCTATTATTTATTAAAAGATATAAAGTTAAAAAAGGAATTAATAATAACTTTAATAAATATATAGTTTATATAATATTAATATATTATAAACTAATATAAAAGAAATTAAACTTTTTCGTAATTATATAAGATATTATTATAATCTTAACTTTACTTATTTCCTTTAAATTAATAAGTATTTAAAACGCGGATTTAAAGCTATATTCTTTTATTTTAAGCTTAGTTATAAATAAATAAAAAGAGCTCTAGTTTTTTTTAAATCTTTTTTATTATTTTTTAAAGTCGTTATTAATTTAATATTAAAATAAAATATAAACCATTAAAATAAAAGGTAATATATTTAATATTCGCTATATATAAAAATTATATAATTATTTATTTAAATATTAAATTATTAATAGTTTTAATTAAAGATTTTATTATAAAAAGGTTTATTAAATAAACTAATCTTAATATTTAAAGTATTAATAAAGTATATAAGCGATTACTAAACGATTTTACTTATTTTTATAAAATAATATAAAAGCTTATTATTTATTTAAAAACCTAAATTTTATTTTGATTGTTTTAAATTAACTACGCGCTAATTATAATAACGAATAAAAAAATAAACCGGTTACTATTAATATTATTCAACTTTATATTAAACTATTTATTTATTACCTTTACTTTAAAGATTATATAGCTCTTTAAATAAAATAATAATTTATTAAAAATTTTTATAAAGACTTTTATTATTAATTACTTATTAAAGAAATTAAAATAGTACGTTCTATAAAAATATTAATATTAATTTATATAAGTTTAATATTCTTCTTAAGTTTAGAGATAAACTACTTTATTATATTAATTAAAATAATAACGTCAGCTTTATATTTTATAAACATTTATTAATTATTATATAATATTTATATATAATAATAAATATTGTTTTAACGCGATTAAAATATTTAAAGATTTAAATAAGAAATTATTATACTCTTTATAATTTAAACTAAACGTTTTAAAAAAGGTAACGTAGTTTATTATTAAGTGGGCCGTATAATTAAAACGCTTAATATTTTTTTATAATTTAATTTAATTATAACGCTTTAAATTAATTAAAATCACTCGCTATTTAATTTATTACTAGATTTTATATCTTTTTTATATATTCGCGTATTATAAACTATTTCGCCGTAAATATTATAACGATTTCTAGCTTTCGCCGGTCGTTAAACGCTTCTTTTTTACCTTTTTATCTTATAGCTTTTAAAATTCTTAAATAGTAACGGCTCTTTTAGACTAGACCCGCGATTTTTTAACTTTCTAGCGTTTAAAAAAAACTAAATTAATAGTTTATAAAATATAAATTTTCATACGTATAAAAGTTATTAAATACGTTATCGCGCTTATACCGTTCTTTATTTAATTTATAATATTTAAAATTAGTATTAGAAAGCTTTTTTATATATAAAGACTATATTCTTTAGAAAAATAAAGTATTTAATTATTTATTAAAAATTAAACGACGTTTAAAGGTTATAAGTACTAGTTCTCTTTAAATATAATAAATTAAGTATAAGTGTTTAAGAACATATATTTAATTTATTAATTACCTAGTTTAAAAAGTAATATACTAGACTAGATTTGTTAAGTTTAAATTTAATATTTTTTTATATAAAAATAATAAAATACGCGGCTTTAAAAATAATAAAGAATTTTAAGTTCGTAATATAATTTATTAACATTTTAATAAATAACGTAGTTTTTTATAAAATAAATATACCTTAATAGCGAATAAAATGCTATATTTAAAGGCTGAATTAAGTAAAAGAATAAAGAAGTATATTAAGCGTAATAATGCCGTTATTTTTATAATATTCTTTAAATTCGGCCGAAATATAGCTTTTATAACGGTTTGAGATTAAAAGCTAATAAAAGCTTTTCGTCCGCGCTTTAATATATTTATTAAAATATCGAATTTAGATTAAGCTCGTTTTATTATTACTTTAATTATTATAAGCTAATTTAATTACTTAATTACTCGGTAGGTTACATTCGCTAGACTAGCTTATAAAGTAATATTATTTTTAAACGATTAAAAACGGCGAAATATACTCATTTTTTAAATTTATCTATTTTATAGCAGTTAACTATTCTCGATTACTAAGCTAAATTAACTTCGCTTTTTTATATTAATTAACGCTTAATGCGATTAATATTAGCTCGATTATACTTATTATAAAGCTAGTTTTATTAAAACTTTATATATTTTCGTTTAAAATAAGAGCAAAGGATTTAAATACCCTGCACCACCCCTGTAAAGATTTATTTACCCTGTCGTTTTTTCTGCCGGTTTTAACGCTTTGGCCACCACCCCTCTCGTTAAAGAAGTAGGTGACTTGTTCGTAGGCAGTTTAGACTAAGAGATTAGTGCCACTTGCTATTTACGATGACCTCGTTACCGTTACTTTAAGTCCTAGTCGATAGCTCCGAGTTTCTCGACCTTAACGCTATAACCTTTACTCTCGATAAATAAGCTATTAAAGAAAAGTTCAGCTATAGAGTCGACCGCCGAGACGCGACCCGCGTAGTATAGGCTTGCCTCTTCGCTATAGAGGGCTGTCCATAGCGCTGTAGAGCGTCTTAGGACGCCGAGGAAGATCTTTAAAACTTACATATTAATAAAACTAATCATAGCTGTCTTCACAGCCCTCGATAAAAGTACTTGGCAGCCTCTTATAAGGAGTGGCTTAATTAAACCGTGCCTGCCTACCTTACCGTTACTTAATAATCCACACCACAATAGATCCTCGACTTCCTCCGTATTTAATTTATTAAAGATATCGATTATAAAAGAGTATAGGAATATCGCCTTTATCTCTTTAATAGAGATATCGGTAAGTATCGCTTTAGCTTCTAATTATTCCTAGCTTATAAAATGCTTCTTAAGGCTATCGTATTAACTATATACGTAGAGTTATTATAAGACCGTTATTAGCGTTTCGAGCGGATCTTTATTTACCCTCTTTAAAGTAAAGCGAGCTTCCGCTACTATAGAAGGCTTGTAGCCGTAGACGGAACCTTCGTTAAGGGACGCTTTATATTAATACTCCTCTATAATGAACGTTATCTAGGTTTTAAAAGAAACCTAGTAAGACGTACTGGGGTTTATGTTTAATAATACGAGAGAGTATCTAAACGTGTAATAAAAGTCCGTCTTTATTAATATAATACGTAATAGCCGTAAAAATAAAGTAAATAATGTGCGTAGGCTTAGGGGTATTTATAATAAAGTCGTTAAGGCTATTTATTTTATTAATAAGTTAAATTAATATTTAAATTAATTATTAAAATAGAGAGTATTTATATAAAATATATAAAGAACGTTTATCGTTATATATTTAATCCTTTTTTTATTAATATAAGTATTATTTCGCGGCTACTTAATCGTAATTAATATTACTTAGCTAAGTATTATTAAATAGCTTACTAGGGCTCTATTAAACTGCGTCCTTATCTGGTATCTTTACGTGACCGAGTATTATTTCGTCGTGGCTGTCCATTCCTGGCTGTCCATCCCGTACTATCCTTTAGGTGCTGGTCTGGGGTAGCTATATTATTTTCGGTCATCGTGGTGTTAGTTATCGTAGTTAGTGGGGCTGGCCGCATAAGTTAGGCCCGTTCGTAACACTATCCCTTCTCCCCTGTTTACTTTGTCCCCAAAGCAGTCATCATAAGTATTCAGTGCGTGCCGTCGTGTCGGGTTTGGTAAGTTTCCTTCTTTCCTTTACTTTCTTGTATTGTGTGCTCATTATGGTATTTAGTCGTGTTGAAAAACGCCGTTCTTTGCCGAAAGCTTCCACGGCTCGTCGCCATCATCTTGTTTCGTCTTTTGACGAGTTTGGTTTTGAAGTTATGCCGTGTTCTCGTTACGTTTCTAAGAGGTGGAAGTGCATCATGATAGAAGGCGTCGGGAAGTGTCAGGAGTGTACTCGTTCGGCTTCGGCCTGCGATGGGTTGGGCGTCCTTCTCTATTCCCTTAAGCGGATCTAAGAAGAGCACCGTCGCCTTGGTCGTAAAGAGGTTCTGGCCGAGGAGCGGTTTCTTAAGCTCCAAAAGCGGTATTAGGAGGAAATGAACGAGGCCATTGCCCGCTTAATTCGTCTACGTAAGCAAAAGGAGATGGCTCGTTCCTAGGGTGTCAAGCTGGTACAGCGTGGGCTTCGCTCCTTAGACGAGTTAGAGGAGCAAGAGCGCCAGGAGTTAGAGGCTGTTATGGCCGTGCGGTCGCGTGGGGGTTTTAGCGTGGTCGACTAAAACGTTACAGATTTTTCTTTCTTTCCGGATTTTCCCGATCCGTCTGCGGTCGTGCCTTAAACGCTTAGAAAGCCTCAGCGGCATTCTCTAAGTATTCCTTAGATTTCTAAGTATTGTTTTTTATTAGGTAACCTTTCTATTTAATAAGGTATTTCCACCTGTTCTTAATTCGCTTTTTATCGAGGATCGTCTCGATTTCGTACTCGTACTAATCTGTTTTAATTTCTAGCTGTGTTTCGGTTTTTACGTTTTCGGGGGCTGGTTCGAGTAATAAGATATAAAAAGTGGGGTGTATCCGTATTATTTTAAGTAATAATAATCGATAGTTAGTTTTCGAAATAACTTCTGCGATTTTAAATGGTCCGATCTTTTTAAAGTCTAGTTTTTCGCTTAGTCGCTTAATTTTAATATTCCGCCGTAGGAGGTAAACTTTTCCTCCTTTTTTAAGGTTAGTTTTTTTAACCTAGTTTAATCGGCGTATTATTTTATTTATTATTAAAAAAAGGCGAGGTCTTATTATAATATTATCTAAAGTTCTTTTAATTTTTTAATTTATATAATCGCGGTAAGTATTAACTCTCTTTTTAAAAGTATTTTAATAATTTCTAAGTTATACTCGTAATTTGCTTAAAATAGTAATATATATATAGCTTCGTTATTTATATTATTATAAGCGAACTATATTATAAGTAATAATTATACCTAGTTATTTTATTTATAGTTAACGTAATAGCGTAGGTATTATTTTAATATTTAGTTTATTCGCTTAGTTTATTTATTTATTTAAGGATAGTAGGCCGTGGATAATTTATGTTTTACGCCGAGTTATACTATTAGCGATTTTTAGAACTTAGCGGTAAATAGCTTATCTCGGTTAGAGATGATCGTTTTAAATAGCCCGTATTAGTTAATAATTACTCGTAGGATTATATAGGCTAAGTTATTAGTATCGTTAAATTCTTTATATAGTAAAAAGTAGGTATACTTTATAAGTTTATCCGTAATTATTAAGGTATTATTATAATTAATTTTAATTAAGGGTTCCTTTAACGGGGATAGTTTAACTATAAAATTAAGTACGATTATTTTCTACGCTTTATCTAGTAGCGGGATTAGTTATAATTCTTCGTATAGCTAGTATCTATTAGCCTTAGCCTTGTTATAGAGGTCGTATTCGTTAATTACTTTAGTTACGGCCGACTTGAGGTTTTTATAATTAAACTGCTTAGTGATTCGTTTTTAGGTCTTAAATACTCCTTAGTATCTATGCGTAGGATGTTCGTGAATTTTTTTAATAAAACTTTTACGGTATTATTTAAAAATATAGATCTTGCTTTAATAAAAGATGAGGTTATCCCGTTTCTCGAGGTGATCTCTAGTATAGTTAGTAAGATCCGGGGTCTAATCTAGTTATTAGAATTTAGAAACCTAGTCGTTATTATATTATATAGAACTCGTAATATTTAGTTCTCGTGACGGCGTAAGGTTACCGTTCTAGTTATAAGTTAAGATAGTCCGCGTTTTAGGCGGGACTTCCTCCTGGTGGTCCGGTTGTCGGCTTAATATATTAGCGCGACTATTCTTATTATTTTTATAATAGATAATGGTAAGGTTAAATTTTAATAAGAATTTAAACTATCATATTTATTATTTAGTTCTTTAGTAGTAATAAATATTATAAAGTTCTTATAGTTAATATAGACCTTTATTAGTTTTATTATTCTATTAAAATAATATCTCTATTTTTTATATATTTTAATAATAGTTATTAATTCTTTATTATAGATTTAGTAATTAAGTTTTAATTTATTCAGCTTTTTAAAAAAGAATGCGACGGGGTGCGATTTATTATTATTATTTTATTAGCTTAATTACCTTCCGACCGTATAGTTCAATGCGTCGGTTTCGATTTTAAATAATTTAAAAGGGTTTATTACGCGAAGTATTAGTTTATTAAGAATTCGTTTTTTAATATCGTAAAAGGTTTAGTCCTCCTTTTTATTTATTAAAATAACTCGTCCTTCTTTATTAAGTTTATTAAAAGTGTTATTAACTTGTTAAATCCGGGGATAAATATCTAGTAATAATTAGTTAATTTTAAAAAGGATCTGATTTCTATAGCGTTTATAGGCGTGGGCCACTCTTTAACTGCTAAAATTTTAAAAGGTTTTATCCGGATTTCTTCAAGGGATATCACGTATCTTATAAATATAACGGATCGTTAATGGAACTCGCTTTTTTTTTAAATTAACTAGTAGGTTAGCGTCTTATAGTTTCCGGAGCACTAACTTTATATATTCTCGGTATTATTTATTATTTTTGGAATAAATTAAGATATCGTCGAGGTATATTACAATAAACTTATTAAGGTATGCTTATAAAACGTGGTTAATTATTATTTAAAAATTAGTTAGCGCGTTAGTTAAGCCGAACGGCATGGTTTAATATTTAAAATACTCGTATTTAGTTCGAAATGCGGTTTTTTATTTCTCTCCTTTTTTAACTCGGATTAAGTTATACTCGTTAGGGAGGTTAAGTATTGTAAAGATCTTAACGTGTAGCAGCTTATCCTGTAAATCGCTAATTAAGGGTAGGGGGTACCGGTTTTTAATAGTGATTTCGTTAAGTTTTCGATAGTCGATATATATACGCTACTTAGGTTTCTTATCCTTGCTTTTTTTAAGAACGAAAAGTATAGGGAACCCTGCTGGCGACGTGGATAGTCGTATAACTCCTTTTTCGAGGTTTTTTATAATGTACTCTTTTAGGGCTTCTTCGTGTTCCTGATTTAATTTATAGATCGGCATGAAGGGGGGTTTTTGTCCTTCTTTTAGCGGTATCTTATGATCTCACTATATATAAGGCGGTAGCCTATTTTTTAGTATTTTATTAAAGAGGGCTTTAAACTGCCGGTACTTTTTTAGTATAATTATTATAACCTTTAGTTTAAGCTCCTTAGTAATAATGTATACTTTAAGGACTTTAGGTTTATTAAGGGGTCGCTTCTTAGACCGCTGCCTATTAACTAAACCTCTTCTTAGTATATTTTATTAAAGTTAGCCTATTCTCTAGTTAATTTTAAGATTGTTTACTTATAATTAAGGTATCCTTAAAATTATATCGTATCTTACGACGTCCGTGATATTATACGTGATTCGTTTATAACATCTTCCGATATTAGTTAAAAAGTTCGCGACTTTCTTTTATACGTTCTTATCGTTATATATTATAAATATTTTATTAACGGTTTTAAGTCGGTATGGGGCGTCTTTTTCCTATTATTCTAAGGCTAGGCTGTTAATGATTTATAGTGAAATATAATTACTTTACGCTCCGTTATTTAATAGCGCTCGGATAGTAACTCTTTTTATTTTAATTATTAAAATAATATAATTATAAATATCTTAGTTATCCGTTATTAAATATAGGGATTTATCGTGTCCCGTCGGGTATTATCCTTTTATAACCGGCGGGAGTCGTTTTCCCAACCGTTATAGTAGGTTTTGTTTATTGGCTATTCGTTGGTGGCGACGGATCTGTGCGTACGGCGTTTCGTGTTCGTATGGTGGTGGCGGTGTTTGGGATCCTGTTGTCATGGCAGGTCCTCTGACCTAGGAGTTCTAGGTATCTTGGGAGCGCTGTGCGTCTACCCTGAACGCTCGGTAGGCTCGTGACTTCTCCTATGCGTACTATAAGTACTTGTCGTTGGTGCAGTCCCTCTAGTCCTGCCCTTTTAGGTGATATTCTCGGGACTATTGGGGGGTCTTTTCTATTAGTAGGTAAGCTTGTCGGGGATCAGGTATAATCGTTTTGACCTTCCCGATAAGGTGGTCGAGGTATGGTTACTTGATTAGGTGCTTGTATTACAGCCGACGGTTGTCTCCCGTGCGGGGTAACGCTTATAGTATAGAATTGGACAGAAATGACTTGTCTAGTCATTTCCGAAGCTTTTGCTTTGTGGCGCAGTGGTTAGTCCACACGCACTGTAACACTTGCTAATCTTTCTAAAGAACCATCCCTCTTCGAGCTTCTCTATTAAGTGCTCGGTATAACTATTGTGGATATAGCCGATCTAAGCGAGTAAGAAGTGATCGTTGTGTGTTAGCGAAATTCTGGGATCGTTATTAATAGCGTAGTTTCTTTTTATTTTTTATTCGAGTCTATATATAATAAATACTTACCGTAGTTTTTATAATTTAAGAAGTATAACTCTTAGGATTACTAGTTATCCGTCGATATCTAGGTTTTAAGGTTTCGCTATTTCTTCGGCGAATTCTAGCGTAGGTAGTTTAATAAGCCGTTTAAGGTTATCTAGTTAACGCTCGTTACGGATTAAGTAGTTCTTTAGGCTTTTATTTTCGCTATTATCCTCGTTACTTTTTTTATTATAGAGGGGTTATTATTATATTATTACGAGGGTACGTATAGTACCTTACCGTCTAAAGGTTTTAAAGAACTATCTCGTCTTTTCTTTATTTACTAAGTGGTCGTAATAATTATTATTATAATAGGCTATCTAGGACAGGCTACCGTGGGGCATATTTAACGTATTATTAGCGCTACTTTTTTTAATAGGTATAGGGGTTAGTTAATTATTAATAGTATTAATTTATTATTCGTTTAGGATTTTACGAAAGTCCTTCTTTAGGGATCGATAGTTTTAAGCAAAATGTCCTTGTTTTTAATAATTATAATAAGTAACGCTCTACTTTTTATTATACTTATTATATCTAGTAGCGTCGAGATTTATAGGCCTACTATAATAGCTATACGTTATACTATTCTTTAACGGTATGTTATTATAGTACTGTGGTCGTTTTATATTAGTTTAGACTTAACTAGTTTAACGTTATTATCCGCCCTACTTTTTACGGCGGCGTTCGTATATGCGGGTATCGATTTTAATAATAAGCTCTATATATAAAAGGAAATTATTAGGGGTATTAAGCCGGCTAAGTTCGTTCTTAATATTTTCTTTTAATTCTTAATAGTATATTATAATCTTTATAACTTTAGTATAGTTTAGTCGAGTTATAATACGTCGGAATTCGGCGGTGTAGGAAGCGATTAATCCTTTCTATTTAAAAGTCTCTAATTCTTTTTCTATTTGTTACTTCTCGTCGGAGTTTTAGAAAAGTGATTTAAAAGCTTATTTAAAATTATTATAGTTTTCGAAAACTCGTTATACCTTTACGCGGTATAGCTTAACTTATTAGTCGTTCTTTATTAGTTCGTTTAAGTAAGGTTTAAACTAGGCGAGTATTTTATTTTTAAAAAACGAGGCGGCGTAAATAACTCGTTAAATAGTATTTTAGAATATTTTTTTTATAAAACCGTTAATAGGCTTTAACTTAGATAAGGAATTTTCGGAGGTTTTTATTTATTCCGTCGAAAGCTATTAAAATATTAATCTTCATACCTCCCTTAAAAATAATAAGGGTTTGGATAATATTAGCGGCGGTATAGAGGAGGCGTACTTCCTTGCGTAGCTCGTCGATATTTAGTGTTTATCCTAAGGTGTTCTTAATTAAGAGCTCGTTACGTTTTTTTTTAAGCTTAATATAATAATATTAATAATTAGCGCTCTTTTAATTAAATTCTTTAATTCGTTTAGTTAACGTTTATCGGGTAAGGCTATTAATAAACGTTTTTAAATATAATTAATATAAAAAATATAATAAATTACTTTATTTCGTTACGCGGCGATAAGCGCGTTAATAAGCTTTAATTTAAACCCTTTATTAATAATAACTTAACTTTTAAAATTAAAATAAATCGTTAATATAATTATTAAAAGAATTTTTATAAAGATATAAATATTATTTTCGGCTAGTTTAAACTAATTATAAATATTAAAGCGAAATATAATAACTTTAATAAAGAAATATATAATTTTAACGAGACCGGTTTTATAATAAATATAATCGAGTTAATATTAATTATAACACGCGCCGATTATTATAAGAAAATAAAGTCGATATAACTTAATAATTAAAAATAAATAACGGCCATTAAATATATTAATTTATAAAGCTAATATATCCCGCCGTTCTTAATTATATAAAGCTAATATTACTTAACGAATTAAGCTTACGAATGCGATTTACCGGGCGATTAAGTAATTAAACCGACTTCTAACGGCTAGACTAATAATAAGACAGGCTGAGACTAGATAAAGCATTTTAATAAGAGTATATAAACTATAATTACCTTTATAATTATTTTCTTATAGCGTTTTATTAAAAAAAGTTTCTTTTATAATAAAAAAAAACCTATTTAAAATGCTTTTATCTTTATATTCGAAATTAGAGAAATTATAGTTTTAATTAACTAAGGCTATTAAACTAAAAACTTTAATAAAAAATAAAAAAACTAATCTATAATTTATTTTAAATTTTAAAGCTTCTTTATAATATTCTTTAAGTATTTTTTAAGTTTTTAAGTATTATTTTTAATAAGTACTCCTTTTATTAAATAAAGTACTAAACCCTTTATTTAACCTTTCTTTATAAATAATTATTTTATCTTTATACTTATATTAATTTATCTCGATTTCTAGTTATATATTAATAGAGGTGTCTTTACTTATTAATTTAGATAATAAAATATAAAATAGAAAGTATATTTATATTATTTTAAATAATAATTATTAACAATTAAATTTTAAAATAACTTTTATAATGTTAAATAGTTTTATTTTTTTAATATTTAATTTCTCGCTTAAATATTTAGTTTTAATATTTTATTATAAAAGGTAAACTTTTTTTTTTAAGGTTAATCTCTTTAACTTTATTTATTTAACGTATTTCTTTATTTATTATTAAAGGAAAGTAAAGTTATAATATAAAATAATTTAAAGTTCTATTAATTTTTCGATTTAAATAATCGCTATTAGTATTAAGTCTCTCTTTAAAAGCTTTTTAATACTTATTAAGTTATATTTATAATTTATTCGAAATAATAAAACATTTATAGTTTTATTCTTTATAATATTTTAAACGAACTACGTTATAAATAATAATAAAAACTAGTTATTTTATTTTATAACTAATATAATAATATAAGTATTATTTTAAAAGTTTAAATTATTCGCTTAGTTTATTTATATAATTAAAGATAATAAGTTATAAATAGTTTATATTTACCGCCGAATAATATTATAAGCGATTTTTAAAACTTAATAAAAAATAATTATTTTTAATAATTTATATTAATTAATAATAATATAGAAAAATATAGAAGCTAAGATATTATCGTAATTATTTTCGACGCTTTATTTAATAATATAATTAATTATGATTTTTTATATAATTAATATTTATACGTAAAGTATTATAAAATTCCTTAATAAACCTTTTTTAATATAGCTTTAAAATATAAATTTTATAAAGTAATAAGTTATTTTATTTTTAATACTAAGATAATATTTTATTTAATTAAAAAAATCTAACGTTTTAAAAGTATATTTCTTAAATTCCTTAACCTATTTATTATTTTATTAAACCTAGCTAATAATATTTAGTTATAGAGATAATATAAGGTTATTATCTTAGTTTTATTTAATAATAGTTTTAGTTTTTAATAAAATTTCGTTTTAATAATCGTATTAACGGTTTAATATACTAACGCGACCGTTTTCAATATTCTTTAATAAATAGTAATTAGGTTAAATCTCGAAAAGAATTAAAATTATTTTATTTATTACTTATTTAACTCCTTAATAATAATAAACGCTATAAGCTTTTTATAATTAAATTCTAATTTATTTATCTTTTTAAAAAAATTACGATAAGGTACGACTTCTCGTTATTATCTCGTTAATTTAGTTACCCTTCGATCGTATAATTTAATACGTTAGTTTTAATTTTAAAAAGTTTTATAAAGTTCATTACGCGAAGTATTAATTTATTAAAAATCCCTTCTTTTATATCGTAAAAACCTTTTACTTTCTTTTTTTATTTATTAAAATAATTCGTCCTATCTTATTAAATTCGGGGATAAAAATCCGGTAATAACTAATTAGTTTTAAAAAAGATTTAACTTTTATAGCGCTTATAAATATAAGCTTCTTTTTAATTATTAAGATTTTAAAGGTTTTATTTAAATTTCTTTAAAGGATATTATATATTTTATTAATATAATTAATCGTTTATAAAATTCGGTTTTTTTTTATTAATTAATAAATTAACGTTTTATAACTTTTAAATTATTAATTATATATATTTCTTATATTACTCCTTATTTTCGAGATAAATTAAGATATTATTAAAGTATATTATAATAAAATTATTAAAATATTTTAATAAAATATAATTAATTATAGCTTAAAACTTAATTAATATATTAATTAAGTTAAACGATATAGCTTAATATTTAAAATAATCGTATTTAATATAAAACGCGGTTTTTTCTCGTTTTTTTAAATATAAATTAAGTTATATATATTAAAGAGGTTAAATATCGTAAAGCCTTTAATATATAATAATTAATCTATATATCTTTATATTTTTTAAAAATAAAAAAAATAAGAAAGCTTATTAATAATATAAAAGGTTATATAACTCTTTTCTTTAAGTTTTCCGTAATATATTTCTTTAAAGCTTATTTATATTCTTAATTAAGTCTATAAATCGATATAAAGAGTTTTTTTTTAAAAGAGTATTCCGTAATCTCACTATATATAAAACGATAAGCCGGTTTTTAATTTCTTATTTAAAAAGGCTTTAATTACTAACACTTTTTTAATATGATCGTTATAACGTTTAACTTAAGTGTTTTAATAATAATAAATGTTTTAAATTTATTAAATAGCCTTTTTATTAAAACCGTTATTTATTAATTAACCCTTATTTAATATATCTTATTAAAATTATATCGTATCTTATAACCTTTATAATAGTATACGTAATTTTTATATAACATCTTTTAATATTAATTAAAAGGTTCGCGACTTTTTTTATACTTTATTTTAATAACTTATAAATATTCTATTAATAAGTTTAAATTAATATAAAGTATTTTTCTCCTTTTATATAAGCTCGAAGGAATTTATTAATTTATAATTAAATATTATTTTTTTACGCTTCGTTATTAAATAACGTTTTAATATAATCTCTTTTTATATTTTTATTAATATAATAAATTCGGAAATATTTTTATTATTTATTATTTCATATAAAATCTTTTTTAATCTCGCTTAATATTCTTTTTATATTTAACGACGTTCGTATCTCGACTAATATTCTTTTAAATAAATAATAAACTTTTATAATTAAATATTATATTATCGCTATTTTACCCTCCTTTTTCGATAAGGTATTATTTAATACGCTAGCGGGGGTGTTTTAATACCTCTTTTTTATATAAAGTGTTAGCTTTGATATTTAAAAACTTAGCTTGTTTAATAGTTTTAAAGTTTATTAAGTTTGTTAAAATTTATAGCTTATTTAATAGTTTTAAAGTTTATTAAGTTTATTAAAATTTATAGCTATTTTACGAGGTTTTAATTATATTAAAGAGGTTTTTTATTAAGTCTATATTTAAATATTTTAAAAGTATAAAGCGTGTTTAAAGTATTAATCCTTAAAATATTCTATTTAATCTTGTCTTTTTAAATAATATTATTATAGCTACCGTAAGTCTTTTTATATTATTAAGTACGCTTATTATTTATTTAAAATAAACGTTTAAATTTTCTTAATTATATAATTATAATATAAATAAAAGATAATTCGTTTATTAATTCGTTAAAGAAGTTATTTATTCTTAAGTTTCTTATAAAATATACCGTATAAACGTTATATATATATATATATAATATTTATAATAATATAAAATATACGTTATTTATAAACGAAATATAGAAGTTATTATTTATAATATAATTTCTATTAACCTTTTAATCGAATTTAATTATAATAGATACTTAACGTAGGTATTTTAAATCCGGGTAAAAAATACTCGAGATAATTAATTATTCGTTAATTTTTAAGTTTTAAGGCTTCGTTTATAAAATCTTTTATTAATATATTAATTAATCGTTTATAATTTATAAATTACACTTATTAATTAATTATATCTTTATTATTAATATTATTATACGTGAAATTATATTCATTATATATAATTATTATGTTTTAATTATAACTTTTTTTAAATTTAAAAGCTTTTAAAAAAGTTCGGTTTCTTTTTTATTTATTAAATATATAATATACTTATTATATTAATAAGCTGTTGAAAATAAGTTATTATAATTAATTTTAGCGCCGCCTCTTTTAATAGCTATTATAAGGGTGTCTTTATTTTAAGTAGTATTAATATATTATTTTTCGAGAACTTTTTAAACATTTTTTTTTAAAGATCGATACTTTCGAGTGTAACACCCTTATTTTTAATAGTTATAATAAGTAATATTCTTTTTTTAATTATATTTCTTATCATATTTAATAATATCGAAATTTATAAATCCGTTCTAATAACTATATATAATAATATTTTTCGACTATATATTAATATATTAGCGAAAATATCTCTTATTAGCTTAAATTTAATTACTTTATTATTATTATCCGCTTTATTTCTCGCGGCGGCGTTTCTATAAATGCGTATTAATTTTATTAATAAACGTTATATATAAAAAGAAATAATTTAAGGTATTAAACCGGCTAAATTTAGTTTTAATTTCTTTTTTTAATCTCTAATAATATATATAAATTTTTATAGCTTTAATATAATTTAATCGAGCTATAATATATCGAAACTTTACGGTATAAAAAGCGGCTGATCCTCTTTATTTAAAAGTTTTAAACTCTTTCTCGGCTTGTCACTTTTTATCGAGGTCTCAAAAAGGTGATTTAAAGGCGTCCTCAGAATTATTATAACTTTTAAAAATCCGTTATACTTTTATATAATATAATTTAATTTATTAATAGTTCTTTATAAGTTTATTTAAATAAGCTTTAAATTAAGCGAATATCTTTTTTTAAAATAAAGCGGTATAAATAACTCACTAAGTATTATTTAAAACGTTCCTTTATAAAATTATTAATAAGCTTTAACTTAAACGAGAAATACTCGAAAATTTCTACTCGTCTCGTTAAAAAATATTAATATACTAATCTTTATCCCTTTTTAAAATATAATAAGGGTTTATATACTATTAATAAGTTATATAAAGAAACATGGTATTTATTTTAATACTTTATTAATTAAAAACTTATTACCATTTTTTAAGCTTAAGGTAATAATATTAATAATTAATATTTATTAAATAAAGCCGGTATTATTATCGATATTATTAACCTTTAAAATAATGTCTTATTAAAAGGTCGTAAAAATAATATTAAGAGTTTTCTTTATTAAATAAATTAACTAGGTTTAAATATAAATATAATTCTTATATCATTATTATTTAAGTATTTAAATAATAACTAATAAAAGTAAAGATAATTGAGATATAAAAACTATTATTTATATTTAAAAAAAAAACTTAATAAAGTATATTAAAGTTTATATTAATAATATAAAAAAAGAATTTAAATATATAATAAAAATAATAATATTATTAATTCGTAATATATTCATATTAATTAGTAATATAATAATAAAAGTGATCGAGTAAAATAATTATTAAAATAAAAAGTATTTATATAAAATATATAAGAAATATTCTTTATTATATATATATTATTTTTTTAATCGCGATTTTATATAATTTAAAACGTTATAATCCCCTTAGTTTTAAACTATTTAAATTACCGTAATTCGTTCCGCTTACTTTTAGCCTATAATAATTATATTATATACTAGTTATTACGTACTAATTATTATATCTTAATTATTATATATTAATTATTATAATTTAATTATAGCGTATTAATTTAAAGTTATTATCGTACTTTTTAATTATTATAAGGGCGTAGCGATACGGTGGGGTTTATTATTATAGGTAAGTCCGTTATCGTAAGTGAGTTTATTAGCGTTAACTCGTAAAATCTTAGTTTATATTAATTTTTATAAGCGCCGCGGAGTATAGTCGCACTGTTTCGTAGTAGAGTCTTAGCCGTATAATTAAGCTAGGTTATAATAATAAAGTGGCTTTAAAAACGTCGTATATTTTCGTAATAACACTTTCGATTATTAGATTTAAAAGCGTTCGCATCGCTTAAATTATTAAAACGATTCGTTTTTTTCAAGTTAAATATTATAATTATAAAATTATTACGCATTAAAATTTAATTAAAGTCGAGAAAAAATAAAAATAAACCACTTAATAATATAAACTATTTAGTAATAAACCACGTTATATATAAAAATAATAATTTTATATTTTAATTTAATATTCGTTTATTTTTAAATTTTTAAATAGAATTAAATTTATTTAAAGCTCAGACTTAATACTTAGATTAAGTTAAGTTAAATCTTTTATCTTCTCTTATAAGTAAAATCTATTTATAAATTTATAAATAAAATAATTTTCTTTTTAATATTTAATTTAAATAAACCTTTTTACTTTAATTTTATATATAAACTTAACTATAATATTTCCTTATTAAATTCCTTAAGTATAAATATATATATAGTTATATATATTAGAAAATACGAGTTATTTTTAGTAACGTGTTAAATAAATTAAGTTCTTTTTTTAAATTAATAAAATAAATTTCTTCCCCTTTAAAATTTAATAATAAACTTTATTTACTAGATTCTCGTCGAATAGTCGCTTTATATAAAATAAATAATAACTTATATATATTAAATAAAAAACGTTAATATTTGTTAAACTTTATTTAAAAATTTTAAATATAAAATAAAAGAGAATTGAAATTTAAGTTTTTAAAGAAAATAAAAGGAAAATATAAGTTAAGCGTTAGTTAAATAAAGAGTAAAAGAATTTAAATTAAACCTTAATAGAATAAAGATTAAAGGATTTAAAAATAAAGTAAAAGAGAATTTATAATAATATTTAATAAAATAAAATAAAAAATAAAAAATAAATAAATATTTAACTTACGAAATATTTTATTATATTAAAAGGTCGTTTAATATTATAATAAAGCGGATACTTAAAATCTATTTTATTTTAATAAAACTATTTTTAAATTTAATGAAAGAATAAATTAATAACGTAAAAGACTATTCTATATAAATTAAAAAGGCTAAAATAGAATTTATATTATAAATATTATTAATAAAAATAATTTCGCAGGCTATTTTACTTAATTTAGTTAATAATTAAAAAACTTAATTAAGTGAATAAATAATAAAATAATGCTAGATTTAAAAACGTAAAGAAAACTTAAATATTAAAAGAAAGAGAAAGCATTATAAGAATAATGTCTATATAAAGAAATTAAAATTAAAATAATAGAAAAAATTAAAGTTTAAAAATAAATTAATATATAAATAATATAAATTAAAGTTTAATACTATATAATATATAAATTTAATAACGTATATTTTTTATTCTAATATTATATACTTTAAATTTAATAATTTATAATATTTTAATTAAATATTATATAAATTATATTATTGAGCTATATTTTATTTTTAAGGTTTAAAAAGTTTATATATATTATTAAATTTCCGTTCGTTATTTTTAAAAAAAAATAATATTATATATAATATAGTTTATCATTAAATAGTTTATATTATTAATTAGTTCATTTTTACTATATCTCTATATATTTTTATATAGAATAATTTAATTATAATATTTTAAATTAATTAAAATCACTTATTTCATTCGTTACTTTATTTTATATAAATTTTTTATATTCACGTATTATAACTTATCTCGCCGTAAATATCGTAACGCGTTCTACCGGTCGCACTCCGCTTTAATAAACGCTTCTTTCTTATCTTCTCGTTTTATATTTTTAAAATTCTTTAATAATAAGTGCTTTTCTAAGCTAAACTCGCTATTCTTTAGTTTTTTAACGCTTTAAAAGAGCTGAATTGACTTTTTTAAAGTACGTATCTAATTATATATAAAGGTTATTTTATAAATTATTTTATTTATACTCTTTACTATTTAATTTATATTATTTAAAATTAATAGTAAAAAACTATTTAAATAAATAAAAACCCTACTTTTAATAAAAGAAAAGTATTTAATTATTTATTAACGGTTAAAAAGCGTTTAAACACTATAAATATTATTTATTTTTAAATATAAATAAGTAAGTATAACCGTTTAAAAACGTATATTTAACTTATTAATTACCTTTTTAAAATAATAAAGTATTAATTTAAATATATTAAATTTAGATTTAATATTAGTTTTTATAAAAATAATAAAATACTGTAATAAACGCTATTTAAGTTTTTAAAGAAACTTAGTAAAATACACTAAGTTTATATTAATAATACGAGAGAATACTTAAACGTATTATAAAGATAAAGATTTATTAATATAATAAGTAATAATATTTTAATTTATAATATAATAATAAAAGTAGTTAAGTAAAAAGTTTTATATAATAAAGCTGTTAAAGTTATTTATTTTATTAATAAACTAGATTTATATTTAAATTAATTAATAAAGTAAAAAGTATTTATATAAAATATATAAGAAACGTTTATTACTATGTTTAATCCCTTTTTTCTTAATTTAAAGATCTCGCGGATTTTACGAGATCTCGTCGAGCCGGATTTTTAAATCTCGTCGAAATCTTATGATTCGTAACGTAACTTCCCCTTATTCTTTTTAATAACATACCCCACAAGCGAGCTGCGTATATAAGCGAGCTGTGCACTTTCTATTATTAAGCCTTATAAGGTATAAATTAACTCGATTATAACGTTTAGAATTAATTAAATATATTAATAGTTATTATTTTTAAAGGTTTTTATATTATTCTAATAAGTACGCGTATTATACCCGGGCTCTCCGCAGATTTTATAGCGCTATAAGCGTGTCCTAAACGTCCTCGTAGAACTACTCCTCCGACGCGATTCGTTATATAACTGTCTATTAACGTCCCTTTAAGACTGTAAGTTTTTTCCAGCTTATATACGAAGTGATGCTTTACTTTATAACCGTTTTTTTTATACGCCGGCGCCGGCTAAGTATCTTATTTACCTTTCAAAGTGTCGCGTTCTTACCTTTTAAAAGAGTAACTCGGTATATAACCTGCGTTATAACCTTTACGATCTAGTTAAGGCTAATTAAAATAAATATCGAAGAGTTATTTTAATATTATACGATACGGTTTTAAACGTATTCGGTTTAGGATTAGGTTTTAATAGGGTTATTTAAAGTTTTTAATTCTTAAGGGATAAGTAGGCCGAAAGATATCCCCGGAAGTATTAAAATGCGTAGCTTTATATCTAACTATGAAATAATATATTCCGGATTATACGAGATAAGTCTTATTCTTTAAAAGCCTCCTTATATATTCGAAACGGTAAAAGTCGCTTAGAACGCTTTTAAAAATGCTAGTAAAAAGTCCTCCTTAGAGATATGAGTAATATACGCCCGTATAAAACCTTTAATTTCTTTCCCGTACACCTTTTTTAATATATAAAAACAGCCGATATTAAGAGGTTAGAGTTTATGCGACGAATAAGAAAGTATATAAAGTATAATAATCGAGTTCTCTTCGGAATAAAGCTCGAAAGCTATCGAGTGGTGGCTTTTGTAGCCGTCCAGGACTAGGAGGCGATAACGACCCTTTATACGAGACCTGGTATATTAATTAAAGTATTAAATCTAGTCCTCGCCTTTTTTATTCGTGGTCCAGCTATTTTTAGTAACTACGATCACCTATTCCTTCGGTAATGGGCTATTTTTATATTAAAAAGAGGTGCGTTTTCCCGGTAAAAATAATATATGGAGGGATAGCGTAACCGTTTAATCCAACGCCTTAAATAATTATAACTTATTCCTAATTCCCTTACTATATTACCCTAGGCCTTCCGCGTTAATTAAAGGTGGTTACGATTATTTCGAACGAGATTTAATTTATAAAAAACCCGGTCTCGTTAAAGTTATATATATCCTCCTTTTATATTTTATACTTATTAATTATATTCCGTACGAAAGTAAACTACGCGCAATACGCGTTAAGATCTTTATAAAAGACTCTTTAATAATCGATTTTTAAGTTAAAACGCGTCCGGAGGTCTAGTTATTGTCGTACGAAGTTAAAGGCCTAATTAACGCCGACGCGTCCCGCGTCGCGTAAGCTAAGTAATTAACTCGTTATATCTTTTATACTATTTAGCCGGGGAAGAAACGATGGCGTATCTAGATTAATAATATATTAAATAATTAATTCCTCTTTAGAATTAAAAAGCTTTTAAAAGTTTATAGAGATTTCGGATCGTGGTCGAATTCCGCGTCGTCGGCTATATAACGTCGACTTTAAGACATGATATATCGCTGCAGCTTTTCGTACACTTAATTTCGGGTTATTTTAAAGCGCTTAAAGCGTTAAGTTAAACCTTTTTTCTTTATTCTTTAGTTCTATGCTTATTAAAGGAGAAAAGTTAATATAAAGTTAATTAAAAGTACATAGCTCGCTTGTGAGGTACGTTACTTATATATTACTTCTTTTATATTATTTAGTTTATTCTATTCTCTAAATATTATTTTAATGTTTTTTAATTAAGCGTTAATTAGTATTATAAATAAAATTATTATTATAAGTAAAGTTATATATATTAATTAACGAGGTAAAGTTATATTTAATATTTTATAAGCGCTTAGAGTTCTTATAATCTCGTTTCGAAAATAAATATTAGCCGTATTATTAAGTTAAGTTATAATAGTATCCCTCTTTTTTTAATACTTATCTTTAAAGCGGCTAGTTATTAGAAATAGTTTAAAGTTTATTATTATTTTATTAATTTCTCGTAAATTCTTTTCCTTTTTACTTTTATTATAATATTCGCTTATTATATTAAGTTAAGTTAAAAAACTTCGCGCGCTAAAGTAATTAAAAGCTAAGAAATTTTAAACTTATAACCTTTTAATTTAAATAGTTTTTAAATCTCTCGTTAAAATATTATACTTAAAGAGGTTAAAAAGCGTCGTTAAAAATAAATGTAAAGGTTTAACGACTCCGTATATTAAAAAAGCTATAGTTTAAAAAATAATACGGGCGGTTCGTTACGATATTTCCTTCGTTAAAAAATTAAAACGTTTAAAACGTAAACAAGCTAGGGAAGAAGTTACGTTATAAAACAGTTATCGAACTAATTCTAATAATTACTCCTATATTATTTTTTAAATTCGTATTCGATTAAAACGAAGTATATTCGAATATTATATTAAAGCCGACGTTTTTAGCCGATTTTAATCTTATTCTTTAAATTATTAAAGTTTTTAAGTAACGTTTTTTAATTATATATTAATCGCGGTATTTTTTATCGTTAATTTAAATAATAAAATATGATTATAGCTTATTCGTATTATTTTAAGTAATAATAATTAATAATTAACTTTTAAAATAATTCTTACGATTTTAAATAATCTATTTTCTTAAAATCTAGTTTTTCGCTTAATTATTTAGTTTTAATATTTCCTTATAAGAAATAAACTTTTTTTACTTTTTTAAAGGTTAATCCTTTTAAATTTATTTAATAAATAAACTTATAAATAAAACCGTGAAGCTTTAAAACTTAAAAATCGATAAATAATTAATCGTTTTTAATATCCCTTATATAATATATATACTAAATACGTATTATAATAAAACTCGATTAAAGGATTAATAAAAACTACGCCGTAAGTGATAACTTTCGTTTCTCGCTTATAAACGATACATATTCTACTTTATTATAAATATTATATATTTATAACGTTTATATTAAATACCTTATAAAAAGGCTTAAAAACGAACAGTTTCTTTAATAAATTAATAAATAACTTATTATATACTTATACTTGAATTATATTTTTAAAAAATTTAAACGTTTATTTTTAATAAACGACGAGAATATATATTAATATAGAACTATCTATAGTAACTATAATATTATTATTTAAAAAGACGAGATTAAAAGGAGTATTTTAAAAATTAATACCTTAAATACGCTTAAAAACACCGCGAGCTTATAAACGTTTAAAAACAAGCACGTAATACTTTTAAAACGTATAAGTATATACTTAATAAAAACCTCATTTATTATAATTAAAAACTTATAACGTAGTTATAAACTTAAATAAACTTAATAAAACTTTTAACTATTTAATAAATTCGAATTTTAAATATTAAAATTAATGTTTTATACGAGAAAAAGTATAAAAATACTTCCGCCGGCGTAGTAAATAATACCCTATTAAGAAAAATAGAAAAAATAGCGATACGATATTTAATCGTAAAGGTTTATTACATATTTAAAAAAAAAGATTAATTAAAAATTAAACGCCGCTAAATATAAAAAATTAATATAAAGCGAACTTTAATAATCTTTATATTAAATAATAAATAACTAAAATATTAAAAAATATATAATATTAATAATAGATATAAAAGAAGTTTATATTAAAGCGTTATTTAATAATAAAATATAAAGAAACTATATCTTATTATAAATTATTAATTCCCTCGAGCTTAAGTAAATAGATAAAATCGCCTTATATTAGTTTAAAACCGTTAATAAAAGATATATAACCTTTAAAAATAAAGAAATATAAGTATATATTTTTTAATCGATATAAAAAAACCTTAAAAATAAAATATGTATAATGTTATAAAAGTTATAAAATATAATATAATTTTTAAAATATTTAGATTAATAAATAACCGTTTAAAAAGAAAATAATTAAAATATATACTATTATTAAAAGACTTAAATCGAACGTTATAAGGTTTATATTAAAAAAGTATTAATAATTTAAAGCTTTTTTTAATATAGAATTAATAATTAGCCTACCGCTTTCTATATAATAAAATTACGAAATACCTTTAAGAAAAGGATACCTCTTTTTATATCGATTTATAAACTTAATTAAGAATATAAATAAACTTTAAAAAATATATTACGGAGAACTTTAAAAAAAGTATTATATAACCTTTTATATTATTAATAAGCTTTTTTATTTTCTTTTAATTTAAAGAAAGTAAAGATAAAAAACTTAAATAACTTATATATATTAATTATTTAAAACGTAATAAAATTATTAATTAAAACTAATACTTTTTATTATTAATTAATAATTTATATAATAAATTATTATATATTAAATTATTTCTTTATTTAACTTTTTTAATATATATACTTTAATCCTTATTAAAAAAAACTAAAAAAATAAAAAACCGCGTTTTATATTAAATATAAATATTTTAAATCTTAAACTATATCTTTTAATTAAATTAACGCGTTAATTAAATTTTAATTATAATTAAATATAAGTTTTATAAATACCTCGATAATATTTTAATTTACTTCGAATATAAAGAGTAATATAAAAAGTACGTAAAATTAATATATAAAAAGTTATAAAATATTAACTTATTAATTAATTTAAAAAGCGGATTTTATTAACGCTTAATTATATTTATAAAATACTTAATACTCTTTAAAGAGACTTAAATATAACGTTTAAGAGTTTTAATAATTAAAAAATAGCTCATGTTTATAAGCGCTATAAAGGGTAAATCTTTTTTAAAATTAAATAATTATTACTAGATTTAGTTCTTAAATTTAATAAAATAATAATATTTTTAATAAACTTGATAAAAAAAGAAATAAAAACCTTTTAAAATATAAAGGAGCGAATCTTTAACGAATTAATAATTTATATAATAAACTTTATTAACACTTTTAAAAATTAAAATCAACGTATTAAACTATATAATTAAACGGTAATTAAATTTATAAAACGATAATAAAAGAATTATACTAAATCGTAATTTTCTTTTTAAATTTAAAGCTTAATTATTAAATATATAATATTTAGTATTTATTATTAAAGCATATAAAAAATAAAAACTTTATATTAATAAAATAATAAAATTAATAAAAGTTTATATCGATTAGAAAAACCTTATAATACTTCTTATTATTAAAGAATTAAGTAAATAATAAGTATAATAATTTAAATTCATTTTAAATTTTCACTTTATTATAATCTATTAAAAAAGTAGTAAAAATACTTGCGTCGACGTATTATACTAATATATTTAAGCTACTTATTAAATATAATTCTACGAGGGATAGATTTAAAATTTCGAAAAATAAATAACGGCCTCGACTTTATAAACTAACCACGAAACCGCCTATACGAAAAGAATAGCTTTATTTATTATCACGATAAGATTTATATCCTTAAATAATATCGTAACGAGTTTATTAAAGAATTCTATAAACACGTCGTATATAAATATTAAAGTATATTTAAAACTTAAAAACGAATTATTAAATAATTTAATTATAAGAACTTTAAATTAATAAGAATTAAAATAATTAACTAATAAAACTTTTATAATAAAGTTAAAGTTATTATATATTAGTTATATATACGAATTATAACCGATTTTATTATTAAACTTTATTAATATTATTATAATATATTATTAAAATATGTTTACTTATTTTAAATATTATAAGAATTAAACAATTTTAAAATTAATTAATTATTCTTATATTCTTATCCTTAGATTTAATAAAATAACGATACGTTTAATAAACTTGATAAAAAATAATAAACTATTTTAAGAAATAAAAAAAGCGGAAACCTTTTATAATATAAAAGAGTAAAATTTTAACGAATTAATACTTTTTATAATAAACTTTATAAAACTTCTTAAAATTAAAACCGACCTATTAAATTATACGATTAAAAGGTACTTAAATTAACGAGATAATAAAAAAGAAATCGTATATTATTATATTCTTTTTTAAAATTTAATTATATTAAAGCTTATAAAAAATAAAAACTTTATTTTAATAAATTAATAAAACTAATAAAAACTTATATCGATTATAAAATCCTTATAATATTTATTACTATTAAAAAATTAAAAAAATAATAATTATAATAGTTTAAATTCCTTTTAAAATTTTTACTTTATTATTATTTATAAAAAATAAACGGCCTTATTTATTATTATAATAAAATCTATATTTTTAAATAATATTAGAAACAATTTATTAGAAATTTTTACGAACACTTTATAAATAAATACTTAAGTATATATTAAAACTTGAAAACGAATTATTAAGTAATTTAATTATTAAAACTTTAAAGAAATTATAATTAAAGTATTTAATAAGTATAACCTTTATAATAACGCTTAAGTTATTAAATATTAATTATATAAAGAATTATTATTAATTTTATTATTAAATAAAGCGTTAAAATATTTATACTTAACTTCATTATTAAGTTACCTTTATTAAAAAAACCTTAATTAAAGTTATTTATAATAATATTTTAACGATTTTAAATAAATTTATAAAATATATCCACTTTTTATTATATAAAGAATTTAATAATATTAATAACTTAAATTATATATTTCTTTATATTACTATAAATTAATATAAGCTATTAATAAAGATTTATTTTAATTATAATAAATTATTTTTTATTAATTCTTAAAAACTCGATAATAATATAAATAACGAAGCTCCGCGTATTTAATTACTTTAAATAAATTATAACTATAACACGAAATTTATTAAAAACCCTTTAAAAATAGATTTAGTACTAATCGTAACTATATAAATTAAAACCTTCTTTTTTAAAAAGCCGAATAAAGAAATATATTAATTAAATAAAATTTAAATGATTAATTTTAAAAAAGAATAAAACGTTTCCCGCTTATAATAAAATATTAAGATTAAATAAATAAGCGAAAAAATGAACTTTTAAAAAATCTAATTATTTAAAATCTTAAAGATTATTTTAAAAATTAATTATCGATTATTATTAATAGAAATAATATAAATGTAGCTTATACTTTATACTTTATTACTTAAATTAGCGGCTAAGAATACCTTAATTAATATAAGTATGAAATTTAAAACATTATTAATAGATATATAAAAAAGCGAAGCTTTTAATACGTCGTTTAATAAAAAGGGTATTTATTAAAGAATAATACTTATAAACTTTAGTTTTTAATAAATGCTAGTTAAGAATTTTAAAAGTTTATGAGTAAAAATAAAATCCGCTAATAATAACGGCTGTAATAGAATATTTAGGAGTAGTTTATTTTAATTAAACACGAAGTTAATAAATAATATATAAGTAACTTTCGAAATTAATTCGATAGCCGCCTCGTAATAAGCCTTTTTCTTCGCCTTTATATACTCGATACGCTTTAATTTTTTAATAAAAGATATACTGCGACGAATTATATATATTATTTTATAAATTATAATTTCTTTTATTTATAAAAAAGCTAGACTTTTATAACTAATTATATTAATTCTTTTTTAATAACATTTAAATCGCTTTTAAAGCGAAATTAATTATAATTAATAATTTTTAATTAAACTACGAAAAGCTTTTATATATTATAACGTAATTAATTCTTTTAAATATATTTTATAATTAATAAAGTTTAATAAAATCTTTAAATAAATCTTTTAATTTTAAAATTTATAATAAGAATAAATAAGTATAGTAACGAACCGTTAAGTAATTAAACTAAATATAATATTATAATATTTAATTTTAATATATTTTAATATATAACGATTTTTAATATAATTAAATATTATAATAAGTATATATTATAAAAAAGTATAATAAAAATCTATAAAACTTAATATAACGGTGAATTTTAAATATTTATAACTTTTATTTAAAAATAAAATAAATAAAGGAAAAAAGATAATGGTATAGCTTAGTTTAATTATACGGCTAAAACTTATTTCAAAAACGATATTAAAATAACTTAAAATACTTATGAAATTTTAAATTTAAATTAACACCGTTAATTAGCGCTTATTACCTAATTTATAATAATAAGACCTTAGGTATTATTAAATAATTATTAAAATAAAATTATATTAATAATTAATATAACTATTTTAATTTAATATTTAAAACTAATATAAAATAAATAATACGAATATATTAATAAGATACGATTAAATTAAGAAACGAGTTATATATTACTACTTATATTAATAAACCGTTTTTTATCGTATATTTAAATACTTTCTTATATTATTAATATAAATCTAACTATATATTATTAGGTTTTATTTAAAACTTAAATAGCGTTTATTATATATTGTTTATTATAATTATTAGAAATAAAGGAGTTACGCTTAAAAGTAATAATCTTTTAAAAAAGGGTTTTAAAAAAATCTCTTAAAGATAATCTATTAATACGACTTAAAATAAAGACACTTTTATAATAATTATTAAAAAAAGTAATTTTATAACCGATCATAATAACTTATTTTAAATAGTTTATAATAAAATAAGTACATTATATATTTAATAAATAAAGAGGGAATTAAATAAATCTTAAAAGTATTTAAATTTAAAAAATTTTTATTAAAGCGTTATAATAATATATAAAGAATTTATTTTATTATATAATAGTTTTAATAATAATAAAAATATGATAAATTAATAAAAGCAATAAGCGAATTATAAACGATTTATTAATATATTAATAAAAATTTTATAAATAAAATTATTAAGCTTTAAAACTAAAAAACTAACGAATAATTAATTATTTTAAATATACCTTATTATAATAAATGCTATGAAGGTTTTAAAATAAATTTAATAAAATATATTTAAGTTTATAATAATAATATTAAAAAAAGATTTAAATTTATAATAAAAAGAACGCTTTATTAATATATTAAATAATAATACTAATTCGTAATATAATAATAAAATTAATTAAGTAAAAATATTTATATAATAAACTTATTAAAATAAAAAGTTTTTATAATTATATATATATATATTCTTTTTTTTTAATCACGGTTTTAAATTATTTAAAAAACTATAAACTCTTTATTATTAAATTACTTAAATTATTATAATTCGTTACTTTTATTTTTAACTGATAATAATTATCTTATATATAAATTATCTTATACTAGTTATTATATCTTAGTTATTATAAATTAATTATTATAAATTAATCGTGGGTTATTAATTAAAGGTAGTTATTATAGTTTTTAATTATTATAAATAAATCCGTTATTATAAATAAGTTTATTAATATTAATCTATAAGGTTTTTTTTAATTCTTATTAATTTTTATAAATGCCGTAAGATATAATTATATTATTTTATAATAAAGTTTAGTTATATAATTAAGCTAAGTTATAAGATTTTATATTTTTTTTATAGCTTTATTTTTAAAATAATTAATTCTTATAAGAGTTTTTAATTCTATTATTTCGGTAAATTCTTAATAAATTCTTTCGGTTTTATTTTTATTATAATATATATTTATTATATTAAGTCGAATTAAAAAGTTTCGTAAAGCTTGCGAAGATCTTTTTCTTTAAAAATATATTATTTTTAACGGTTATTTCGCCGATATATTTTATTTCGTTATATTAAAAATAAATAGAGTTATAAAATCGCGGGTTATTATTTTTATTACTAAAAGTATATAAGCTGTAATTATTTCTATAATGACTTACTCGTAACGTTTTTTAAAAAAGAGGTTTTTATATAGTAATATAAGCTTGATAAAAATAAAAAAAAAGCGAGTAAAAAGCTTTTATTTTTCTAATTAAGATTAACGAAGTTATAGTTTTAATTATTAAAAGCTATTAAGCGTCTTTTATAAATATAAAAGATTTATCGTAAAATAAAAGGGCGAGGCTACGAGTTATTTAAATATAATATAAATAAATTAAATTAAAAGAATAAAATCTTATTAGCTTTAAATAATTATAAGTTATATTTTATAAACAACTTTAATTATATAAAAATCCTTAATAATATTAATTAATTATTTTTTAACTTAATTATTTTTTAAAACCCTAGTGTGGTAGTTTTTCTTAAAAGCGCGTTTATTTAAATTTTTAAAGCTCTTCTATAATATTCTTTAAATATTTTTTTAAATTCTTAAGTATTATTTTTTTAATACGTATTATTTTTATTAAATAAAGTATTAAAAGCCTCGATTTATTGTTCGTTTATAAATAATTTTTAGATTTTATATTTATATTAATTTATTTAAATATTAAAAATATATTAATCGAGGTATTTTTAACTCTTAATTTAAATAATAAAATAAAAAATATAAAGTATACTTATATTATTTTAAATAATAATAATTAATAGTTAGTTTCTAAATAATTCAAATTTTTTAAAATCTAGTTTTTGCTTCATTATTTAATTTAAATGTTTTATTATAAAAAGTAAATTATAAACCTTTATTAGTTTTATTATTTTATTAAAATAATATCTTGAACTCTTATAAGCTTTAATAATAGCTATTAATTTTTTATTATTAATTTAGTAATAAAACTTTAATTTATTTAACTTTTAAATAAAAAATAAAACGGGTATAACTTTTCGACGTTATTTTATTAATTTTATTACCTTTTAATTATATAGTTTAATACGTTAAGTTTAATTTTAAAAGGTTTTATAAAGGTTATTATATAAAGTATTAATTTATTGAAAATTCGCCCCTTTATATTATAAAAGGTTTCCGCTTTTTTATTTATTTATTTAAAATATCGCTATTTTATTAATTTTAAGTATAAAAATCTAATAATAATTAATTAATTTTAAAAAAATTTAACTTTTCTAGCGTTTATAAGCGTAAGCTACCCTTTAATTATTAAGATTTTTAAAGGGCTAATTAAAATTTATCCGAAATATATTATATATCTTATAAATATAATCATAATTTATAAACTTCGTTCTTTTTATTTTATTTAATAAATTAGTGTCTTATAATTTTAAAAGTATTAGCTTTACGTAATCGTTATACTACTCTTTATTTTTAAAATAAAATAAAATATTATTAAGGTATATTATAATAAACTTATTAAAATAGTCGTATAAAATATAGTTAATTATAATTTAAAAACTAGTTAATACGTTAATTAAATTAAACGATATAGTTTAATACTCGAAATATTTATATATAATATAAATCCTTATTTTTTATAACGGTATTTAAAGTATTAATAATAATTTGATAGATTAATAACTGTTTTAACCTTTAATTTAATAGCTTTACATTTATTTTATTATTTCTTTATAATTAGTTTTAACTTAAATTCTTTAATATATTTATTTCATTTAATAACGTTATATTTATATTATATAGAATTATAATAATTAAATATGTATTATTTAATTTTTTAATAAAGTATTTCGATATTCCCTTTTAATAAAAACCTTTAAAGCTGATAATACTAATAAATTTATATAAACATATCTTTAAAATTTAAATACTATTGAAATTAATCTCGTTAATTTAAAACTTTCTTTTTATACTTTTATTATATTATTAAAGTTAAGTAATTTCGATATATTTATAATAATAAAAGTAAGTATAATTAATTTTAAGATAAATTTAATAAAAAAAGTTATAAAATAAATATTATACATTTTAAATTAAAAAGAGTTAATAAAATAATAAAGGATTAAAAGATAAATTTAATAAGTTTAATAATAAAAATAAAAGAAAACTTATTATAAAAATAATAGCTTATTTAGTTTCGTTATTTTATTATATAATTTAAGCTTTAAAATATAAATTATATTTATAATACTTATAATTAAAACTTTACTTATATAAAATATTATATATTATTTTATATTAAGTATTAAATTAAGTTTTATTAAAAATAATATAATAATTTAAAAGCGTAAACTTTTTTAACTTTCTTTAAAAATCGTAATATATATAATTATAATATTTAAGTTTTCTTTTTTTAAAATAAGTATTAAGTATATTATTAAAATAAAGGGAAAAATAACGATAATATAATATGATTAATTAATCGTAAGAGGTTATTATTTATTTAAAGAAATATTAATCGAGAAACGATTATTATTAAATATAAAGGGATAATATTAAGAGAATTTATAAAAGTCTTTATATTAAATAATAAATAAGTAAGGTAGTTATAAATATATTATTTTAATAATATATATAAAGAGAGTTTATATTAAAGCGTTATTTAATAGCGAAATATAAAGAAACTATATTTAATTATAAAATATTAACTTTTTTAAATTTAAAAAAACAACTAATATTAATTTAAAACCGTTTATAAAAGATTTATAACTTATAGAAATAAAGAAATATAAAAAAAAGTCGCGAAGTTTTTAATTAATATTAAAAATTTTTATAAATAAAATACGTATAAAAACGAGAAACTTTAGTAGTATATATATATTAATTATTAAATGCTTAACGAAATTATTATTAAAAACTTATACTTTTTATTTTTAATTAATAACTTATAAGATAAATTATTATATATTAAAAATACTCTAGTAATTAAAGTTTTTAATATAAATAACTTATTTTATATAAAGAAAGAGTAAAAAATTATAATATATATAAAGTAAAAATATTTTTATTTTTATTTATATGTTAATTAATTAATAAGTTATAACTAATTATATTATATTTAAATACTATTTTAATATAAAAAAAAACTTTAATTAAAATTAACTATAATAATATTTTAATAATTATAAATAAACTAATAAAATTTACTTACTTTTTACTATATAAAACTTTAATAATACTAATAACTTACCTTATATATTTATTTATACTACCGCTAATTAATATAAGCTATTAAAATAGATTATTTAAAATTAAAATAAACTATTTCCTACTAAAATTTAAAAATCGTTTATAGCGTATTTCGGCGTTAAATATAAATTATTTACGGCTTATTACTTTTAAATAATTAAATTAATTAAGCCGATAAATTAAGATTTAAAATAAAATTTATCTTATTATAAATTATAAGTAAAATAATTAAGTTTTATTATTATTTATAATAAAATTAAGAATAAAACTACGCGTATTTTAATCTTTTAAATAAATTATAAGTATAATTTAAAAATTATTAAAAAAAACTTTTAAAAAAAATATTAATATTAATCGCGATTATATGAATTAGAAGATTAAAGGAACTTTAAATTCCTTTATAATAAAACTTTATTTTCTATAAAAAACGGGGAAAAGATAAGCCGACTAAAAAAAGTTAAAGAGATTAAACTTAAAAAAGGAAAAAAATAATTACCTTTTATAACGAAATATTAAAATTAAACGACTAAGCGAAAATCTAAAGTTTTAAAAAGATTAAATTATTTGAAATTATAAAAATTATTTTAAAAACTAACTATTAATTATTATTATTTAAAATAATATAAATATACTTTATATTATATTATTTAACTTAAAGGTTAAGTATATTTTAATTAATATATAATTAAAAATTAAAATAAGTTAATATAAAGTCGAAAATATTATTAATAATTAAAAAATAAACTAAAGCTTTTAATACCTTATTTAATAAAAAGAGAGGGTACTTATTAGAAAATAATACTTAAAGAATATTTAAACTTTTAACGCTTTTTTAAAACACTCTTTAAATAAAAGTGCTTTTAAAAAAGATTAATTTATTAATATTTTAAACATTAAATAAATTAAAAAACGTTTAATTAATAATAATAAAAACTTTTATATAACCGAGGTTATTTATAAAATATAACTAGTAATTATTTAAAGCTAATAAAATAATATTATCTTAATTTAATATTTATATACCACGTTTAAATAAATTTAAGCCCCGCTTTTTTATAATAAATCTTAAAAATCCGCGAAAGATATTAATAGCCTCTATTAATTAAAACTATAACTTCGTTAATTTTAAATATACGTATAAAAACCTTTCACTCGCCTCCTCCTCGTTTTTATCTACTTTATATTATTACGTAAAAACCTTTTCTAAAAAGACGCTATAAATAAGCCATCTTAAAGACGACCGTGGCTTACACACTCCTCGTAATAAGCAAAATAATCCGCGATCTTATAACCCTTTTTATTATAAAATAAGAATAAAGCATGTCCGCGGTACGACCGTTAAAAATAATATATTTTTAAAAAAAACGTTCGCGAGTTTTATAAGACTTTTTAATTCCACTTCATATAATAAATATATATTATAATAAAATAAAATAAGAAAAAGAGAAGGGAACTTATTAAAAACCTCGACGAAATAATAAAACTTAAAACACTTATAAGAATTAATTATTTTAAAAATAAAGCTATAAAGAAAAAAAGATAATATTATAACTTACTTTAATTAAATAACTAAAACGTTATTATATAACGGCACGATAATATTTTATAAAGTTTATAAAGATTAATATAAACTTAAACCTTATAATTTATTTATATTAATAAATCTCTTTATATTAATAGACTTATTTATATTAATAAAATTACTTATAATAATAAAACCTTATTATATTATTATATTTTTATAATAATTAAAAACTATAATAAATATTTATAATTACTATATAGAATAGTTTATTACTAAGTCTAATATATTATTAAATCGGCCACTTTTTTTATATTTTATTACTTCTATATAAATTAATTTAACCTTACCGATTTAAATTAATTAAAATTACTCTCTATTTAATTCGCTACTTAATTTTATATTCTTTTTATATATTCGCGTATTATAAATTATTTCGCCGTAAATACTATAGCGCCTTCTACTAGTCGCCTTCCGCTTCGACGGAATACTTGTTCCGTATTTATTAATCGCTAAACGCTTCCTTTTTAGCTTCTCGTCTTATAACTTTTGAAATTTTTATATAGTAAGAGCTTTTCTAAATTAAACGCGCGATTTTTTAATTTTTTTAACGTTTAAAGAATATTAAATTAACTTTTAATAAAGTATATATTTAATCCTTTATAAGGGTTATTTTATATATTATTAAATATATATTTATTATTATTTAGTTTATAATATTTAAAATTAATATTAAAGAGCTTTTTAAATAAGTAAAAACTTTATTTTAAATAATAATAAATATTTAATCGTTTATTAAGGGTTAAATAATATTTAAAAGCTATAAATACTAGCCGTTTTCGAACGCGACGAACTAGGTATAAGTGTTTAAAAACGTATATTTAATTTATTAATTATTTCGTTGAAATAATAAAGTATTAAACTAGATATATTAAATTTAAACTTAATATTATATTTTTATAATATTTCTCGAATTCGGCCGAAATATAGCTTTTATAACCGTTTAAGATTATGAAGCGATAGGGGCCTTTCGTCCGCGCTTTAATATATTTATTGAAGTATCGAATTTAGTTTAAGCTTATTTCGCTATCGGTCTATCCGTTAAAAGTCGATTTAATTACTTAATCGCCTAGTAGGTCGTATTTACGAAATTAATTTACGGGGTAATATTAATTTTAATTAATAAAAAACGGCGAAATATATTAGCTTCATAAATTAATATATTTAATAGCCGTTAATTATTCCCGATTATAAAGCTAAACTGCTTTCGCTTTTTTATAATAGTTAGCGCTTATTACGGCGAGTATTAACCCTATTATATTTATTATAAAACCGGTTTCGTTAAAACTTTATATATTTTATTTAAAATATCGTATTTAATTTTAATATTCACGATTAAGGCGAATTAGCCGGAAATAATACTTATATTTTTATAAAAAGCCTTTTAATAATCGTATTAACGATTTATTTAAGTTTTAAACTCTAGGTTATAATTAATAAAGCGTTTAATTTAATACTTATTAATACGGTCGCCGCCGCGCGATCTTATAAAGAGAATAATTATATAATTATAAAGCACCTCTTTTTTTAATTAAATTTAATTTATATTATGAATATCGGATTTCGCGTCGAGGTTTAGTATCGAGGAATCGGTCGCTTAGAATAGTTCGAGGGATATCGTACACTTTCGTTATAGGTCTTTAGCTAATTCGATTCGAACCTTTTCGCGTAGCTTAAATTATTAAAACGATACCATCTTTTTTCTATTAAATCGGTAGTATAGTTATAAAGATATTACTTATTAAAGTTTAATTACGTAAATTAAAAAAACGAGTGGCCGATTTAGTAATATAGCCGACTTAGTAGTAAACTACGTTATTTTTAAGTTTATAGTAATTATATTTTAAAATAATTTAAAAAAAACTAAATAGCTTAATATTTTATATAATTTATTATAAAAAGTCTATAATTATTAAATAGTTTATATTATTAAATAGTTTATATTATTAAATAGTTTATATTATTAAATAGTTTATATTATTAAATAGTTTATTTTTAATTATTTTTAATATTAAGTAAATTTTAAGGCGTAGTAACTTAATAACCATAATACTTAACTTATTTTAAAATAAAATTATATTAATAATTTAAACGATACGAAACTAATTAAATTTAATAATAGAAAGAGTTATTAAAAGAATATACGACGTTTTTAAAACTACTTTATATTACGTAATTTACGGCGGAGTTTTACGACGCTAAATTTAATATTTATAATATAAATTAAACTTAAATAAAAAAGAGCTGCTTTATAAATATATAATTTAAATATTTATAAAATACTATATAATATTACTAGTATAAAAAATATAATTAAACTCTTTTTTAAATCGAGGGGCGATAAACGCGTTAATAAATATTAAATTAAGCGATTTATTAATAATCCGGATTTTAAATTAAAATAAACTATTAATATAATTATTAAAAGGCTTTTTATAAAGATTTAACCTAATTATAAATATTAAGGCGAAATACTATATTCTTAATAAAAATATATATAATTTTAATAAACCTAGCTTTATAATAAATACGACGAAGTTAATACTCGTTCTAATACTCGCCTATTAATATAAAAAACGAAATTAGTTTAACTTAATAATTAAGAATAATTAATAGTTATTAAATATATTAATTTTAAATATTAATATCTCTCGACGTTTATAATCGTTTAAAATTAATAATTCTTAATAAACTAAGCTTAAAAATATAATTTATTAAGCAACTAAGTAATTAAACCGACTTTTAATAGCTTAGTTAATAATGATATAAGCTTAAATTAAATTAAATACTTTAATAAATATATAAAATTATAAACGAAAAATTATTATCGCTTTTTAATCTTTAACAGTTATAAAAGCTATATTTTAACGTAATTAAAAATATGTTATAAAAATAATGATAATAATATATTTTATATACCTCTTTATTTATTTATTTTATTTTAATTACTAAATATAGAACTTTATTTACTATTAAAATACGTATATTTAAAATAAATTAAGTTATTTATTAAATTAATAATAAATTATATTATAATATAAAGATTTTTTATTATTTTTTAAGCTATATACTTTATTATTTTTATAAACATTAATATTAGGTTTAAATTTAATATATTTAATCTAATATTTTATTATTTAAATAAAGTGATTAGTAAGTTAAATATATATTTTTAAACGTTTATACTTAGTTTATTACGTTTAAATATAATTAATACTTATAACCTTTAAATATTATTTATTATTTAATAAATAATTATATACTTAATTAAATAAAAGTAAAGTTTTTATTTATAAAAAACGGTTTTTTGATATAAATTTTAAATATTATAAATTAAATAATAAAAAGTATAAATAACACAGCTTTTATATATAGTCGAAAATATATTTTTAAAAAGCTTCATTTAGCTTTTTTTAAAGCGCCGAAATGTGAAATAGTCGAGAGTTTAATTTAAAAGAGCACTATTATTAAAAAATATAAAAGAAAGTAAAAAAAGAGTTTAATAATTAATAAAGGTAAAAATAAAGGGCGATTTATAAAAGATAGTACGATATTTACGGTGAAATGAGTTATGATATAAAATTATACGAAAAGGATATAAAATTAAGTAGCGAATTAAATATCGAGTAATTTTAATTAATTTAAAGGTTATAATGAAATTATTTTATATAAAAGTATTAAAATATAATAAAAGTAAAATACTTTATTAATTTTTATTTATTAATATTTTATTTTTATTAATTACTTAACTTTATTAATTTTTACTTATTAATATTTTATTTTTATTAATTACTTAACTTTATTATATTTTAATAAGTAATAAATATTTTAAAATAAGTTATATAAATTTATAAAATAGTTTTATTAATTATTATAAAACGTGTTTAAAGTATTATAAATATTTTATTAAGTTTTTAAGTTTTTTATTTATATATCTTTAAATTAAAATAAATAAAGTTTTTATATAAAAAGATAACTATTATTTAAGGTCTTAAATAACTAATAAGATTTTTAATAAAGTAAAATTAAAAGTCTTTATTATTTAATTAATTTAATAATATAATAATAAAAATAATAAGCTTAAAAAAATATAAAGCGTTTTATTTATTTTTAAATTATTAGCTTTTTATAATAAATTATTAATTAATATATTTTCTTTATTAATTTATAAATAATTATAAAAGAATATTAACTAATCTTATTTAATAAATAGTTTAATAATTTATAATTAATAATAATTAAAAAAGTTAAAAGCTTTATAAACTTATTAATTTTAACCTTTAATATTTAAATACTTATATAATAATTAATATCTTTTAATTTTATATTAAATAATTATATTTTATAATTTAGAATATTTTAAATAAGAATCTATAAAATATTAACTTTTAAAAAAATATTAACGTGGTTTATTATTAAATAGTTTACTTTAATCACTTTTAACTTTAATTAAATTTTATTTTATAATAAGTTTATAATATATATATTAAATATAATTAATTAAGGTATAATATATAAAGTATAAAACTTTTTAACTATTTAATTAAAAGTTATAAGTAATAATTATTCGAGATTAAAAAGGGATTTAAACGCGGCGAAAGAGGAGCTAAAGCGGGCTGTTATAAAGGATCGTTTATTTCGAAAGTAGAAGAAACTATAATTTAATAAAATAATACGCGCGATCCGACGTGGGATTTCTTTAATAGAAGAACTAGAGCGCGTCGAACGCGAGGAGGCGGAGGAGGCTCGTCGAGAGGCGGCGGCTAAGCCGGTCTCGAAGGCTCCTTTCATTTTTTCGTCGGACTTCTCTTTTAATTAAAACGAGGTCTACCTCAACGTCTCGTTAAAGCCGTTTTTATTAGTTAAGTTTAAGCTTATTTTATTCTAATCGTCCGGAGTTTCTTAATAATATTTTTTAATAAATAGCTCTTTTATTAAAAGAGGTATTAAAAGCTTTATTTTATTTTATTAATAATTATTTTTTAATTTTATACTTATTTTCTTAATTTTATACTTATTTTATACTTATTTTATTTTATTAATAACTTTATTAATGTTATACTTATATTAATTTATTTTAATTTATAATTATATATTAATTTTCGTATTTTTAAAAATTTATTTAAATAATAAAATATAAAGTAAATTCGTATTATTTTAAATAAGAATAATCGGTAATTAGTTTTTAAAATAACTTTTATAATTTTAAATAATTTAATCTTTTTTAAGTTTAATTTATTATTTAACTATTAAATTTTAATATTTTATTATAAAAGCTAAACTTTTATTTTTAAAAATTAGTTTTTTTTTATTTTATTTAATCGCTATATTTTTTATTTAATTCTTTAAGAAAAGTAAGGTTTTATTATAAAGTTATTTATAATTTTTTTGATTTCTCGATTTATATAGCCGTAATTAATATTAGCTGACCCTTTAAAGGGTTATTAATAGTTTATCTTAATAAAAAATAAATATTTTTATTCCTCGTATTAATTAATAATAATATAAAAGAATATATAAGCTAAGTTTTTAATATCGCTAGACTTTTTATATAATAAAAAGTAATTATATTTTATAAGTTTATTTATAATTATAAAACGCTATTATAATTAACGTGGTTTATTATTAAGTCGGCTACTCTTGTTTTTAGTTTATATAATTAAATTTTAATACGTAATATCTTTATAACCATAATATAGATTTAATCGAAAAAAGATCGTATTGTTTTAATAATTTAAGCGACGCGAGAAGGTCCGAATCGAATTAGTTAAAGAGCTGCTACGAAAGTGTACGACGTCTTCCGAGCTATTTTAAGCGACCGACTCCGCGGTAATAAACCTCGAAATGAAATCCGATATTTGTAATATAAATTAAATCTAAATAAAAAAGACGTGTTTCGTAATTATATAATTAATTTAAATACCTCTTAATATTAGTATTATAAGAGATATAATTAATCTCTTTTTAAAATTACGCGGCGGCGACCGCGTCCCTAAGTACTGGGTTAAACGTTTTATTAATCGTAACCCGGACTTTAAGACCCAAACCGCGAATATTAAGATTAAATATAGTGTTTTAAACGAAGTGTTACAACCCGACCTAACCATGCGGCTAAGACCCTACCCGCCGGAACGGAACTATTATACCCCAACCAGGCTACGACGTTATAACTACCGACCGCACTACTAGCTATATTAATATAAACTTTCTTATATTATAAAAACGCGCAAATATAATTACGAGGATATTTTAAATAACGAAAGGATAGACCCGACCCGGGAAAGCAGTTAAGAAGGAGCTACGGGACGAAAAAGCGACTAGACTACCGCTTTAGCGAGTAAGCTAGGAGTAACGGGATTACGGCGCCCTTAAATAAGCCGCTAGAATGGATTACCGTGATCCAAAGGATGGATCACTATGAGCTAATAACGGGATTACCGTAAGCTAGCGGACGCTTTAATGGATTAGTAAGGGAGGAGATTAGATATATAACGACGGACGTTCTTTATATATTTTATATAAATATTTTTTATTTTAATAATTAATTTAAATATTAATCTTAATTTATTAGTAAAATAAATAGTTTTAACGAAACTATTATAAATACTTTTAAGCCCGCGTACTTTAATTACTTTCGTTTTTATAAGTTATTACTTATTATAGTAATAAAAGCGACTTTTATTATACGTTCGGATACTTTCTTATATTATTAATATAAACCTTAGTATATCTTATTAGGTTTCTTTTAAAACTTAGATAACGTTCGTTATATTTTAATTACTTTTATTTTTACGAGTTATTACTTAAACCTTTAAGTAATAGTACTATAAGAACTATGTCTATACTTAGCCTTAGTAATACCGTCCGATAAGGAAAGACTTTTATCGCCACTTTTAGCACCTTTTAACGAAACCCTGTTATAGATATTAATAGTAACGATAATAATAACGAACCTATATAATAAGCGCTAGCTAAATAAATTAAAAAACTCGAATAAAAAAGCGTTAATTATTAATATTATTACGTTAAACTTAAAAAAGAGCGTAACGAGCTCTTAACTAAGGGTACCTTAAAATAAATACTTTATAATATTAATAAGTTACGCGAAAAGGTGCGTTTTTTTCGTATAGTTATTAATATTATTTAAACCTTTATTATATTAAAAAAGGGTATAAGAATTAATACGCTAACCCTTTTTAACGGGATAAGTAAAAACTTCCGAGGTTTCTTTATTTAAATTAAAGCTTATTAACAGTTTTATAAAAAACGTTCTAAAACGCTACCCAGCGAGTTATCCACGCCGCCTCGTTTTTCAAAGGTAAGGCACTCGCTTAGTTCGAACCTTACTTAGACGAACTCGTAGAAAACGACTGGCAAGTTAAGCTATGCCGCACGGAGGCATAACATATTTTCGAAAGCTACGACGGCTTCAAACAGGCCTTTAAGTCACTTTTTTAGGACCCCGACGAAAAGCGATAGGCGGAAAAGGAACTTGAGACCTTTAAATAAAAAGGATTAGCCGCCTCTTATATAACCGAGTTCCGGCGTATTATAACCCGATTAAACTATACCGAAGTTACGAAAATTATAATATACTATTAAGGATTAAAGGATAACGTTAAGAATAAACTTAGCCGGCTTAACGCCCCTAATAACTTCTTTTTATATATAGAATTTATTATTAAAATCGATACCCGTATATATAAGCGACGCCGTAAAAAATAAGGCGGACCTTAGCGGTAAACTAATCGAACTTAAGCTAATACGGGGCAATCACGTTAATATAACTATATACCGCCTAAAAATATTACGGCGTATAGCTATTATAGTGGACCTATAAACCTCGACGCTATTAAACATAATAAGTAGGATAAGAAGCTACGTAGCACCTATTATAACTATTAGAAACTAGGATATTACGCTCGAAAATATCGAGCATTAAAAAAGGACTTCTAACGAGTCCTAAAGGGACGACATGTTAACGCTATTAAAGTAAAGGCCACCCCTAACGTAGCTATTAAAAATAATAGCGTTACTATTAAATACGGCAGCTTATTTTAAATAGCCTGCTACGATAATAGGTGTACCTTTTATTTAGTAAATAAGGAAAGTACCGGATAATTCCCTAAAGCCCTGGAGGGTAAGGAGGATTATAACCGAAGCGTTACAATAATACGAAAGGAATAACCCCTCTTTTATAACAAAAATAGTAATTCGATAAATAACACTATAAGCTAATTAAAGTAATTAATAAACCACGAACGTCTAATAAATATACTAATAAACGAGCTAGTAAACGAGATCGCTAAATTTAAAAACCTTAAGACCGACGGGTAATTAATTATCCTTAATATTCCTTACCCCGACTCGAAATACCTACGCTAAGTATTTATTACGGCCGGTTTTAATTAAAGAATTTACGGTAATTACGTAATAAAAAATAACTTACGAATCTCCCCTATATACGAAAAATACTTCACGCTTTTATAAATTTCGTATATATACAACGTTTACACGGAATACTTCGCGGAGAAACTCGAATACGAATAGTTTCCCCGAAGGATTGGTAAGCGACCTATTACGTAACCACACCCGGATTATATTATCGAAAAAATTCGAACGTCGATCCCGAACGAACGACGCGCGTACTTACTAATATAAAAAGACCCACGGTAGCTATAACAATATTACCTAAAAAGACGAAATTAAAAGGAGTACTTCGAAAACTAATACCTTAAATATACCTAAAAAAAATCGCGAGCTTATAAACGTTTAAAAAAAGTACCTAATACTTTTAAAACGTATAGGTATATACTTAATAAAAGAACCCCTTTATTATATTAAAAAACTTATAAAACGCTTATAAATTACCGCGAACTTAATAAACTTTCGAATTATTAGAAAAACCCGAATCTTAAATATTAAAAATAGCACTTTACGTAAGGAGGAGTATAAAAATACCTCTATTAATATACTAAAAGGTACTTTATAAAGAACGAAAGGAATAACGGCGACGATATAAAGATCGATCGTAAGATATTATTAATAACCTATAAACGCAGCGTTTAAGAAATAAATACCGCCTATTATAAAAAAAAACGATAATAAGCGGACCAAAATAGGTCCTTATACTAAATAACGGATAATCGAGCTATTTATAAATATATTATATTAATATTAGGCGTAAAAAGAGTTTATATTAAAGCGCTACTCGATAGCAGAGCGTAAAGAAACTATATTTTACTACGAATTATTAATTACCTTAAATTCGAATAATAAGAAAAAAACGCTTTATACCGATTTAAAACCGTCGATAAAGGATTTATAACCTATAACGATAAAGAAGTATAAAAAGAAGTCGCGAACCTTCTAATTAATATCGGAAGACGCTATAAACGAATCATATGTAATATTACGGACGTCGCAGGATACGATATAATTTTAAAGATACCCTAGTTACGGGTAAACAATCTTAAAATTAACTAAAAAATAGGCCAACTTTAATAAGATATATTAAGAAAAGGTTTAATTAATAAATAGCGGTTTAAAAAACGCCCCCCTAATAAACTTAAAATCTTTAAGGTATATATTATTACTAAAAAGCCTAAGCCGAACGTTATAACGACTATATTAAAAGAGTACCGATAATTCGAAGCACTTTTTAATAAGAAACTAAAAATAGGCTTACCGCTTTATATATAATAAGATTATAAAATACTTTTTAAAAATAAAAAGGAACCCTTATTTATACTTATATATAAACTTAATTAGGAATATAAATAAGCCTTAAAGAAATATATCACGGAAAATCTCGAGAAAAGAATTATTTAATTATTTATATCACTAGTAGGCTTCCCTATCCTTTTCGTCCTAAAAAAGAGTAAGGACGGGAAACCTAAATAGCGTATATATATCAATTATTAAAAGCTTAACGAAATTATTATTAAAAACCGGTACCTTTTACTTTTAATCAGCGATTTACGGAATAAACTATTACACGTTAAAATCTTTATAATACTCGACCTCCTTAATATATATAACTTAATTTAAATTAAAAAAAGAGAAAAATAAAAAACCGCGTTCCGAACTAAGTACGGCTATTTCGAATATTAAGCTATGCCGTTTAACTTAATTAACATATTAATTAATTTTTAGTTTATAATTAATTATATTTTATAAAAATACTTCGATAAATTCGTTATAATATACCTTAACGATACCCTTATTTATTTCAAGAATAACGAATAATACCGAAAATATATAAAATTAATACTTTAGAAGTTATAAGACGTTAACCTACTGGTTAATTTAAAAAAAAAGCGAATTCTATTAACGATCCGTTACTTTTGTAAGATACGTAATATCCCTAGGCGAAATTTGAATAGAACCTTTAAAAATTTTAATAGTTAAGGAGTAGCCTACGCTTATAAGCGTTATAGAAGTTAGATCCTTCTTAGGATTAGTTAATTATTACCGGATTTTTATCCCTGGATTTAGCAGGATAGCGATACCCCTAACGAACTTAATAAAAAAAAACGAACTATTCTAATAGATAGAAAAGGAAGATAAGGCCTTCTATAATATTAAAGAACGAATCTTTAACGAACTAGTATTTCGCGTAATAAATCCGTTTAAACCCTTTAAAGTCGAAACCGATGTATTAAACTATGCGATCGGAAGATAATTAAACTAACGAAACGATAATAAAAAGTCGCACCTTATTGTATTCTTTTTAAAAAAACTTAATAAACTAGAGCTTAACTATTAAATCTATAATAAAAAACTAATAATTATTATTAAAACTTATAAAAAATAAAGATATTATTTTAATAAAATAATAAAGCTAATTAAAGTCTATACTAATTATAAAAACCTTATAACGTTTATTATTATTAAAGAGCTGAATAAATAATAAGTACGATGGTCTGAATTCCTTTTAAGATTTAACCTTACCATTATTTATTAGAATGGTAGCGAGAATAGTCGCGTCGATACGCTAAACCGACGACCGGACCACTAAGAAGAGGTTCCGCCCGAAACGCGAACAATTCTCGCCTACAACCAAAACGGCAACCTCGTACCCTTAAAACAACTAAATGTTACGAACCATATCTAGCATAATAACGAATAAGTTATTAAGTTTCGGTAATTTAACCAAACCCCCAACCCCGTAAACTATCTTAGGGATCACCTCGAAAACCGCGACGGTCTCGCTTTCTACCGAAACAAGATTCATATCCCCGAGTAATATCGCGAGGACTTTATTAAAGAATTCTATAAGCACCTTGTACACGGACATTAAAGGATATTTAAAACCTGGAAAAGGATTACTAAGTAATTCGATTATAAAAACTTCAAAATAATCGTAACTAAAGTGATCGGCAAATACAACCTCTACAACAAAGCCAAAGCCGCCCGATACCGACTATACGGAGAATTACAGCCGATCTTACCGCTAGATAAAGTATAGAAAACCATCGCACTTAACTTCATTATCAAGCTACCCCTATCAAAAAAACCCCTAACCAAGGTCGATTACGATAGCATCCTAATTATCACGGATAAACTTACGAAGTACACCTACTTCCTACTATATAAAGAATCTAGCGATACTAACGACCTAGCGTATACGTTCTTCCGAATAATCGTTAACCAGTACGGATTATTCGAAATAATTATCTCCGATAAAGATAAACTATTTACCGCTAAATTCTAAAAATTACGTATAGCATAATTTAGAGTTAAATATAAACTATTTACGGCTTACCACTTTTAAACGGATAAATAAATCGAGCGGATAAACTAAACTTTAAAATAGTATTTATATTATTATATTAATTACAAATAAAATAATTAAATATAATTATTATTAATAACTTAATTCGTTTATAATAACGCGGATAACGAAATTATACGTATATTACTATTTCGAATAAATTATAAATATAATTTAAAAATTACTAAAAAACTAAAAGAAGGGGAGCTAGTATTAATCGCGACCATTTAAGTCGAGAAACTAAAAAAACTCTAAATTACGCTATAATAAAACCTTACCTTCCTTTAATAACAAATAAAGGGATACGCCGACTAAATAAGGTTAAAAGGACCAACCTTTAAAAAAAGAAAAAAAGTTTACCTCTTATAACAAAATATTAAAATAAAACGACTAAGCGATAAATTAGATTTTAAAAGAATAGGACCATTTAAAATCGTAAAAGTTATTTTAAAAACTAATTACCGATTATTATTACTTAAAATAATACGAGTATACCCTATATTTTATATTTTATTACTCGAACCAGCGGCCGAAGAAACCCTAATCGATATATAATTAAAAGTCGAAATAAATTAATACGAATACGAAGTCGACGGAATTATTAATAAAAAAAAATAGAGCTTTTAATACTTCATTTAATAAAAAGGCTACCCGTTAGAAAATAATACCTAAAAGTTTAAGAAACATTTAGCGAACGCTGCGGAGAAACTCCAAAAGTTTAAAAAAGAGTTTTCCCGCGAGGACTAACAGCTTAGGCTTAAGGAAACCTATTAAATTAAAAAAACGACTAATTAATATTTTTAGAAATACTTAAAAAATATAGGTTATTAAAAACGAAGTTTTTTAATTAATAATTAAAAAAGAAATACTATTTTTTTATTTAGCTTTTATATTTTTTAACGAAACGCCTTCGAACGTTTTTTTATTACGACCTTCTTTATATAATAAAAACGGGTTAAACAACCTAAAGCGGTAGATAATTACGTTTATAAAAGGAATAAGGTCTCCTTTATATCTAACTTTTCCGCCTCTAGCTTTTTTTATTAAATAGCTAGCTTCGTTAAAGCCGACGTAATAAAGGTATTATTATAAAAACGGCTAACCTAAATATACTTCGAATAACGAAACAACTTCTCGCTTATATAACAAGCTAGGTTCTAGCGAAAATAACGAGTACAAGGTATACTAATTAAGTTACCCGTAGATTCCATATTAGCGGTAAAAGCTAAACGCGCGATAGTTTTTTTAGACCGAGATTTTTCAATATAACTAGTTATAATAAATAAATATTATAATAAAAAAATAAAAAAAAACCTACTATAACTTAATAATATAAGTAATTAGGATACTTATAAAATTAATATTTTAAAAATAAAGCGGTTAGAAAAAGGAGGATAGTATTATAACCCAACCTAATTATGCGGCCAAAAATTTACTCGTCAGAACGGAATTATTATACCCCGATTAAGCTATAATATTATAATTATTAACCATACTATTAACTATATTAATATAAACTTTCCTATATTATAAAAACGCGCGAATATAATTACGAAGATATTTTAAATAGCGAAAAAATAGACCCGACCCGGAAAAATAACTAAGAAGGAGCTACGGGACGAGGAGCGACTAGATCACTACTTTAACGAGTAAGCTAGGAGCAACGAGATCACGGCGCCCCTAAGTAAGCCGCTAAAATAGATTACCGTGATTTAAGGGATAGATTATTATAAGCTAATAACGGGATTATCGTAAGCTAATAAACGCTTTAACGGATTAATAAAGGAAGAGATTAGATATATAACGACAGATATTCTTTATATATTTTATATAAATACTTTTTATTTTAATAATTAATTTAAATATTAATCTTAACTTATTAATAAAATAAATAACTTTAACGAAACTATTATAAACACCTTTAAACTCGCGTATTTTAATTACTTTTATTCTTATAAACTATTACCTATTATAGCGATAAAAGCGACTTCTATTACATGTTCGGATACTCTCTCGTATTATTAATATAAACCCCAGTACGTCTTACTAGGTTTCTTTTAGAACCTAGATAGCGTTCGTTACACGAAGATATATAGAATTTTAATAAAACTAGCTTTATAATAAGTGAATTCGGGTTAATACTCGTTATAATACGCGCCGATCGTTATAAAAAAGCGAAATGAGTCTAGTTTAATAATTAGAAATAATTAACGGTTATTAAATAAATTAATTCGTAAAGCTAATATATTCCGCCGTTCTTAATCGATTAAAACTAAGATTACTTCGTAAACTAGTCTTGCGAATATAACCTATTAAGCGATTAAATAATTAAACCGACTTCTAACGACTAAACTAATAACGAAACGAGCTTAAACTAGATTCGGTATTTTAATAAGTATATTAAAACGCACATAAAAGGCTTTTATTACTTTTAAATTTTAAACGGTTACGAAAGCTATATTTCGGCCGAATTTAAAGAATATTATAAAAATAACGGTATTACTACATTTAATATACTTCTTTACTTTTATTTATTTATTTTAACCTTTAAATATAATCGTGCTATTTATTAAAGCGTTAATAAAGTATATTATAAAATTAAAACTCTTTATTATTTTTAAGGCCGCGTATTTTATTATCTTTATAGAAAATAATATTTAATCTAGATTTAATATATTTAGCTTAATAGTTTACTACTTAAACGAAATAATTAATAAATTAAATATACGTTTTTAAATATTTATACTTAACTCGTCGCGTTTAAAGACGGCTAATACTTTTAATTTTTAAACGTTATTTAACCTTTAATAAATAATTAAACACTTTATTTTTATTAAAAATAAAGTTTTTATTTATTAAAAAAAACTCCTTAATATTAATTTTAAATATTATAAATTAAATAACGGAAAATATATATATAATAATATATAAAATAACCCTTATAAAGGATTAAATATATATTTTATAAAAAGTGAATATAATACTTTTTAAACGTTAAAAAGTTAAAAAATCGCGCGTTTAGCTTAGAAGAGCCCTTATTATATAAGAATCTTAAAAGCTATAAGATGGGAAGGTAAAAAAGAAGCGTTTAGCGACTAATAAATACGGAAGGAGAGGTTCGTCGAAACGGAGGGCGACTAGTAGAAGGCGCTATAGTATTTACGGCGAAATAAGTTAAAATACGCGAATATATAAAAAGGATATTAAATTAAATAACGAATTAAATAGAGAGTAATTTTAATTAATTTAAAATATTAAGGTTAAATTAATTTATATAATAGTGGTAAAATATAAAAAAGTGGCCGACTTAATAATATAATTAACTTAGTAATAAACCACGTTAATTATATTTAAACGTATTCCTTTAATATTTAAATCGATTATATAATTATAAAGCACCTCTTTTTTAATTTCGTTTAATTTAAATTATAAATATCGGTATTTATATTAAAGTACGGTATCGCGTAATCGATTATATAAAATAAATCTTAAAACGTCATATATTTTAACCGCGCTTCTTCTATTACTAGGAATTTAATTAATACGATCTTTTTAAAAAGTATTAAACATTATAATTATAAAGTTATTACGCGTTAAAATTTAAAAGCATTAAAAAGTAATAAAAGTAAACGAAATAATAATACGGGCGAAATAATAATAAATCACGTTAATATTAATTATAATTAATTTATTAATAAAACTTTTATTAATATATTAAAATCTATATATAATAACATACTTTAATAATAAAAGATATTAAAAGTTATTTATATAAAACTTAGTTTAAATTAACCTTATTTTATTTATAAGTAATTTTAATTTATTATTAAAATAACTAATTTAATATTATTAATTTTATATAATATAGTTTATTATTATATAAAACATAATATTAAGTCGATTAAATTTTTAAATTTTTTTTATATAATTTAACTTAATTTTAATACTTTAAATTAATTAAAATTTCTCTTTATATAACTCGTTATTTAATTTTATATCTTTTTAATATATTTACGTATTATAACTTATCTCGCCGTAAATATTATAGCGCCTTTTATTAGTCGCCTTTTATTTTAATAAACTTTTATTTTTACCTTTATAAATTATTACAGGCTTCCCTTTTACTTTTTTATTCTATATTTTTTATAATTCTTTAATAATAAAGGCATTTTTAAGCTAAACTTATATTAAGCGATTAAGTAATTAAATTATCTTTTAATAATTAAACTAATAATAAAACGAGTTTAAATTAAATTTAATACTTTAATAAATATATTAAAGCGTAAATAAAAAGACTTTATTAGTTTTTAATTTTAAACGGTTAAAAAAGCTATATTTCGATTAAATTCGAGGAATATTATAATACGACATTATTACGCTTAACATACTATAATAACCTAGCTTAACCATGCGACCTAAACCCACTTCTAGCACGGCTTTATAATGCCCCGGAACATGTACGAGACCCAGCATAAACCAGCTCCACTCAGTTAACGCTTACGACCTACCAACGATGACGGACCCACTCGCTAGGAACACGATGACGGTCATTAGGGAAAGAACATAGGACAGAACAACTACAACAGTACCAGGCGACTAGTACGAACTAGATAGCCAGGTCTAGATGGCTAGAACTAAACAGCCAGAAATGGATGACCAACTCAGGTCACGTGATGGATCTAGAGATCTGGGAGAGATCCGTAGATCTAGGACAAAGAAGGATCTAAGGGATCTGGGCAGATCCGCTAGATCTATGGAATTAGTAAAGGAGAAACGGGATATATAACGACGGACATTCCCTATATATTTTATATAAACACTCTCTATTTTAGTAATTAGTTTAAATATTAATTTAACCCATTAGTAAAGTAAGTAGCCTTAATGACTCTATTATATAAATACCTTTACTTAACCACCTTTATTATTACTTTACGATTTAAAATACTATTACCTATTATATTAATAAGGCGTCTCTTTTATCGCACGTTTAAATACTCTCTCGTATTATTAATATAAACCTAAGTATATTTAACTAGGTTTTTTTAAACCTGGATAATATTTATTATATATATATACCTCTTTACTTTTTTTATTTATTTTAGTTTTTAAATAAGGTACCTTATAAATTAAACACTTGTTACAGTGTGTGTGGACTAACCACTGCGCCACAAAGCAAAAGCTTCGGAAATGACTCTTCGGGTCATTTCTGTCCAATTCTACGCCTTAAGTGCTACCCCGCGGGGGACTAACCCGCCGATCGTAACAACACTTTCGCTATATTTTATTTAAATAACCTTTATATTTAATTTCTATTATAATATAATATTATCGGTACTTAAGAAGAGAAGCAAATACTTCTAGCTTTTTAAGCGCTTTAAAATAACTTAAAATTAAGTCTCTAGCGTGTAGCTTTAATATATAAAGTCCTTTATATAACCCTCTGTAATTAATGGCTTAATCTCTCTATAAAACGCGAAATCTCTACGAAATCTTAGAAATTAACGGATCTAAAAAAGGGGCGATTATAAGATATATAATTAATTTAAATTCGCGATCGTTTCCTCCTTAGTTTAGCGGTATAAAAGATATAGCGAATCGATTACTCCGTTAACGGGACGCGGGACGCGTCGGCGTTAATTAAGCTTCGAATTTCGTATAACGATAATTAGACCTCCGGACGCGTTTTAATCGAAGAATTAATTATTAAAAAGTCCTTTATAAACATTCCGACGCGTATCGTATATAATTTACCCTTATATAGAATATAATTAATAAATATAAGATTTAAAAAGAGAATATTTATAACTTTAATAAGACCGGCTTTTTTATAAGTTAAATCTCGTTCGAAATAGTCGTTATAAACCTCCGATCGATACGGGAAGCCTAGGGTAGTTTAATAAAGGAACTAGGAATAGGTTATAATTATCTAGGGCGTCGGATTATACGGTTACGCTATCTTTTTATATATTATATTTACAGGGAATACGTACCTCTTTTTTTAATATAAAAATAATTTATTACTAAAGGATTAAGTAATCGTAATTATTAAAAACGGCTAAACTATAAACGAGAAAAGCGAGGATTAAATTTAATACTTCGATAAATATACGAAGTCTTATATAAAAAGTATTTATCGTTTATTAGTCCTTAACGGCTATAAGAGCTACTACTCGATAGCTTTCGAGCTTTATTATAAAAAGAACTCCATTATTATACTTTATATGCTTTTCCTATTTGTCGCATAAGCTCTAACCTTTTAATATCGGCTGTTTTCGTACGTTGAAAAGGTTGTACGGGAAAGAAATTAAGGGTCTTATACGGGCGCATCTCACCCATATCTTAAAGGAGGACTTCTTACCAGCGTTCTTCGGATGCGTTCCAGGCGACTTTCACCGTTTTAAATATCCAGGGAGGTTTCCGAGGGGCAGGACTTATACCGTACGGCCCGGAATATATTATTTCGTAATTAAATATAAAGCTATGTACGCCGACGCTTCCGGCGACCTCTTTCGGCCTATTTATACCTTAAGAATTAAAAACTTTAAATAACTTAGTTAAAGCTTAATTTTAAACCGAGTACGTTAAAAATCGAATCGCACGATATTAAAATAACTCTTTAATATTTAATTTTAATTAAGCTTAATTAAATTATTAAAAATATAACGTAAATTATATACCGGCTCGCTTTATTAAAAGGTAAGGTAACCGTATTAAGAGAGGCGAATTAAATACTTAGCCGGCGCCGCTGTACGAAAAAAAACCGGCTATAAAATAGAAAATTATTTCGTATATAAATTAAAAAAAACTTATAGTTTTATAAAAAACGTTAATAAATAGTTATAAAACGAATCGCGTTAAAAGAGTAATTATACGAAAACGTTTAAGACGCGCTTATAACGCTATAAAATCTACGGAGAGCCCGGGTATAATACTCGTACTTATTAAAATAATATAGAAATATTTAAAGATAAAGATTCCGATTAATTTTAAAATATTGAATATATTATAATAGAATTAATTTATACTTAATTATATTAGGTTTTAAGAAGTGTTTAACTTATTTATAAGGTACGTTATAATATTCTATTCGTTATTAAAACGTGTTTATTTTAACAGAAATCGAGTTATTTATTAAAGCGTGAATAAATTATATTATAAAGTTAAAATTCTTTATTACTTTTAAAACCGCGTATTCTATTATAGTTATAAACAAATATTATATTTAAATAGAATACATTTAGTTTAATACTTTATTACTTAAATAAAATAATTAATAAATTAAATATACGTTTTTAAACGCTTATATTTAACCTTTTATACTTAAGAATAACTAATACTTATAGCCTTTAAATTTTATTTAATCTTTAATATATCATTAAATATTTTATTTTTATTAAAAAAACACTCCTCGATATTAATTATAAATATTATTAATTAAATAATAAAAGGTATATATATAATAATATATAAAATAACCTTTATAAAAAATTTATTTAATACTTTTTAAACGTTAAAGAATGAAAAAATCGCGCGTTTAATTTAAAAAAGCCCTTATTATATAAAAATTTTAAGAGTTATAAAACGAGAAGCTTAAAAAAAAGCGTTTAATAATTAATAAAGATAAAATAAAGGGTTTATTAAAATAAAGAGTGACTAATAAAAGGCGCTATAATATTTATAATAAAATAAGTTATAATATATAAATATATAAAAAGAATATAAAATTAAATAACGAATTAAATAAAGAGTAATCTTAATTAATTTAAAGCGTTAAGGTTAAATTATTTTATATAAAAGTAATAAAATACAAAAAAGTAATTAATTTAATAATATAATTAACTTAATAATAAACTATAGTATACTTTATAAATAAATTAAATATAGAAATAAATTAAGTATAGAAATAAATTAAGTATAGAAATAAATTAAGTATAGAAATAAATTAAATATTTCTTAAAACCTAATATAAGTAAATATAAATAAATTTTATTATAACGTATTTAATATTTTAAAATTAATTAAAATCCTTATTTTTAAATACTTTTATATTATTTTAATAAGTGTAAATATTATAACCGGGCTCTCCGTAAATTTTATAACGCTATAAGCGCGTTTTAAACATCCTTATATAATTATTTTTTAACGCGATTTATTTTATAACTATTTATTAATATCTTTTTAAAATTATAAATCTATTTTAATTTATATATAAAATAATTTTTTATCTTATAGCCGTTTCTTTTTCTTACGGCGGCGCCGGCTAAACATTTTATTCGCTTTTTATAATACGATTACTTCACCTTTTAATAAAACGAGCCAGTATATAACCTATGTTATACCTTTTATAATTTAATTAAATTTAATATTAAAAAGTTATTTTAATATTATATCATTCGATTTTTAATATATTCGGTTTAAAATTAAGCTTTAATTAAATTATTTAAGGTTTTTAATTTTTAAAATATAAATAAGTTAAAATGGTCGCTAAAAACGTTAATATATATAATTTTATATTTAATTATAAAATAATATATTCCGGGTTATACGGTATAAGTCCTACTTTTTAAAAACCTCTTTAAATATTTAAAACGGTAAAAATCGCTTAGAACGCTTTTAAAAACGCTGGTAAAAAGTCCTCCTTTAAAATATAAATAAAATACGCCCGTATAAAACCCTTGATTTCTTTTTTATATAACCTTTTTAACATATAAAAACAGCCGATATTAAAAAATTAAAGCTTATATAACGAATAAGAAAATATATAAAGTATAATAACCGAATTCGTTTTATAATAAAGCTCGAAAATTATTAAATAATAATTCTTATAGCTATTAAAAACTAATAAATAATAAATAGTTTTTATATAAGATTTTATATATTTATTAAAATATTGAATTTAGTCCTCGCTTTTTTTATTCGTAATTTAATTATTTTTAATAATTACGATTACTTAATTCTTTAATAATAAGCTATTTTTATATTAAAAAAGAGGTATATTTTCCCGAGAAATATAATATACGAAGGGATAGCGTAATTATATAATTCGACGCCTTAAATAATTATAACTTATTCCCGGTTTTTTTATTAAAATACCTTAGGTTTCTCGTTTTAATTAGAGGTTATAACGATTATTTCAGACGAGATTTAACTTATAAAAAAGCTGGTCTCGTTAAAGTTATAAATATTCTCTTTTTAAATCTTATGTTATAAATTATATTCCGTATAAAAACAAATTATACGTAATATATATCGGGATTTTTATAAAAAACTTTTTAATAATCGATTTTTTAATTAAAACGCGTTCGGAGGTCTAGTTATTATTATATAAAGTTCGAAACTTAGTTAACGCCGACGCGTTCTACGGTACACTAATGAAATAATCGATTCGCTATATCTTTTATACCGCTAAACTGAGGAGGAAACGATCGCGAATTTAAGTTAATTATATATCTTATAATCGCCCTTTTTTTAAATCCGTTAACTTTTAAGATTCCGTAGAGATTTCGCGTTTTATAAAAAAACTAAGCCGTCGGTTATAAAGGGTTATATAAGGGACTTTATATATTAGAACTATACGTTAAAAACTTAATTTTAAGTTATTTTAAAACGTTTAAAAAGCTAGAAACATTTACTTCTCTTTTTAAATACCGACCATCTTAATTTAAATATTTTAATTTACTTTATTTAAAATATAATAATAATTTCTTTTTTTAATAAACTTAAGAAAGAAAATTTATTATATTATTTCATTACTCTTACCTTTAGTTTATTCGTATTTTTAAGTATAAATTTAATTATTACTCGTTATTACCTTCTAGGGGAAGCTGCTCTAGCTGTTCCTTTGTCCAAAACCTAGAGTGATCGTACCCGTAGGCCATGCCGTTGCTTTCTTCCTCGAGATCTAGGTACCCGGGCGCGAACCTCTCGATAAGGTCCAGCCACATGTCAGGCGATCCTCCCACATAGCGTCCAAACTCGTCCAAGAAGTCGAGGATCCCCTTCTCCATATTCGTCCTGTTCCGGCCACGTTCAGCGCTTTGCTCGGGTATTATCATCGAGGCGGACCCATGCACAACAACTTACTTCTTCACTCCGAGCCTAGAGATGAATTGGGTATCCTCCAGGAGCGCCTTGGCGTTCTGCGCGTAGGGCCCCCCCATTTGTCCGTCAACGTGAACGGCCAGACGCGGCGACGGAGGCTCACGGCGCCGTTGTTCTCGAGCGCACAGAGGAGCGCGGGGCCGGCGTCGAGGGCCTCGCGGTCGACGAACAGGATGCCCGGGCGGTCCCAGACGAAGTGGATAGTTCCCTCTCGCTGCCTAGCACTCTAGCAAGGCGGGCGGGTCAGTGAGATGGGGTCCTACTTTACAAGGTAAGTTGCGAGCACCCATGGCGCCGGCGATAAACTCCAGTCGTTCATTCTACGACTGTGACGCTAATTGGGTGATGCTCTTACCGGGCATGACCAATGTGCTGCATAGCAGAGAGCGAAGAGTGGCGTACAGAAACACTTGACGAGACTGAAAATGCATTTGCTACTATCATAACATCAACACCTTTAATTTCCCAAGTCATGCTTATAAGTCACACAAACGCTAATTGCCGGGATGCGGCGGTGATGATACGCTACTCCCTGGGCCATACAATATGCATGTCGGGACCGTGGGAGATCATCTCAACGGCACCGTCCACCACAGGAAATGCAAGGCCTAAGAACAACGAGTAGCTAGTCAGTTGCTGTGTTTCTCTTTTCGACACGGGATGGAGGATCATTATCTCGCGGCTAATTCAACAGATCTAGGAAGGGGAGAGACAGAAAGGGTTTATCAAGTTGCGGATGCACGACGGAATGTTGGTCGAACAACGAGAAGGAGCGCGCCGCGGCCCAGCGGTCGAGGGCGTCCCAGTCGGCGCAGGTGTGGTCGATGCTGAAGTTGGGCCACGGGGCGCGCCAGTCCGGCGATTTCCAGTCAAAGGTGACGATGGACGTGTCGGCGTGGCACATGAGTGCTTGACGGATGTCGTCAATGCAATGGTCTTGCCGGGGAGCGGATGTTAGCGTGTCGTAAGCTGGGGATGTGGTCCCTCACGTACCCATGAGGGGCAAGAACCAAAATAAGACGAGAAAGGGGGGTTGGATATTAGCTATATGGCAGTACTGACCAACGTGTTCGTCCCGATCAGCGGTGTCGGTATCGTAGTATTCGGGGTGAAGAACTTGACAGATGTATTTCTGTTCCATGTTTAGTTTCCGTTATTGCCGTATATACGCCTCTGTGCACTAGGTTAAGTGGGTATTATATTGTTTCATGAGACTCACTAAGCAGTGCAGATGATGAAACGCACTCAGCTGCCCGTAGTAACCGGACTTGTCGTAAAGCTCCAGCGCAGTCCTGTTCATCATATGAAGCTCCTCCTTGCTGAGACGGACGTTGTTGTGGGTGATGAGGTCTGCCCACGCCTGGTCAAGTTCCGGCCGCGGGTCCCCACGGTACGGGCTGGCTTGATGCAGCGCGCCGTTGTAGGAGACCTTGCGGTATCGGAGGGCGCCGTTGGCCGGAGCTAAGTCATGCTGTCAATAAAGACGTGGTGCCAAATGTGTGCTTTAACCGCTCATTACGGGCGAGCCGACTCACAGTATGCTACAGAGTGAAACATCTTGTCTGCGGTTCGGTAATCGAAGGCCACAAGATACGCGACGCTGTAGGACATGAAAAGGAGGGCATGGAAGATCCAGGGCCAGAGCAGTCTCCTTTGGGTGGTTTTTCGTGTTCCTGCAATTAACTCCTCTGCTTTCTCAGAGTCTGGCATCAACGGCTCGTCGGACGACCAGCTGTCGTCCTGTGAGCTGCGATATGCTGGGTCCATGTCGTGTTTTCTTGCCATCTTGTAGGCTTGTTGTTGAAAATTGATCCGCGTCAGGTGCAGTCTGAAATGTGAAGGGTTGGGAGATAGCGTTGAAGAGAACAGGCATAGGGATAGAGCAGAGGGTTCAGAAGGGAGAAAGAAGGCAGAGACATACGGACAGATGGTCCAGCAGATACAGTCGATGGGGATAGAAGGAAACTCGCCATCCACGAAGGAGGCGGGGTAATGCACAGGAAATCGCAGAATGACGTTCATGATGATATTGGCGGTATGCAGTCCGTCCATAAGAGATACATTAGTCGGAAGTGAATCCTATACAACACGCCCCTGCGGAATCAGGTGTGTCTTTAATGATGTGCGCTCCACCGTTATCGTGAGTACTTACCCATGCAACCGCCTATATGCTGCGCTCCTAGAATCTTGGTGTTTCACCAACCGGATGGGCTGTCATAAGCCGCCCCGTCTTCCTCTAATATGATGTTGGTCGATCAAGAGAGACTGATCCTTCGCGTGCTTGTAGTGATCAAGTCCTGTTATCAGCAGGGTACAGTGACGCATCCGAGATTGGAAGAAATGTTACAATCGGCAATGAACCTCGGATGTTGTAACAGTGCTTCTAGCTAGTGACGTTATCTGTGTCATTCCCCTTCGCTTGGAGAGAGACCGAGGTATTAGTGAACTTCCACGGCGAACGAGGAGTGCTGATGAATATCCTCGTCGCTTCTTTTACATAGCAAATTCTTCCTTCTCCAAATGAAGTGCTTCAAGGTGAGATTTCTCAGTAAAGTGCCATTCCTACGGTCCAAGATGCCCGAGTCGTCTTACCTCCAGGTTCCTGGGGATGATATCAACACCATCGACTATACAAAGCACACCATCCAAGAGCCTCCTTGGCTACCTTTGATCAGTTTCGCTGCTGGATGCCTTGTTACATATCTCATTGCGACTTATGCGAGTGTATCAGGGGCTGCTCACGCCTCTGGCAACCTGGAAGAGCCGTTTCCCCAATTTGCTCCTGAGAGTAAGTTCCACTATTGAACTACAATGTCATTCCAAGTTTTCTCTATGAAAGTTTTCTCTATGAAAGAGCATTGCTAATCTGCCCGGATTAGTACCAACCACGAACATAGTCTTCCAAGCCAAGCCGGCGTTGATGGAAGCCCCCAGCGAGGAAAACCAGCGATTTTGGGACGCCCTCGTGCCCATAGGCCGTGGTTTCGTCAACGTATCGAGCCCAGAGGTATACAGGCTGCTGAGAGGGATTCCCACCGAGTCTGGCGTCGACCGGTATTCGGTAGCGATGTACCATCAGTTGCACTGTCTTGTGAGAGCCCACCCCCCTCCACCGCATCCGGCAAGCCATGTGTTTGCCGTTGCCACCGCTCCTCTGCAAGCGAAAAGACTGACCAAGTAAAATACTGTGCCACCTTGATTAGGGCCTAGTTCGTGCCCACTTCTGGAAGCTGATCGCCGACATGTCGGAGCCAAGCTGGACTGATGCCGTCAGGGAGGAGGCGGTACAACACATGCTGCGAGATCGCCACCCCCAGCACTGCTTCGCATACTTGGTCCAGAGCATTCTGTGCTCCGCCGATCTGACCATCGAGTGGGCGAGGCACCGCGAGGGGGTCAGCGGGGACGAGGTGGACGGCTGGGGGGTTCCGCACCAGTGCAAGGACCCAGAGGCGATCCGGTCTTGGATGGAGGAGAACCACGGGCCAGTGGTTCAGGGGCATAATTACTCATCTAGACGACTGAGATAGACCCCCCATCCAAGAGTGTGATGAAAAGCTTGGTCCCTCGGGACGATGGGACGTACCTCACATGTGTCAGTAACAATACGCTCCGAGATAGACCGTGACTGGGGGAGAAGGGAGACCAGACAACGAATCATCATAGGCGGCTGCAGAGCCGGGCAATCTAACGGTTTCTCAAGTATGCATGTCTTGGCCGAGTGCCTGAGTACCCCAGTCTATCCAATCAGATGAAACAGAGATGCAAGACCAGTGCATCTTCAACGTTCCCAAAGTGCTCACTTTGATATGCGTATGACTGTCGAGATACTCAATGGATTTGAACGTGCATGGATGGTGGCGCACCTGAGACGTGTTGCCGCATAAGCGTCGGTCTTTACTGCAGCCTCCTACGCAATATATGCCGCTCGATAAGGGGAAAACCGCATTCTGCGCCGTATAACACAGTGTGGCATGACGTTTGTTGTTGCTAGAGGGCTGAAGGATTGCGAAGGATTGAGAGCCTCGACCATAACAGACTAGATCGGCGCCTTGAAGATATGCCAGCATTTACATACCTGCCAATTCGGGTAGGGACAGCGGTTTTCTCCTGCATGATTGCTTGATGGCATCAAGCCTTTTTGGTGACTCCAAGTGTATCTACTGCGCCGCAGCCATACGCATGGGGATCCCATTGGACGGGATGTAAGTGGGCGCGAGATTCATCGAGGCGTGGGTGGATCTTAGTAGACCAAAGTATTGACTGTGCCCCTTTTTCGCCTGAGGATATCGGATATCTGCCAACCGGATAGGCCGCGCAAACAGGGTATACAGACTGAGGGGTGACCATGTCGACGCGTCTGGGATCTGTGAGACAAACGAGTCAACCTCACTTTCTGATAACGCTCTTTGTATCTCGGTTACACCTGTCACCAGCATGCCAGAGGGGTAAAGGGGTAGTAAAGGGGTAGGGGTGACCATAGTAGTCGCGATGCCTCTCCAGCTCCTACACGACTCCGGACTGCATATGCACGTTCGTTGTCCCGTGATACGATATGGTATCAGCCATGCTGCTCGCGAATGTAGATCCTTCGTTGGCGACACCGCCGGCCTCCCTGTGGTACACGATGTGGAAGATAACCTTGGACCCAGGAGGGGGTAGGTAGGTCCAAAGCGAATCATCATGATGCTCGGAAACATCAAAGGTTCTGGGAGAAGGGGCAGAGGCGGCTCCTTCGAGTGCCTGGTGTGTGTATGTATAAAAGGGAGGCGATAGTTCCGTCACTACACCGTTTCTTCGGCACATCTAGCAAAGACACGATTCAATCCATATCTCTTACTACTACCTTGAACCCATTTATACTAGACATCAAACCCAGCCACCCAGACAAAACCTCACATTCCACCAAAATGCTCGGCCGCAATGTTGTCGTACTCCTTCACTTTCTAGCCAGCGCGCTTGCGATGCCGTTGATGGCAAATGGCGCTATCCACGGTTAGTAGTTCCAGCAAATCCCCCCATTGCCGCGATAGTACTGCACCGAAAGTTCAAGCTGAACAACCATCAACAGATGCGGCTGCGCCTCTTGTTGTCCGCACCGGGCTGGACCAGGACCAGGTTTCTGCGAGAGAGGCTACGCCAAACGTGCTGTTTTGGAACAGGATCAGGATGCCGCCGAGAGAGGCTACGCTAAGCGTGCTGTCTCCGAACAGGACCAGGACGCTGCCGAGAGAGGTTACGCCAAGCGCACCGGCTTGGAGCAGGATCAGGACGCCGCCGAGCGGGGATATGCTAAGTATTGAGTATTAACTCTCTCTGTATGAGTGGGACCTGTGCATGGTAGCGGGAAGATTCATCAGTTGATCAACACTGCAACGCAGGCAACAGTGGCAGTGCAGGGAAAGTGGCAGGTTGACGGCAGAAGAGCACATTGGGGCAAGTTATGGTTGACTGCGGTCGTACTTTCTCCTTCCCTTCCCGAGAGCCAAGAAGATCTCACTCGGTTTATATGGTAGCTCTTTTGGCAGCGTACAGATAGATGCCCACACACTCTTTTAGCTTTTGTTAAACACGAGAGAATGCAAGTGATATTATGCGTGGGATTTTGAAGTTTTCGGGGCCATTAATAATTCTCTAAATAAACACAGCGCTGGTTATGACCTCTACATTGTACTCCAAAATAGATAATCAGCTATTCCACGACCAGGATACAAACAGGGTGGTATTTTCATAACCCAAATATCTATATTATATCAAACTAATGCTGGCACGTGTTACTGGACTCAAGAAAGGGATGTGTACAGCGAGTTCATCGAGAGTGCTCGTATCCAACAGCAAGGAACCGAGACTGAACGGGCTAGGGTATTCCTTCAACTACTTCAGACAGAAACAAACCCTACATGCATCATGGTTGACGCACTCGACGAAGCCAGTGATACATCAAGGCTATACCTTCGCAACAAGAAATCACAGCTAAAGGCAGTGGGAGAGGATTTCTTCCTGCATGATAAGGTACGATGTCAAGTTTGGAGCATACATTGAGCCTTACTTCCCCGACGCCAGATATTCTAAAGACTACGGAGGACGAGGGCTCTTGGCTGGTAATCATCCAGTCTCAACAAACTTCCTGAACCCGATCGGCTGGAGACATTTGAAGTTCGCCTGCTCATAAACGGACCCAAACGCCATCTAGTATATTGCACGCACTTACCAGCTATCATTCTTCCTCAGAGCCTCGGGAAAGCTAGACGAGGCAGCCAAGCTTGCCCATTAGTTCCATGCAGCCCTTCTGGGCATCAAAAATGTTGACCCTGATTAGAGTCGGCTTCTGAATTGGCGTATCACTTCAAGCTGGGTTTCGACAGGTGGGTTTCTCTAGTGGCCCGAGAAGACATGCACACCTTGAAGGCGGAACAGCGCCTATGGAGCATGTAATATAACATGCATGCAATGGCGCCTGGGAGGCTGCTGAGGAGGTTCTGCAAAGTGTGCTTGCAAAGGTGAGAAGTGTCCTTGGTGAGACACACACCTAAACACTCTTCATTCGGAGCATGACCTTGTTCTAATGTATGAGTACCGGGGTAAATATGTGAAGGCTGAATCTTCATTTAACCACTGTCGAGATGCTCTAGCCCAAATGTTATGGGATAAGAACCCGCGGACGCTGACAACAAAGGCCTAATCTGGCTCTGGCGTACGAGGTTCAAGGTCGATATCAACCCGCCAAGATTCTAAGCGAGAGGGTCCTCCATATTTTCAATCGGGTACTATGCGAGTTACATGGCGGCGGGCGACGACGAAACTGTGTCGGAGTGTGTCGACTGAGCCCTCGAGATCAGACTGAAAATGCCGAAGACACGACACGACACGAGTCACGTCACACACACACCAGCATCGTCCTCACCAGGAACTTCGAAGCTGCCCTGGCCCTCCACAAGGGCCTATCGAAGGTTGCTCTCCAGCAGTGCGACGACGTCATATCAGCACAGAAAGAAGCTCCCACAGTAAGGGTCGATGACAACGTTCGCAGGCAGCATTATTCTCTACTCACTATTCACCATAACAGGCTCATTGTTTACTGTGGACTGTGATCATATTGGGAGGCGAGAAAGCTGTCCCGACGAGTGTATGAAGCGCGAAGGGGCCACGGTTGATGGTTAATATGGTATAGAGTGTTTGAACAGGGGGATTTTGTTGCAAAACGAGTGCTATACTGTCGAATAAAGGAAATACTCAAATCCATCATGGCACTGTTTGGAGAGGAAGGGCTTTCACATTACCCAAGCCAGCTTAACCGAGGACCTGTGGCAAAAGCTGCATGGAAGGGAGGGATATGTACAATATTGGACGACAGATGGGAACAGTAATCCATCGTTAGTGTATCTCTTTTCCCCAAGCCCTGTTCAGCCTCGGGAAAGTGGCCCCTACCTACGAGAGAGAGACGCTATGATCGATAAGATCTCAATTGAGTTATCTGATCCGAAGCTCGTGCCCGCCAAGGCCGGTGACGGCAACGCTACTGGACACTTCCGGAAACCAGATCCGGCCCTATTACCTACACAGTCGCCAAGCTAGGTCGCTCCCTTGGGCAGCATATGGCATCTTACCTTGCTGTTTCCGAGAGAGAGAGAGAAGAGAGAGAGAGAGAGAGAGAGAGAGAGAGAGAGAGAGGGAACTATGCATCTAGTGTGAACCCAGGGGGACGAAAACCAGTCTTCCCGGTCGGTCCCGGTCGGTCCCGTAGGATGGAGCCCTAAATCAAAAGCCTCCTGGTCGCGAACCGCACTATTCATGCCCATCCCTGCACGAACTAGCAGGGTTAGTCCATGCACCATCCCCGCTGCCATCTTATCTGATCATCAGATAAAATCAGCTCATTCGATGGCCATCTCCAACCGGGACGACCTGGAGCAGGACTGGCTGTCCTTGGTGGGCCCTGGCCTCGGCGTATTGGAGCCCCAAAACTCTTCATCCCTTGCGAATTTGCCTGGACTGGGTTACCCGATACGGACGGGTCCCGACCACCCTCGTCAGCTGCGGCAAGAAGATTAGCCTGGTAGGAGGGGAAGAATCTGCACAAGGGAGTCATCATGGATGCATGAGTATGGATGGGCTGCTTATGGGCTCCAGACCAGAGCCTTTGGGATTCCCGTCTTCCCTCCTCTCCCCTTCGACGTCTTGGCCGACCTCGGGTGGATGGGCTTGGCCCCCTACTCTGCATGAAGCACATATATATATAGAGGCCGGGTTTCTGCGCGTCCATGATTTGCCTGTTCTTGTCTTCTCTTCTTGATCCTTACTACGCCCTGTCCTTACCCCAAACATCGCCTGCCTTCTCCAGCAACTTGGACTCACCACCACAATGGCCTCCCCTCCTGGTGTTTTTCTCACCGGAGCCGTACGACATGGAAAAGCGCGCCGCCGACGACAAAACCCCGCCCACGAGGTGCACGTGGGCGCCGATGCGAAATCTGAGCCAGACAATAGCTCGACCCATGCCCAGGGTGTGAAGCGTGTCGAAGCGATCACGGCTGTCTGGTCCAAGAAGGCCTTGTGGTCAACCTTCGTTCTGTGAGCTTAACCCGTCACGAGTTTCCGAGATCAATCGGTATCCCTCTTTGAACATTGCACTGACTGAAATCTCCCCCTTTCTCTCTCCATAGGTTATGGCTCGTCAGCTTCGTGGCCGCCATGCTCGGCTCCGTCGAGGGCGCCCTGAGCCCCTACATCACGAGCTCGTTCGACGAACACGGCCTCCTGGCCGTCATCAGCATCGCGGCCCGCATCATCGGCGGCGTCGTGACGCTCAGCATCGGCAAGATCATCGACATCCGGGGCCGCATGGAGGGCTTCGTCGGCGCGCTCCTGCTCATCACCGTCGGCATGGTCATGAAGGCGACCTGCCAGAACGTCGAGACGTACGCGGCCGCCCAGGTCTTCTACTGGGTCGGCAACGTGGCCCTCGGCTTCATCATCGAGGTCTTCGTCGCCGACATCACGTCACTGCGGAACCGCATGATCATCTTCACCATCAACTCGACGCCCAACCTCTGCACCACCTTCGCCGGCCCCGTCATCGCCGAGCTCTTCTACTACAGGGCCAACTTCCGATGGGCGTTCGCCGCGTTTCTCATCATCTTGCTCGTCTTTTCTGCGCCTGTGGTCGGCGTCTTGTGGTTTCACGAGCGCAAGGCGAAGAAGCTCGGCCTGATCCGCCCCAAATCCGGTCGCTCGCGATTGGAATCGGCAAAGTTCTACATCATCGACTTTGACGGTAAGTTCGCCCCTCCTTGGGAGCGAGCTGGTGCACCAGCATCGCTCGTGATGCAGGTTGCCGTACGATGCCAGGATGCTAACGTAACCCCAGTGCTTGGTGCGATTCTCATCACGGCGGGCTTCACCCTGATCACCCTCCCGTTCAGTCTCGTATCGTCCGCCACCCACTCTTGGGAGAGTGCCAGCATCATCGTCATGATTGTCATGGGCGTGGTGTCCCTCGTTGCTTTCTTGGTCTGGGAGAAATACTTCGCACCCGTCCAGTTCTTCCCTTTCGAGCTCCTCAAGAATCGAACCGTGCTCGGTGCAGCCATGACGTACTTCTTCGTCTTCTTGACAACCTTGTAAGTTAACCTCGCCATGCGGTGTTGGCTGTATGTGTACTGACTTGCTTTCGTTCGAAGTGTCTGGGACGCCTACTACGGCTCCTACCTCCAGGTTGTCAACGGCCTGAGCATCAGCATCTCCAACTACGTGCTCAATGCGTACTCGCTCACATCCTACTTCACCGGCCCCTTTATCGCACTGTAAGTTGAATAAAGGTCAATACGCACAGCACCGTCGGGTCATACTAATACTTTGCCGTAGTTTCATCCGGTACAACGGCCATGTAAAGTGGCCGGCGATGGCGGCGATTCCCATCTACGTGCTCGGCACTGCCCTGATCATCCACTTCCGAGTGCCGGGGCCGACGTGGGGTACCTCACCATGTGCCAAGTCCTGGTCGGCTTCTCGACGGGCATGCTCACGACGATGTCGCAGCTCGCCCTCATGGCGTCCGTGGGCCACCAGAACGTGGCCGTCGCCATCGCCATCTACGGCCTGTTCGGCGCCGTCGGCTCCAGCATCGGCTACGCCATCGCGGGCGGCATCTGGACCAACATCCTGCCGAGCAAGCTGGCCGAGTTCCTGCCCGACTACGCCAAGGACCAGGCGGCGTCGATCTACGGGGACATCACGCTCCAGATGGCGGAGCCCATCGGGAACCCGATCCGCGACGCGGTCATCGAGGCGTACGGCGTGGTGATGCGGCTTATGGTGATTGTGGGCGCCTCGCTCATTCCTCTGCTGATTGCGGCTGTGCTTATCTGGAAGAACATCAACGTCAAGAAACTCGAGTCTGGCGAGAAGAGGGCGAGGGGTAACGTATTTTAAAAGGAGAGAAAAAAGTGTGATGTGGTTCAGTCAAGTGCTTGGGTCTATCTGCATGACGAGCGAAGCCACATGTCTTGTTGCCAGAGACAGGCTGGGCACGGAGATGAATGAACGTGTTATTTACAAGAAAATAAGTAATGTAATAGAATAGATAGATACACATGACATCAATGCTGCTACCCCTTTTTATATATAATGCATGCGTCCCTCGACCATATCCAGTTGTGTGCATATGCAATTGCGATGGCGGGCGTAGCATTGGGTGTCGTCGGTAGGTTAGGCACTTGGCTGGCCCCACTGACTGACTGATTGATTGACAAGCTTACTGATATGGATTTCCACGTGATGTTTGATTATCTGGATTCTTAGGTACCGACTGGTCCATCTCAAACTCGATTCCTACCCAACATCGACAATACTTACTTACTGATTATTGATTCTATTCAAGCCGAGAGCTTCTGCAGATACACTTGCCCATCGGTTGCGACCCGGGAAGAGAGAGCAAACACCCAAAATTGGAAGAGGGGAAAACAGCAAGATGGCGTCAGGTCCGTCCAACGCCCCGTCCGGCGGCGAAAGCGCCGATGACCAGTCCGAGTCGCGCTCCGCCTACAACGACCTGCGCCGCCTGATCCCCAGCCTCGCCTCCGAGCTGGACCAGCTGCGCGCCGCCCTACGCGAGCACAACCTCTGGCTGCAGCGGTACGGCCACATGAGCCGCACCCCCGCAGACCCCTACGGCCCACCGCCACCCTCTTCCTCCTCATCAGCAGATCAACCACAGCAACCACAAAACCAGCAAGGCGCCACCAGTGCCGCTGACCCCGAGCTCCCCGCCTACTCAGCCTCAGACGTCCCGCCCTACACGGGCGGCCCCAACTCGGTGACGGCGTACGGCTCGACGTCGACGCGCGAGGAGGTGCAGCAGCGGCGGGACCAGCTGACCGAGTGGCTGGCCGAGGGCGAGGACGTGCTGCGCGAGTACTCGGCCCGGTTCGCGCAGCTGGCCGAAACCTTGCAAATCCTGCCGCCCGAGGACCTGTTGGGGACCTGGAACGAGGCCAGCCCGGACAACGCGCTGCCCGACTACGCCCAGGTCGAGACGCGCGAGGAGCTCATGGTCGGCGGCGTCGGCGAGGTCCCGCCGCCTTACGTGCGGGGGCAGGTCATGGCCAAGATCGATCGGCGGTGAAGAAGCCGACTAAGGGAAAGCTATGGAAGGGAGGGGGAACTGTCTACCTAGACATGACGTTATCTTCTGTCCTTGAGACCAGAAAGGCTTGGAACTAGACAAGCTAGCGGACCAGTCGTCTCTACGGTACGAAACTTGACCTATGACGCCATGGGAGCTGCGACTGTCCTCATAAGCATACGAATCTTCCGTAGGCCCGGGGCCATCAAGGAGTATTCGTGGTTATTCTAACGTGGATGAGTTGGAAGACCCGTCAAGGCTTGCACGTGTCGTGTCCGGGGCCTGGAGCAAGCACATGGATCACTGAGTATAGCTGTACCACTAAAAGCCAAAATAGTCACCACACGATATATGATATCTGGACTTCACAAACCGTGTCTGAGCTTAGTACCACGTAAGTGATGCTTGTAACCGGGCTCACTTCCATCCAGGGTACAGTGTGGGTTTGCTGCCTCAGACTGCCCCCCGCATTTAGGCACTCAAGTAACTGCACAGTTTTAGGACAAGAACTTTTCATTAAGGAAATTAAGGAGTAGCAGCATACGTTCCCATCATTGGTAGTATGCCCAAAGGGCTAGACTGGCTTTTCTAAGCATGTCTCTCCTCCTTCCAGCTTGGTCCCATAATGCTGATTAAGATGAATTGATCAAAAGTGCCCATAGCTAATACTCATACATACGGAATATGGAAGCCACACTCCCTCCCCAGATTTTGTCAGCATGACGCTATCTTGCTTAGGAGCTAGCAGCCGTGGCTTCGTTACCCTCGCTTGCTGGCTTGGGCTTCTCCTTTTCGGCCTCCTTCTCGCCGTCCTTGCTCTTGACAACCTCTTCAGCCGGGATGGGCTCATCTTGCTTGATCTGCTTGGTGCTGCTCTCGGCGCCCTCGACGTCAGGGTGCGGCGGTGCAACGCCCTGGTCGGCCATCTCGGGAGGGGATTCAAACTCGTTGCCCGCGGCGTCGACGACGCGCGTCCGCGTCTCGTATCGCGTTTTGAATTCGACCTTCCCTTCGAGGGCCTTCACCTGCTCGGCGTCCAGCAAATTTCCATCTTGATCCCTGTACTCGATCTTCTCTTCGCGGCCGATTACTTTCTGGCCTTGCGGCTCGAACTTGGGCGCCCCGGAGATTCCCGGAGCGCCCTCTCCCCGTTTGGGGGATTCTGCTGCTGTTGGACCGGTGGCGGGGGAGGGGCCTGATTCTCTATAACGGGCTGCGACGTTTGAGCGGTGTTGACACGAGCCTGGGCAAGCTGGTCATAGGCATCGTACTATTAGAAATTCCCATTAGTCTACATATGTCCAACAATGTGGCCAACTCCAGCCAAGATACTTTCAAAATGAAGCCACTTCCACCGTGTGAAACTCACTCGTCTCGACTTCGTGCTTCAACCTCATCCCCTCACGGGTAGGCCATGGGGAGGAACACTTACGCTATCAAGGAAAGTATTGCAGTCCCAATCCCACGTGCCGAATAGCTTTACACGGTTGCATTCGCCCTTGGTCCAGGCATTACCGTAGGCAAGAGGCGACAGCAGGGCAAAAACGACCGCGCTGATGGCCAACAAAGCAACAGCGCCAGCCTTGTTGATGATAGGGTTCTCGCGAACACCTGGAATGGCAAACCGGGCAGTGGCGAAGTCGTAGATCTGGCAGAAAGCCATGACAGCGAAGTACAACGCGGGAAAGTAATGATGCAGGAAAAGCTGTCGCTGCATCAGGTAGAAGGGGAAGTAGTGGAAGGCCCAGCCCAGGACGGCCGTACCAATCTCGTAGTCAAATCGCTTGAAGGTCGCATTGCTGTAGTCGTTGCAGCTACGCTGCCATCGGAGCACAGCAATGCCCTTGAAAATGGCATAGATCACGACGGCAAGGGTACTGGTATACCAGATCACTGGGTTGCCAATGAGGTAGATTTGGCGGTGGTCCTTGCCCCAGAAGTTGATACCGCGGCGAAGAATGGGCCACGAAGGGGGTCGGGAATCCCAAGCATGCGATTCGACCAGGCCAGCATTCGTCTTCCACATGACTCTCTGAAGCTCCCAGAACTTGCCAAAGAAACCAGGGTGTTCGTAGTTGACCTTCTCAGCATCGGCACCAAGCTGAGGATGCTCGTTATACTCAACATACCAGACGCTGTTGGGCAGGGTACCACCCTTGGCGCACGTGACTTCCTGTTGCTCCGATGCCCAATCAGGAAGCTTGACCTTGTGCGAGAACAACACACAGCCAGTCATGACATGGACAAGTCTGAACTTGGTCTGGATCGTGCGAAGTCTCTCCTTGGCAATGGCGCCGGACGACTGCTTCTTGACAATCTCGACTCGGAACAGGTCGTTGGCATCGCCGGCAAAGCCTTCGTAGCCATAGGCGGAAACCTCATTCTGCCACTCCGCCTCGGAAACCGGGGGTCGGACGTCGTGCGAGTGAAGGCGTCTGTGAGTCTGCAGATGGTACATTCGGATGACATCGCCGTCCTTGATGTACGGCATTTCCGGCAGGTTATCCCAAGCAGCTGTGCCGTTGATGGCCTCACCCTTGCTGTCCAAAGGCTGGGTTTGGTTCTCCATAAGCCAAACATTGTTCTCATCCTTGTGGGGATACAGAGTGATTTGCTGTTGCTGACTGCCAGTGGGGTACATGAGGGGATGAGAATGCAGATATCCGCCCTGGGTGTTGACATGACGGATGGACAACCGACTACCAAAGGCGACGTCGACAGGAACATCTTGCATGCCCTTGTTGTTCAGTGTTGCTTGGAATTCGGAGCTCATGAAACCGTCTCCCTCACCAGGGTTGGTCAAGCACAAGAAGTGGATGGCAAACATGGCCATGTAGAAGGTGACCGGGATGATGACGAGGCAGAAAGTGCGGGCCATGAAATGCTTGGCAAAGATTCGCATCGTCACGGTTTTGGTGTCGCCCAGGAGTACCCAGAGCTGGACCAGGGTCAAAGACCCAACCCAAGCGATCGTGAACAGACCCACCCACTTGATGCTGACGGTCATACCCAAACCCAGGCCAGTCATGACAAGCCAGAACCACCAGGCTGCGCTGAAGGCCTTGGAAGGGCCCTGCTCCTGCTGGTTTGTGAAGGATGAGAATGCCAGGGCCGTAAAAGCGGTAGCAATGACCAGGGGCGAATCAAGCAGGATCAGTCGGGCCTGGGTAGGAGACCGTTCTCGAAGATGATCAAGGAGGAACCCAAGGCAGCCGTGGCCGTACGGCAGCCGACGGCCTTGAGAGTCAAGAACATGGTGGGGACCAGTAGGATACCGCAGATAGCAGGGAACATTCTCATGGCTACGTAAGGGACACCGGGCTCGAGGTAATCCTTGCCAATGTCCTTGAAATCGAAGTCTCCGTTGAAACCGGCAAGCCAACCGAAGAGGGCGATCAGCATCTTTGCCAAGGGGGATGTACGTCCATGAAGAAGCGGCCCTTGATATACTTGGAAGCGAAACCACCGAAACTGTTGGGTGCAGAGGTATGGTTAGTCGTCCGCAGAGCCAGCACAAGAAGGGAAGCCACCCAGAAGAGACTTACTGCACCTCGTCGAAGACGACGCTGGTGGGCTGGTAGATGCGGAACAGTCGCACAATGGCACCGAGAATGGTCACGACCGTCATGACCTGGTAGTCGGAGATGGGCAGCAGGAAAACGTCATTATCGTCGACACCTTCCGAAGTGTAGTCGTCGTGTTTCTTCACAGCCTGGAGCTTGCCCTGGGGGACGGCCGTGTAAGAGCCGCCCTTGGGCTTTGCTGTGTTGGCTTTCGCCATGTTGAGGTTCGATATGGGATACTATGCCGATCCCAGTTGTGTCGAAGCGACGATGTGGAAAAGGTCGAAGAGGGATTCGAAGAAGGATGCGTGGCTTCTTTTTCTGGGGCTACGCGCTGTGTCGGTCGAGCTGCGAGGGTCCGCTAAAATAGGAGCTGTGCCCGGAGAACGACTACGACCTCGTATCGCATGCGTGGCGGACAGGGCTGTTCAAATGAATAGAGAAAAAGAAAAAGGACGACTCAAGAGAATCAAATGAACGAAGGTCAAGAAGCAGATGTGCTCATTACAAGGACGACATAGAATAGAGAAACAATCCTGCGAGAATGAAGAAGGAGGATTTCTCGACAGGGGAGAAAATGGAAAACCAACTCAGCAGCCCTTGTGCTTGGGGGGGTATTCTAGCATTGCAGGAGGGATTGTTCGCCATGAAGCCAGGTAAGGCCCAATGGATTTCCAGACTAGCGGGCAGGCCAATTCGGATGACAAGCCTAGACGCACAGGGAAAGGGGGGTGGAATTGATTGGATTCACGGGCCAGAGTTCCCAATTGGCGATCAGCTCTGCTCGCCCTTTAGCGCGTGCTGCTATCTTGGGACTCTCCCATCCAAGATGTATGTACCCCCAAGCAACAGCTGGCCTCATTCGCTCGGGGGAAAAGAAAGGTGCAGGGGTAGCTAAGTCACGTCCCCAGCGGTCTTGTACCTCAGCTAAGTGGGTCGGGTCTGGACAAGTACCTCTTGCTGGATGGTCGCCTGGTGCTGTGGCTGTGGCTTGAGCTGGCTCGTGTCGCGGATTACCTAATCCCCTAATGCACAGAGCAGCTCCACTGTCCGCTGTTAAACATTCAAAGCTCCAGCGGTGTCGGATCAACTTTGGACCGACTTATCCCAGCATGGCAGCATCCCGTCCTCTCTCATGCGCCTGGAAAATTTCCCGCTAGCAAGACCGTACGGATCTAACCTTGTCGGCTGATTGGTTTGATGCAACTGGAGCTTTGAAAGGCTACTTGCCTGCCTCTTTTACCTTGCATGCTTTACCTACAGATCGAGTTACGCGACGGCCATTGCAACGTCGACTTCGCAGCAACAGAGCACGAGACAACACTCACGAATCCAACACGCATTCGCACTCTGTAGTAATAGGATTGCCGCGCTCAAAAAACATTTGGCACTGAAAGGGTCTCGATCACTTTGCATACGTCACGATGGCCGCGACGGCTAACGGAGATGCAGCTGCTGTCCTGGATGATATCAAGCCGCCTCAGGGCATCGTCCTTCCCCCCAAGGAATTCAGAACCATCCTAGAGAAGACGGCTGGCTTCGTCGCCCGAAATGGCCTGCCATTCGAGGAGCGCATTCGCGAGAAGGAGAAGACCAACCCCAAGTTCAGCTTCCTGAACCCTACCGACCCCTACAACCCTTATTACCTATGGCGCCTCAGCGAGATCAAGGAAGGGAGGGGCACGGCTGTCGCCGCAGGACGTGCCGCCGAGGCCGCTGCCCCCGTCGAACAGAAACCCGTCGGCCCTCCTAAACCGCCCGACTTCCAGTTCTCCGCTCGCATGCCCAACATCAGTGCCCAGGATCTCGAAGTCGTCAAACTCACGGCCCTGTTTGTGGCCAAGAACGGGAGGCAGTTCATGACGGCCCTCTCGCAGCGTGAGGCTGGCAACTACCAATTCGATTTCCTGCGACCCAACCACAGTCTGCACAATTTCTTCCAACACCTGATCGATCAGTACTCCATGCTACTTCGCGCTGGCGGCATCGATGGCGAGGGCGGCAGAGTCCAACAAGAACGCGTTGCCGAGTTGCAGCGCAATATCGACGACAAATATCATATTCTGGCGCGAGCAAGGCAACGAGCCGAGTGGCTCTCATACCAAGAGGAGGAGAAGCAGAAGAAGGAGGAGGATGCCGAAAAGGAGCGCATGTCCTACGCCTCCATCGACTGGCATAACTTCGTCGTCGTGGAAACGATTGTCTTCACCGAGGCTGACGACCAAGCCGAGCTTCCGCCGCCCACCTCCCTGAACGACCTGCAATTTGCCTCCCTCGAACAGAAGGCCCGGGTATCCGTGAATGCCAGCCTGCGCATCGAAGAAGGGTTCCCATCCGAAGAAGACAGTGCAAGCTTCAATGGCTACTCATCTGGGCCCCAGCAGACCTTCAACCTCCCTCAACACCCCGCCTATCCAGCCCAGCAGCCGGCGTCCAGCGTCCAGCCCCAATATCCCGCACAGCCAATGCAACCGTCGGCGCAGGCTGCTTATGGCATGGCACCGCCCACAAGGCCGAACGGGATGCAAGAAGACGACGAGGCGCGGCGGATCCGCGAGAGAGAAGAGGCTCGCGCCAGGATGCATCAAGCGCAAGTGGAGGCCAAGGGCGGAGCGCCTATGAAGATCAAGGAGAACTACGTCCCCCGGCCGCCGTTCGCGCGGCGAACAAGCAAGGCACGCACATGGCGCTCTGCCAGATTTGCAAGCAGCAGATCCCCGCCAACGAGCTCGAGGAACACATGCGAATCGAGCTGCTGGATCCCCGGTGGAAGGAGCAGAAGGCCAAGGCGGAGTCCCGGTATTCCGGTGCCAACCTCGCGTCGGCCGACGCGGCCAACCATCTCAAGCGTTTTGTCAGTCAACGGACCGACCTGTTTGACCCGGTGACAGGCCAGCCCACCACAGAAGAAGAGTTGGCCCGCAGGAAGAGGACGGCGCTGAACAGCTACGACGGTAACCCGGACGGCGTCAGGAACCAGGCGCATCAGGCACATCTGTCGCACATGCAGAGCGTGAACGTGGACGAACAGATTGCGAGGATACACCAAAAGTTTGCCAACAAGGATGGCCAGTGAAATTAGGGAAGCTGGCGAGGGAAGCCATCATGGAATTTGTACGATCGAAATGAAGGATGGTCAAGACCAAGAAAGCCCGAGTCCCTGCAATGCTCGATAGGCTAGGGTCGCCGGAAAGGCGAAAGGTCACAGAGAGCCTAAGACAGTACTATGGGAGAGGTTGGGACCAGGCGGAACAGCAGAAGGTAATGAAACAGCCCAAAGAAACTTTGCTTTACGATATCAAAATGCTCATACTACAATGCAGTTCTCTTCATACGCCTCACCCACCCGTCTCGTGGTAGAGCGTGGAGCGCATTCCGTGATACCCCTGCTTGATTGTTGCGCTCCAGCGTGTTCTGCGTTACGTATGTGAAAGGTATCCTGACGGGTAAGTTCAGATGATTAAGTAGACAACTTGCCCGGAACTTGTATAACACAGCCCAATCAATTGATCCTGCGAGAGGTTCAATCCATACCGCAGGGGCACTGTAATACTATAATATAACCTGGGGGGTCATGCTCCTAGTTATCATCATCAACCTCGTCCTCGTCGTCCACCTCCAGTACTAAATCTTCTACAATCAGATTGCCGCCCCGACCAATCCGCTCCCCGAGTGTCGCGGTGTCTTTGGGTTCGTACACGATGCGAGGCATCAGACCGGCAATACGGAAGGCGTACTCGTGCTCATAATCCTCCTCACTCGGCTTCTCGCCCATGTCCTTCTCATTAAGCGAATCCTCCCCTTCTTGCTCCGCAGTAGTCTGTAATAAATCGTAGCACTCGACAAAAGCGTACAGCTCCTCCACCGTCGTAGCCGCCGCGAACCGCCGCACCACCCGGCCTCCGCCCGAAGCCTCAGGCATCTTGAGCGCCAACCGGACGGCGTCCTTGGCGGCGGCGTCGGGCTCCGGCGCGATCGTCGTAGCCCGCCACTTGCGCCACTGCTCCCGCAGGGCCGCCCACCGCTCCGCCGCCGCCGCCTGCTCCAGGGCGCGCTTCTCGGCGTCGCGCGCGGCGGCCTCGGCCTCCTTCTTTTGGCGGGCCCGCTCGCGGTCGCGGGCCAGGCTGCGCTCGTAGGCGCTGTCCTGCTCGGCGCGCATGTTCCGCGCAAACTCCTGCGCCGTCCGCTCGGCGCGGGCGGACGCGAGGTCGGGGCTGTACTTGTTGATGGCGGTCTGGATCTCGGCGAGGTACGTCGAGGACGACACGGGGCCGACGAGGCGCTTCACGATGCTCATCCGCGTGCTGCCTTCCTTGGGCGTCAGGCATACAAGACACGAGAAGGGGAACTTGGTCGCATTGTACTCGGCGGCCACTTGGTAGGTCTCCGAGTCCAGCACGTTGCCGCCCCAGAGGAGAATGTTGTTAGAGGGCTCGTTGATGAAGTCCTTGACTTCGGGTGCCAGGAGCGTGTCCCGGGTGAAGGACTCGGTATCGTCGTGCTCGGGCGACATGAGGACAATCAGCAGGAACTTGAGGTCCTTCTTGGCCGCGTCCAGGGCCTGGGCGAAGCCGGACTCGACAAAGGGCAGGCCGGTGGCGCCCTCGGGCGTGCCGTACTCCTCCTCGAACTCGCGCTTGAAGCGCGCGGCCGTGTCGCGGGGCAGCAGCATGCGGCGGCCCATGGTGCCCTTCCAGCCGCCCGTGACGCTCGCGGTGAGGGCGCGGGGCCGGACCTGGGCGGGCAGGAAGGCCAGGATGTAGGCGAAGGTGCGGAAGAAGGTCGAGACGGCGCGCAGGCCGAGGGTGAAGGGGGTCAGCAGCAGCGAGAGCAGGAAGGGCGGCCGGTGGGTGGACTCGGGCTGCGGCACGATCCGGGGCGCGGGGTCTGGCCGGTTGGGGCGGGCGGGCTGGAAGGGCGACGAGGCGGCTAGGAGCGACTCTTGCAGGTTCTCATGGCGGGCGGCGGTGGGCGGCGGTATGGAGTCCTGGGCGGCGATGGCCTCGGCTAGAGGGTCGGGGCCCTCGCCGTCGAAGAACTTGGCTATTGCTATCTGAAAGGCCTACAGTCAGTCGTGCTGTGCTGTACGTTTGTTTGTATGCGACATGCACCACAAGGAAGCCTACGTACCTGGACATTCCATTGTGATCTCTCCAAAAGCGGCACGGCGTCTGTAACTTCTTGTGCTGTGACGGCCGTGTATTGCTCGAGGGCCGCTTGTTGGTCCGGGGTCAGCTGGGCTATGTCGATGGTGTCGTCGGTGGCCATTTTGGAGGGCTATCGTTGCTGCTGATAGGAAATAGTGGCGGGAGTTTCCATGGAGCGAGCCAACGTCGAGGAAGCCGACAGTTTTGGCCAGAGATTCTTTGTGACGAGTGGGCGGGAGATGGGACAGTTTTGTATTGGAGCCGTTGGGTCTAATGGCGTTGGCACGAAGCAAAAATAAATAAAATAGAAGCAAGGTGGCCTCGTACTGTTGTTTATTACATGTCGACACTAGCTCGGGAGGACAGGAGCACCTTTGAGGCCTGCATTGCATTCGACTGCCTCGGGGTCGGTGGAAGTGAAGGATGACGTCCGTGGGGCTCGCTGGAAGGAGCCGTGTCAATGTTAAATTTAGGTGCACATGTACCTGGCCCTGGGAGAACCGTAGGTGGTAGGCAGTTATTAATAGAGAAACGCTTCCATTCTGTCAGTCTATCTATCTGCTTCTCTTGTACGTGTAGACCGTCTTAGTAATAATAGCTCAATTGTCATATTCGTCCTTCGTTCAACATTGACCACTTGCACTTGCAGTTCGATGCATACCTGGTAGAGGAACATTGAACGTTGCGAATATTAAATAAACCTTGGTCCGCCTGAGGATCCAACATCCAACGCAAGCGCTAAAGCAGCCAGTGCACCCCCACAGTAAAAAGGTACCTTAGCTACGGTTCGCTGGAAGTTCCAATATGGTCAAGGCTGCGTGTGACTCGCCGTCCTTGCTTTGTACTCCCACTCGACTCAATGCTCCTTGGCAAGGCGGGCGGCGGTCGCATTGATACCTCGCATACCACCACATCCCACTAACGACGACTAAAGCTTGCTTGCTACACGTCTCCTATGATCTTATCGTCAACCTCGCCCTCCTCCCTCTCCCGCCGCGTCTGCCTCCATTCTCCCTCCGAGCCTTGCACGAACCACCGCCCACTGTACTCCCGAAACATCGCTTCCTCTGTAAGATTTCCATGGGCGAGGGTTCGCCCGTAGCTGGAAGAGAATGGGAGCCCTTTGAGAGGTTGGTTGAGTAAGTCAAAAGTCCCTCTCCTGAAACCCTCCGCCGGCACCTTTCTGTTGTTTTGCTGCACTTGGGTCGGAAAGGAAGCCCCTCCATCTCCCAAGACTCGTGCTTTCAGCCATGCGTATACCAGGCCTGGCTCTTGCTTCTATCCAAGACAAACTCCACTGCATAGTGGGAGTTGCGCATCGGCTTTTGTCCTGCCCTCTGCCCTTGCTTCCTTCTCTTCCCCCAAGTTCACGATCCCTCCTAGTACAGGCCAAGCTTGGGTGCTAATTGCGAACAATCCAAGCAGGGGCAGCAAATTTGATTGGGCAATCTAGAATCGCCGTCTCTGTCGAGTCACGACTTCCTCCCGACGGCTGCACTGTCGCGCGAAGCATGCCACTACAGACTCCATCTCGAATTTAACACAACAAATGGCGACATCGCGCTTTACCCCCGCCGACCAGCGAGGGAGACAAATGGCTTCCCCACGTCCAAAGACCCGCGGTTAGTCTGGAGCAGTAACCGGGAGAGAAGCATCGTTCATGCCATTTGGTGGTGCTGCCGAGTTGCTCTCGCCGTAGACTGGCATCGATCTTGATCCTGTCTTTTCCCTTGCCAACTCGAAGCTTGCTTGCTGACTTGCCTTTGTTCGCCCCTGCCTAGACAGCAAAGACACCCTGTGTCGAAACATCCTTATATATGGCCACTGCCGCTATGAAGACCAAGGCTGTGCTTTCAACCACGACCAGAATAAGGGCACCTTGAATTCCCAAGACAGGTAAGCAACTGCTGTCCCGCTTTTAAATGCCTGTGGTTGTTCCAGGTTGCGCAGAAGGTCCACGACGACGCGAGAGCATAGCTATCTCCGTTACTTTGCATTGTCCACTTCAAAAACTGTTATATTGAGCATCCATTCCTTTGCCCTTCATCGACCTTGTCCATTTCTTCTTGTGCAGAACAAAAGCATACCCATATCAAGATGTCCGGAGAAGAGAGCAGCGACAAGGACTCGGCTATATGTCTATCTTCCCAACCGTCTCCTCCCTCTTTTCAACTCGCCGATAAGATGGAGTTTCCCTCATTGGGCCGAGCTCCCATTGCCCCTCCAAGAAGGCGCTGGGTCAGGTCCAGAGGACAGGATGCTTCCAACTGTGATACTTCAGCCGTGGAGAAACCTGAGCCCCCGAAACGATCCCCGTCTCTCCCAGCTGGGCCTCCAACCCTTCCTCCTCGCAAGCCTTCGCAAGCTGTTTTTACGCAGTCAAGGGCGCTTCTAGACCCTTCATTTTTCCAGCTCATTCGGGATTTGGAAATAGCCAAAGTTCCGCCTACTGTCGATCGTAGACCTGCACTGGAACAATCTGTCTCTTGGAGGTTTCGCAATGATACTCTTCACCCGATTACTAATGAGGCCAACAGTGCTAAAAAGTCGCTCAATGTCGACTCACCCTCTTTCACACCCACGCAACTGCAGCCCGGAGCCAAGAAGTTCACCTTCTCCTCGCAGGCCGCCAATGCAGCCCCTTTCACGCCCAAGGCGGTGGGCAATAGCTGTATGTCTGATTCTGAATCGCCTAGCAACAGGATGGGATTGCTGATAAGTAGAAAAGCCACCCCTTCAACTCTCACGCAAGATGCCGAGGGTCCCATCTTCAACCCTGCTGCGATCAGGGAATTTACACCACAGTCACAGAACTACGATCTGAATACTGCTACCGCCACCAATGGAACGGCAACTGACTCTTCGAATGTTTATGATCCTTTCTCCCTGTCGGGAATGAACCAGACCATTCCCGACAGCGCAGTTCAACCCTTATGCGGAAGATCCTACTGGGATGGCTGGGGGCAGCACCTCGTTCTATCCGGCACAAGGGGCTTATGCGGCTCCTATCCAACCCTTACAATACCATCTATATGCGCCAGTTGGACCTTACAGGTCGGATCTGAGTAACTATCAGCGCCAAGCACATGATTTCTTCTTGCGCGAAGACATCCGTGAGGAAATGCAGAAGAAGTCCGAGGCTACTCGACAGGTTTTACCCGGCTCGCAGCTGCCCAGCGTCGCCCACTACCACTCCCTCGTACCCCTTGACAGCGTGCGGGGCGGCAAGAGCATCTTCGGCGACTACTTGACATGGCTGTACAAAGCCGATTCCAAGAAGAACGGCAACATCTATTGCCTCAGGCGGCTACAGGGTGTACGCTCGATTACCAAGGAGTCTGTCAGCGTCATTGCTCGGTGGAAGCGAATCAACTGTGGCAACGTCGTTTCCGTCATCGAGTGCTTCACGTCAAGAGACTTCAACGACATGTCGTTAATCTTTATCCACAACTATCATCCGCTTTCCAAAACACTGGCAGAGCATCACTTCAACACCAATAACCAGGGTCGGTATGCGCGACCACCGCCTGTCCCCGAGAGCGTTCTTTGGAGTTACATTTGCCAGATGTGTAATGCACTGAAGGCGATCCATTCGGAAAATCTGGCTGCGCGATGCATCGACCTGAGCAAGGTCATCCTGACGGACAGGAATCGCATCCGACTGAGCGCGTGCGCAATACAGGATGTACTGGAACACGAGACAGCTAAGCCCATCTTGGATCTCCAACTCGAGGACTTTGTGCAGCTCGGGAGGATGATCCTCAGCATCGGCACCAACACAGCAACCCTACATAACTTGCAGGCGTCCATGGTCCAGTTTGGTGGGATGTACAGCCAAGAGCTTCGCGACCGCGTTATCTGGCTTCTCACTACCCCGCAGACCCCTGAACAAGCTACCCAGAAGACGGTCCATGAGTTGGCTCGCGGGATTAGTGACCGCATCCTGGACAGTTTCGATTCATGTTTGCACGCCAGCGATGAGACCAACTCCAACCTATACCGCGAACTGGAGAATGGCAGGGTCGCCAGGCTGATGATGAAATTGGGCGCGATCAACGAGCGTCCCGAATTTGAGAACGACCCTTCTTGGTCTGAGAATGGTGAGCGGTACCAGCTCAAGCTGTTCCGCGACTACGTCTTCCACCAGGTCGACGCCAGTGGCAATCCTGTCGTGGACATGGCCCACATTCTCAGCTGCCTCAACAAGTTGGATGCCGGGAGCGAAGAGCGGGTTTACTTGACCAGCCGCGACCATCAGACGGCATTCGTTGTCACTTACAGGGAACTCAAGAAGCAAGTAGCCAGTGCATTCAACGAGTTGCTCAAACCGAGTCACAGCAAGCAGCCGCCTCGCGGATATTAGCACGCTCCACGACGAGGTCAAAACGGCCAGGGGCTTCTGGGACGATGCATGAGTGCTCCACAATCAGCTTTCAACGACACGCAATATTTATTTGGAGGGAAGCGCCCTGGATTTTGTCCCTCCGTCTCTTAACTTGGGGATGCACTGTTACCGGAGACGGGAGCGAAGCCTGTTTTTTGTATAGACGTCAGGAGACTGACTACATGATCTCCTCGGGAGACCAAGGCCGAGGGAGAACATGGGAGACTTCCTCGGCACAGCGGATCATGTGACGAAAGCGAGTCACCTGGGGACGAATGGAGGCGAATAGAACCTCTCAGCGTTCACAAGAAATGGGGAGGAACAAGACACACGGGTGAGGAGCTACTTTTTGGACAGCTTTGGATCTGTTGGGGGCACCCGAGGAAGTTGTCTGCACATATTGTCAAGGTGATGGGATCACCCATGACAAGGACAGGATCAAAGAGTCCAAGAATTACAAGGAAAGCAAGAAGGAATAGTAGCCAACCCTATGACAACCATCTGACGAGAAGTCGGTTTCTCTCACCCCCCACTAGAGTTGTGTCGTCACGCTCTGTGTGGGTCGAGCGACGCAGAAGAGGAATGAACGAGCTTTTGGCTTTTGGACCTACAGAAGCCATAAGCTTAACGATGATTATAGACTACACAGCTAAGTAAAAATTATTACGAATGGCCTACCGAACTTTTCCCCTTCTCTGTAGACTAAATTTTTTGTACCTTTCTTCACTACTGTGCCATACCATACGACCGCGTGACTTGCTGTGCTGTGATCAAACGCCGCCTGGCCGGGACCTATGTTCGCAGAACCTGGTCATGCCGATGTATATGCCCAGTCTGCCCAACCTGCTGGGCATGCAGAGTCTCACGAACGCCTCCAACGTCGGGGAAAGATGTGCCCGGCAGTCAGTTGACGGACGACATGAAGCATCTCCCGTGTATGGTGAACGACGATACCCGGGAGATGCCTTCTCAAGTTATGGGCGTACCCAGCCAACAGGGAACAAGCACTCATTGCCACAATCGTCCTGCAATGTATTGATTTCCTCACACGAAACGGGACATGCCGGTTGCCAATGAACCGGGCGCGCGTATATGCGAAAACCCAAAAGGGGTCTTTCATAGACATAACCGACACACCATGCACGGCAAGGTCTCGATGGCCACAAAGAACATATGAATCTTTCATATCCCTTCACTGGCCCCGTCACATGCCATCCATCCATCCATCCCAGTGTACCATGTTCTACGAGAAAGCTGTCAACGAGCGGGTGGCCCGGGAGCCATCATGTTAGACTTGAGAGAGAGTTCTTGTCGCGAGTCCAGGTAAGGTAACCTGAGTATTCTGTCTTTAATACATGCTATTTTAGATGACCCCAAGATCACGCAGGTGGTCCGGTTCCAGGTGTGCAGTACTTATGGATGCGCGTCGGAAAGTTCACTTACTTCAAGTGCTACTGTCGAAGTGACACGCCATGGATGATGAGGTGGGTTGATGATTAACAACAGGATAGCTAGCAACGGGACAAATGAATAATTGATAACGGGATAACCGAAACAGGGGCCAAGCATCATTAGAGAATATACTTCAATAATCGCTACCAGGGTACTACAGCCCCTTTCTTACGCTCGTCCTTAACACGTTTGATCATGACTAAGTACACATCAGTATCCCCGAAGCCCACTGAATATAATACCACTGTACTCCATCATCGCTCCCATCCAGCGCGCCACCTACTGGGGTAAGCATGCCTTCAGCAACGATTGCTTCTACACACATCGAAACTGCAAAAAGCTGCGCGGCCCCGACTAGGAGCCGTGCGGCGCGCCACGAGATGCGGCCGCAGCATCCGCCGCTGCCGAAGCGGCAGATGCCATGTGGCTCAGCATCACGTGTTTACTGGACCCTGCCGCATGAGACGTTTCCACCGTTGGCATTGGTGTTGCCGTGTCCTGGGGATCAATGTCCAGATCCATGGACAGAAGACGCGGGTCTCGGGGACCTTTCCTCCATATATCGTCGACATGGCGGCCTATCGCAATGCGATTTGCATATTTCAGGCCCGCAGCCTCTTCGCCGTGCTCGGTAGAAGTCTCGTGTGCTTGACTGTGATTGGAGAATGTAGGAGCTGAATCCCCCCGGCTTTCGTCGCTTTCATCGATGCTATTGCTCTGTTCCCCCTTGAGCCGTGCAACCTCGTCCTCTGTTATGCCCTTCCACACACATCTCGCATGCTTTTTGGTGCAGCCCTGGCAAGCTGTCTGGTTCTTGAGGCATGGCGTCTTTAGGCGTCGGCATCGATCGCAAGGCGGATTGATGCGGTCCCCCTCGTCCCAGCTTATCAATCCTGGCCGTAACAAGTGCTCTATGTTCCTCATCAACATCGCGAGTAATCGGTTCCGAATGATAGCCAGGGGATGGCCGGCTGCTACTCATGGGTGGAGGCTGGGGTGCAGAGATCCGAGGTGTGGTCGAAGGAGTGGCCAAAGGCATTGGTGTAGGCGGGATAGAGCCGACAGACGACACCCGATGGTTATTCAACTGATTAGGATTATTTGACTGGTTGTGGGCCATAGCAAGGTATTGTTGCAACAGGTCCGCGTTGAGGTCATAACCGGGTGCCGGTGCAGTGGCAGGGCGAGCGATGTGGTTCACCGCCTGGAAGCCTGTAGCCGAGGTCTGTGGCGAGCGTCTGCTCTTGATGGCGGCCTTGCGTCCACTCAGTTGGTAGTTAAGCTGCCGAGCGCGGCGGGCCACCTCGTCGGCCTTTCTGGTCAGCATCTGCAGACGCTGCTCCAGGATCTCAAGGGTGACGAATTCCACATTCTCATCTTCCTCAAGGGGCTGGGTCGGCACCAGTCTGAGCCTGTCCAAAGCACCCGTCATTATCAGACGCCAGTCATCCTCGGAAATCTCGACGGAAACGCCCTTGAGGTGGAAGTGGCAGGTCCGGTGCCCTGCGGGCGACGGCGTCAATACGAACTCCGAGGGACTCGCTTTGGCGAACTCGACTATGTCCAGCCACGTGACAGGGTCCGGGGTAAATGCAGTTTGCGGAGGGCTGGTTGTGATTGTTCCTTCGAAAACACCTTCCATTGCCTTGAGTATGCGTGGCCCCGTGAGCTTGGCCCCGAGATTGGATGCGAGACTCTCATGTCGAGTGAGTACACCTGAGCAGAGAGTCAATAATGCTACCATAGAGCGGATGAGCAGGATCCATGCAAGCAGCAGTACTACGGACCTTCGTATTCGCTTATGAGGGTTAAGACATCGGAGAAGGTGTCCCCGTCACCATGGATCAGCTGGAGGGGCGTAGCATTCGCCCGCGAGATATAACTGATTTGCGCCGCATTGCCTTTGAACAAGTCAAGTGAGTCAGTAGGTGCGATTGCGGGTGCAGGTGGCTTAGCGACACGCCGTGGCTGCTCGGACAGGCCAATTGATTTAAAAGGCTCATGATGGCGGGGTTTAGTCAGGCGGGTAGTAGGCACGCAGGTAGACGCGCGCGCACCCAGACACACACGGACGTACCTAGCTGAGGCGGCGGAGGTTGTGGGATGCGATCGGAGTGGGCACCTTGGCCAGCGTCATCGTCATTGCGTTTCCTCTTGTGCGGCTCGGAGTCGGAATTGGGCGCCATTGAATAACCCTAAGACTTTGTTGTTGTGCCCGAGGAGGGAAAACAAGTCCAGGAAGAGTTCAGGCAGGGCGGGATTCCAGAAAGCCGATTAGCAGCTCCGAAGATTGGCAGAGGAGGCCGGATGTGCGGTTGGCGAGCCGAGTGGAGAGGAGCCCGACGGAGCGCCGATCGACCTTGACAGCGCGAGTGTAACGGCTGGAAAGTGGCAAGGCTGTTGTTGTATGGCCACCTCAAGCCTGGGTGCGTAGCGAGGAGTACAAGATAATGGGTAGTAATCGATCAAGTCGACTCGTTATCAGGATGGATGCATCCGGGGGAGACTGGACGGACTGGGGGGAAGGAGAAAAGAAGAGTGGAAATATCACTTTAAGTAGCAACTGGAAACAGAATAGAAATGACTTGGAGAAGTTAAAACGAAGGACGGCGCGCTTCCTGCTGCCACACTACCAATTGGAAGTAAAGTATTTATTCGGGGTGGGTTCCATGTTGAAAGAAGTAGCAGCTTTGGTGGGCAAATGTCGCGGTACCTGCTGCATCTAATAAATGATAGGAACCTATCTTGCTACCCTGCCTGCCTGCTTGCCTTCTTTCCGGGTTCCTCGCTTGATCTGTCAAGTCAGTCCCGCATGTCTAAGTGTAGGCGGGTGTTGGCTTGGATGGATGTATGTACATTACATGCACCTCAAATTGAGCGGGCTCGCCAAGGCCGCCCGCCGTCTCTTAGTGGCAGCTTCTGCTTGTCAGCGTCTGAATCTACAGTACTGGAGTAGGCCCAAACTACTCTTCTTCCCCATGCCCTATAGCAGAGCAGCGAATCTTGCATCTCATCTCATACCTACGCATTCTGAGTCAAAACCGGCATTCCAACAAGCTCGGAACAACATAAAGATTGGAGGGGCATGGGTGTCAGCGCTAGGGTACGAAGAGCAAGAAGAACAAAGGAAGGTAGATAGGTCAGGTAGCCCTGGCAAGGATTCCCGTCAGGGCCCGTCCTGAGCTGTCTGGTCGTACGACATAAGAAGAAAGAAATCGCAGACCGGTATGATCTGGAGGGCTTGCGAAAAAGCACTACCTGCCAACTGCATCTTGGGGTCCATACCTGGACCCTGTGTTAGTCCATACATACATCCTGTCGTTATCACCATCCTCGTGGAAACCTGTATTTACAGTCAGCAGCTATGTACAATTTAGACATGTCATATGATGCAAATGCCACCGTATCCCACCTAGGGATCCGGTATCATCGAGCGTAGTGGAAACAGTAACCAACCCCCACCTGGGGCAGGGGAGGGGAGGGGAGGGGAGATGGCTCCTATGTCCGTAATCTCTCCATCCTCTTGCTGCTCCGCTCCTTGCTTACGGTAGATGGCAGCTGCCCATGGCCCACGAGAGAGTCTGGAGGCTCCTCCCAAGAACCGGGTCACGGCCGACTCATGAGTGCTTTTTCGAGACTCTGCCCGTCACTGTCTTGTCGGTCTCATGCGTTTCTTGGTCGTGGATGGTGGAGAGACGTGCCGTGCTGCTAGATCCCCCTGGTGGATTGGCCCTGAAAGAACAAAGAGCAAATCGGATGGGGCCAACAATCTCCCGTCCGGCAGATCAGATCAGAAGAAGGGAAGCAGCATGCCCGTCTCCTCAATGTCTCTGCCTGGGAAGATCTGGGCAGCGAGAAAGAGATGAGGAGGGGTTCTGCACCGTTGGCGTGTCGTACACATACAATCAACTGTGATTGGCTAGCGGACTGCGGTCCGGACCGGTATAGGCTGCACTCAGTTGGCTGGCATGGACCCCCCAGAAGGCAGATACTGGCAATGTTAGTTAAGCCATACAAAACCAACGGGACTGCTTGCCACCTATCACCCACTGCAAACTGCACCAAAGGAGACAGCTGCATGTTGCATCCGCCACGCGTCTATTGGCATTATCAGAAGCGGATGCATCTCCGTCCCATACGAAATGAAACGGTTGGCATACCCTGCCCATCTACGGTTTCCCGATTCATCATCGAGTGCAACTTGGCCATAACCGTAGTACTGATACGGACGGGGGCTGCACTTGGCGATTGGGGGTTGTCCATAATGAGGTCGGGAATCGAAACCAACATTGGATTGCGCAATACACCAGTTTTTATTTTACGTAACATACACACGTACAACAGACAGCAGACAGCAGCTGTGAATTGCACTGGCGTTCTATCCGGCAAGGCTAAATATTGAGCTTCTCAGCCTCGCGTGGCACCTGCTACGGCGGGGCACGGCCGCCTAACTTCCCCGCCTAGGTAAGCTACGAGACGACAAAGTTGAGCTGAGCATCGGCAACGCCAATTACCTGTGGGAGAAAACCATACAGCAACAGAAACGGAACCTCATCCATCTCCTGAAGATATTCGTTTGTTCGACTCTCACTCGGCCACAATACACGCCACCAAACGGAAACGTGGTGCGCCGATCGCCTTTTTGGTTCCGATCAGGACGGCCCTGCCCCCACCATCCCATCCGCAATTCCTCTTTAGCCCTTCCTGCACGCCGTCCAATTCGTTTTTCCCGCCCTGCAACTGCTGCACCAACACAACAAAACAAAACCACCCTGCATCGACCCGTCTGTCGTCATTATTGCCGTCACGTTTCATTACCACCCCAAACGACGAATCCCCCAAATACCAAGCAGTCGCTGGCCGCGCATCCGGAGAAACATCCCCGTCGGTCGCGAAATCCGACCCTTCGCTTGAGAGCAGAAGAGAGCTAGAGAGCCAGCCAACCGCCACCACAACAACCACATACCGCATTTGCGACAGCACACCAACCCAACCAAGAAATCAGGGTCCCCCCTTTTTTCTGCCCGGGCAGCTCTGGTCTTCGACGTGTCTCAGGACACGCACACATTCTCCCGAAACGTAACCTCGACCCGTGTTCGCACGCAAACGAAACACCAAATACACAAACACGCGCGCCCAACAACCATGGCCGATAGACCCCACCAGCGCGGTGGTCGTGGCGGCGGAGGCTATCGCGGCCGAGGAGGGGGCGGTGGACGAGGCGGACACGGGGCGGGCGGCCGCGGAGGCCACGGCGGTGCCGAGGGCGGCCAGGAGCGCGAGCGCCCCAAGAAGGAGAACATCCTCGACCTGAGCAAGTACATGGACAAGCGCATCACCGTCAAGTTCAACGGCGGCCGCGAATGCACCGGCACCCTCAAGGGATACGATGCCTTGATGAACCTAGTGCTCGACGAGGTGCAAGAAATGGTCCGAGGTGGGTGAGCCCTGCCTATTACTTCCTTTACCTACTACCTTCCTTACTAGCAGCCATCGTTCGGGTAAAAGTCTAACGTGCTTACTTATTCTTTTACAGATGATGAGGGCAATGAGAGCAGTCGCCCGCTCGGTCTTGTCGTTGCGCGTGGTACACTACTTGTCGTCATCAGCCCGGTGGATGGGAGCGAAGAAATCGAGAACCCTTTCGCCCAGCCGGAAGAGGCCTGAGATCGCGGATCGAGCTACATTGGGCCCATGAACCTCTGCCGATGAGCCGCCACCCCGATGGGGCTGTAGGATGGATCATCCAGCCTTTGGCCATGCGAGCTCGGCCCCCGCGCCCCCAAGGAGTTGATATGCAGCAAGTCGGTCGGGATGCAAGTGCGGTCTTCTTGACAACCCAACCCCAAGACCCTGTCAGATTATAGGCGGCGATGGTGGTACTCATTGTCTTCGAGCAAGGGGGCGGAAATTATGACTCGGATAGATACCCAGTGTTATGAATGAAAATGTAAGGGGAAACGCATAGCCCATGAACTTGCCAGACAGAAGTCGGTAAGAGAGCCCACAATCTCCAGATCAGGTAAAAAAGAAACCAGCCATATCAGACACCAGATGTCCAGTCGCGCCCCTTTGTGTGCCCCCCATCACGTGTGCTACGGTATCGGCCGTCTAAGCCCCCCTACTCGATAGGCGATCCATCAATCCTTGTATCACATAGCGGTGATTTATGAGGGTTGGAAGGGAGGTAAACTTTAGGAGCAGTACTAGGAATTCACCGCAGTTGACTGTTGCCGGTTATTCTTCACAATTACATCCTAGATCACATCCGACAATGCTATGGTGGGTTCGGTCGTGAAAGGCTTTATAACAGGAACGTACGATCAGGGGACAGGAGCGGAGGAGGTACAGATCTATGCAACATATCAGAAAGCTACACAAGTAGTGTCCCCGGGACGGACACATCGCCGCCTCGATTGAATCCTACCAGTTTCTGCCACAGCCTCGAACCCCCAAAGTATATAACATACCAGTGAGCTGGCTATGCCATGACATGGAAACGTCAGGATGTTGGTTACATCTGTAAATGTCTTCAGAGGGGAGTTGGAAAGTTCGTACGCTCAGCACATCGCGGGACTTTGATATCAATATTTCTATTTCATGCCACGGCTTCTCTTCCTGGGCCAACCTTGCTCCTCATAAGCACACACACCAAGACCGTGATGATAAAGGATGACTAAACAAACCAAGGAACCTCTGCAGAGCTTTCTTTACACGGCAACCGAGAGAAATTCTTGACGGGGCTTACTCTGTCAGCATATGGACAAATTACGCTGTGCACATCCCTCCCCATCATCAGGTTCCAACAGCGCTGCCCCATCAGGGGGGAAGAAAGAGCCGCAAGAGACAAGAACCGTCGAGTTTCACATTGCTTATGTACATATGTATATATATATATCACAAGCCTCTTCAGCAAAGCAAAGCCTCCCCCCCTTGCATAGCGCATGACATGTATGTACGCATTCACCAAGACAAAGAGCCTCATTGACGAATTTTTCATCTCGCCAAAGCAAAGCAAAATAGCAATGCTAACCAGGGAGGAAGATGGGGCAGGTCAATTATCAATGTGTCTAAATAAACTTAAGCTGACTGCTTCCATGGAAGCCCCGGAGGTGCCGAAAGGGGGTGTGCTGGCATTGGTGTGAGTCCGCCGCAACCCCCCAGCTGATTTATCAGCAAGCATTGGATTGCGCGCCCTCTCACTGAGACGAAAACGAATACAACAGCCCTCACTAACAGCGTTCCCACGGTTGTTGCATCAATCTAACCCGTTGGGGGCGCGGAAGCAGAGGAAGAATAGCCCAGGACAGTCTAAGCTTGGCATGATTGCCAGCCCCGTTGACCAGATGCCCGGATCATCGCCAGGCACTGTATGCGCATACTACACAGCATATAGGGAATAATAGGACGCATACGTGAAAGTGTCATAAGTTGTATTGATATCATGGGGGTGTACCGATCTCTGTAACGTTCATCCACGCACCAAGAACCCAAGCGCCCCGGGGTTCTCTCCAAAAACCAACAGAATAAATCGCTGTGGCCCCAATCACTCAATGATTCAGACTCCGACTCTCCTCCGCCTCCTTGGGCAATCTGATTCAGCCATCGTCGCCGCCTAGCATTGGTAACTCCCCAATGCGGTCGTTCCATGCTGAAGTTTATGTGCCTTTTGAGAACAAAGAAAAAGGAAAGAGGGAAAACAAAATAGCCACCAATGCTAGTATAGCTATCGCTCTCTCTGCGCGAGAGGGAGAATGCGGCTTGTTTGTCTAATAGTGTGCGCCACGCCATACCATGCTATGCTCATCAAACCGAAATCCAAACACCGTAATAGGCCATCGAGGGGCCAAAAAGGGGCAAAAGGTATCAAAAGGGGGTATTCAACTGAACTCATGGTAAAACAATACCATATTCATCGCCTGATCAGTCATGGCAAAACTTGCAACTCCCGCCAAGCTCTCCGGCATTCGGATTCAATAGAGCCAAGGATGTGAGACAAAGGAAATGAAGACTCCGGCAGGGCATGCCGGAGTTGGGGGTTTTATATGGTAACTTGTATGTACAAGAAGAAGATGGAGTGTGTCGAAACTCATCAAGGGAAGAGTTGTGTGTGGTGGCCAATCGGAAGCCCAGCCAGTCAACACGCTGGACTGGTCTTGATCTGCTGTGCATCGAGCAACGCAAACAAGGCCTTAGAACCCGGTGTTGCCAATCGAGCCGAGTGGGGCACCGAAGTTCCGAGTGCTTTTCAGCTTTAGGGGTATATCTAAGGGTTCGTCATCCCCAAAGAATTCGAGTCATTGCCTCCTTCGGCTGGTACGTTTTCTGATAGCTCGGGCTGAGGCTGGGCCTCTTCCTCATAGTTCTCCATCGGATTTCCTTTCAAGACAGTCGGGGTTGCGCCATTAAAGTTAATAGAGTCGGTCAATTTGTCCGCGACACGCTGTAGGAATATCTCGTCCTTCGCTGGCATATTGCGGATCATCAAGGGCTCGGCCAGCGGGCGGTCCTCGTCACTGGGCTCAAAAAGTTCCGGTCTTCCTCGTCATCCATGTCATCCCCTCTCCAATGGATGTCGTTTGTAGATGGTTGAGGACCCCGGGGGAGCTCGGGATGCGCGGCTTCTGATGGGTCTTGTACCGGAGTAGCAGCACCGGAGCTACCGGCAGTGTTGGGGACCACGGTGGACACAGCAGTGGAAAGGAGAGAGATGGAGTGATTCGGAGTGTGACCAGCGTGCATGGTAAGGCGTGCATGCTCCGGTGCCCGCAGGGCACTCTGGGTAACTTCGGCCTTAGACTTGCCGCCAGTGGGCGAATCCGAATTGGAACCTGTCGGCGACTCCTTCTTGGAACTGCTTCCGTCGGTAAAAGTGGCCTTCTGAACAGCTGTCGTCTTCAGCGGAATGCCTTCCAAGTGTGGGAGAATCTCCTGGATGTCAATGGAGGGGATATGCTCCTGGCGAGGGGTCACCGAACCAACAGTTCCGTTTTGCGGGGATATGTTCTGCAAACGGGGATCGAGAGGCACGAAAGGGTCGGATTCCGGCATTGTGCGCCCCGAAGGAACGGAACCCGGAGAATCTACGGGCGAGAATGTCTGGAATTTGACTGCTGGGATTCCGCCATTTCTTCCGCCATTGGAAGGGCTGCTCATGCTCTCCGAAGACCCAGAACCTCCGCCCCTGATTTCCGGTACTGGATCACTTCGGCCCGTTTCCTGTTGCTCCAGTCTAAGTCGAAGTTCTTGGTTCTCTTGCTGGAGTTGCCTGATTTGGGTTCGAAACTGCGCCTCCATATCGGCCCAGACCAGCCTCTCTTCATCCATGATGGCACGCTCTTCTTTATAGATTTCTTCAGCTCGTCCTCGGTTGGCTTCGAGGTGTGCACGCTCGGCCTCCCAGTTTTCTAGCAGCCTCCGATTTTGTAAGGTCACGCGGCGTAGCTGTAGGGTTGTTTGTTCCGGCGAGGAAAGATCGTTGAAGGGAACAAGACTTGGCGAAACAAGTCCAGAGCCAGTTTCGAGGGTTTGGCTGTGGCTTGGACTCAGAGCATTCCTGTCTCTGGTAGCAGACGAGCTGCGGTGGGGAGAAAGATAACGCTCTTGCTGATGTTGATAGTTTTGGCGAGTTTGTTGTTCCAATGGCCGTGACTGGCGTTGATGGTGGCGGGAGGTAGGTAATTGCGAGGGGAACGCTACCAGCCCCGTTAGTTGCCGTTGGGACAGAACGAGGGTGGGCTTGGGGTGTAAGCTGCGAGTCGTCGAAGTACGATGTTTGACTAAGGGACCGCGGCAATGCCAATGGCGAGACAACTGAGTATGGCGAGACACCGTTGGCCAGCTTCGCATATGAAAGAGGATACTCATTGGGGTCGGATATGGCGCCTGATGGCAGGAAGGAATCGAGTGGTAACCTCGACATGGTGAGCGACATTTGTGGCAGCTGCGACGAGGGTCGCCGCACAACAGGGAAGACAAGGAAGAAAACAGCGGAATCGTTGGTAGTTGATTAGATGGCGAGGGTGTTGTTGATAATTTCCTGTTCCTTGATTTCCCGGGACACGGGAAGGATAATCGAGGCAGGAAGGACTGTGAGCTTCCGAGCTCTTTGTATAGACCAAGGCCGGGTCGGACTTGGAAAGGTTAAGGTTTCGGGAGGGCAGGCGCGCCTTGACAGGTGATTTTGTTGGCACGGGTGCGTTGCATCCAGTTCGCTGTGTGCTTTAACATGTGCCAGTGTTGGGATCGAGGGTACTGTAGAAGGGAGAACGGGAATAGCCGTCTCTTCTGCCAGGAACCAGGAGGATCGGAGGGTGCTGTCAACCTGTGACATGCGACCAGGTCGGGTCACGTATATAAGACGAGGAGAGCAGCGGTAGCAGGGAGGGAATTGGCGTCTCTCGGCGCTGGAAGTATTGGAAGGTTGATTGTGATTGGTACTTATGATTCAGTGTCAGTGATTCACTGTGGCAGGTAGTCTCGCCCGCTTGTATTAGGTAGCTAGCGCAGCGGGCTACTTGGATATTGGGCGAGTTGGGTAGGTAGCGGGGAGAAAAAAAGAGATGAATCTAAGTTGAATCTTGCCAGCAACGGGACGGGGGAGTTGGCTCATAGATCAATGCAATGGTCCAGTGTAGAAGAAGATCCATCCATCCATTACCACGTACTAAAAGCAAGGCACAAGGTACCGAGTATCAAATGTAAGGCTTGGTTGGGGGTCTTGGGGTGTGAGCGAGATCAGGTACTAGCGGTAGGGTTGGTCCAATATTGATCAGTTATGATTTGATCTGCTGTCCGTACATCATGTATCAATCAAATGTGGATTTTGACATCTGGGACCTCCAGGCGGGAAAAAGGGTCCCTGAGGGACCAAATTGGGAAGATGCGGCACAATAATACGTCCCTCAGCACACGCTCGCATCCACTTTGGGTCTTTTGGGGGCGGGGTATACTGAACGTACCCTCGCACCCAGCCCTCGCACTCAGCGATACCTTCCTGCTACTTCAGGCAACCGGGCATCCGCCACGTTGCTTAATTGCCCTACCCCAAGTTCTTGTTTACCAATGGTCGACTGGAGCCGGGAGGTTTTAGGATCAACATATTGCAACCCTACTGACTGACCTCCAAAGAAACCCCATCCTCAGCTGTGGTAGACGTGAATTGTGTTGCACCGGCTCTATTATGGGCATTGTGGTTGGTTGGACAAGAAGCTGGTTGACAGCTGAAAACGAGCATCTCGGCAGCCAACTGCCCTCCTAGGTAGGCGTTTCGACATGTCTCAACGCTGTGTGAGCAGTCCTGTCTGTACCTGAAATGGCGGTTTACCGTCAGTTTGCTTGTCGTTCTGGCTGCCCACACAACGTTGACCAGAGGCGGTATGGCCCCCTCCTCCATCAAGCAAGCCTACCTACTAGCCAGCCACTTGCAAGAGGCCAGCTTGCTAGCGAGTGAGCGAGCAGATGAGCCACGGCCTTCCTTTGTTGCTGCGCTGCGCTGACGCCCAACTTACGTGCTATCTTTAGATCCTTACATACATTACTTTACCTTTCCTTTTCAGTCCATTATTAGTTGAGTTGCGTGCGTGGCCAGCTATCCACCACTGGATGTGGCCTGTTCGCCTTCATGCGTGCCTACATCCAAATCTACCTTATCTACGGAGTACATGCATACATATATCTTAAATACAGATCAGACAAACAGCCAAACCGAAAAGCAGGGCTGTTTCGCACAGGGACGGCCCGCGGGTTCACCAGCGACATCCCCGGTCATGGTGACGCGAGACTGGTTTGAGGCCGGGCCAAGGAACCCCCCCAATCAGACACATCCCCTTTGGGTCAACTGTCCCTCCATTCCCCTTTGACTTTTCTCCGCAGATCCTCGTCCATTTCCCAATTGGTTTGCCCTGCGCCGAAGGAAGCAGGAAGTGTGCCTCCGGGCCTCCAACCCCGATGACTTGGGTGCCATGCTGATTTGATCATGGAGGCCTTCCTATTTCGTCCGTATTTAGTCATCGCCTCGTCGCGGGTCACGGACGACAAGATGCGCTTCTGGTCCATCCCTACCTTACCGGACTAACCTACATAGCGAACAGACTGTCAGGGTCCTATGCAGCCCAAAGGACCCTGGGCGCATGTTCCTGGGCCCTGTCTGTGCTCTTCATCCGATTGCGAACAGGCAGCAGGCTGCGCGCATACAACGGGTAAATAGAATCGGCCAGGTCGTGGGGTCCTGGAGCATCTTGGCCCCCAATCCTGCCAATGAGTCTCGATATTCTTTTCGATTCTCAGGTTTTCCTATCATCACATGAGGCTCTTCAATTTCCCTGCTCATTTTCCCATATCGCAGCGGAGTCCATTCTGTAGCCTGCCTAGCAAGATCCCTGGCATAAAAGTCGGAGTCGGGCGCGGGCGCGGGCGCGCGGGACTGCCCTTTCTCTCTCTCTCTTTCTCTCGGCGCTACTTCGCTGGCTTCGTGAATCGCGGAGTCGAATCAATCCACGCCAGCAATGCGTTGACTCGCTCTTTGCCACGTGCAGATCACATCCCGAAGACCAAAGAGGCGAGGCGGAGTTGGAGAATTGGGGAATCTAGCCAACTGTTGCTCCGTCTTTTCCGTGCAAGCAAACAACGGTACCGAGATATATTATGGGAGAGGTGTCGCCTTTCCCTCGCTACCACATCTAGCACATCGTTCCATTCCCGACTCATTTCAATTGGGCGGAATCGTCGGCCGAAACATGGTATTTTCAGATTTGCAATACTTGCCCAGCCCTGACCCCGCATGTGCATAGTCCCCGTTCTTCTTGCCCCATTCTCACATCTGGAATCTCACGATGTTTTCAGAATTGGCCAGAATACTACTGTTACAAAGGAGGTGGCTGGCTTCCCCTCGCTTCCAATGTACCAGGGGCCAATATATTTCTCGAGAAAAATTCTTGTGCAGGTGATGTGTTGGCATCCTCTGTATCCACCTGCTTTGCCAGCCCAGCCCAGGCTACACACGTAGGTCTTTCCATTCCAAGCTCACCGCAACGCTTCGCTCGGTCAGGCTCTGCGTCCGATACCCACTTTGCGATTTGCTCTCCTCGCGTTCCGGATGGACTCCTCAAGCAAATGCATACCTCTATCTTCCATCCAGCGTTGGGTTTCACCGTATTAAGCCCGGCCGGAAAGAACGGTGAACAAGCTATGAAACATAGCGTCGAGACAGGTCGCCGAGTTAGCTGCGCGGGAGAGAGAGTCGAATGTCTAACCTGCTGGTCTGGTAATGCCATTCTTCTCACTGGCGCCCGTCGCTGTCCCATCATCGAGAAGGACCGACTGCAAATTGTCGGTGCTATCGCGGGGCCCCGCAGCTTCTAGCTCGATTCGAGAACGCACTTATCGTGTCTACAGGGGGGTTGACAGATGTGCTGCGTTCGTCAAAAGCACGCGAACGAGGCCCCAAGTCTTCCACGGAAGCAGAGTACAATGTATCTTCGGCATGCGAGAGTCGTCAGATGACCAGAAATGCATGCTGGTTTCGTTTAAGGCCGGCGCTGCCCGATCCATAGTCGTGGTTCCTGTCACCACTTCGCGGCTCCACGGGACGATTAGAAGCTTCTGTCACTCTGCCGGAGGACCAGTAGCGCGGTGAGAAATTACCACAGTGAGGCTACTTTGTTTACCTATCTTATATATTGTTAGCTCATGAACATCGTCTTGGGCTTGTCGAGGCTGCTGTGATTAGGAGTAAACGACACACTGCGTAGGAGAACTACGTCCGCGACATGTTTAGGGGTGCCTTATACTACTTCACCGACGGATGTTAAACATCCTTCTTATCACGGATGCTTTGGCCAAGCGAGGTTCTAGTAGACTCTGAACTATTCTATCCTGGACGTTTACTTGACTTCCCCCCATGGGGTAGGTAGTGGTTTGCCCATGTCTCCCTTGGCATGAGCAACCTTATGGTTTATGACTCCCACGGACACGAAAGCAATGGCCGCTGGTTAGCGATGCCAACTCGGCGGTTAACAGTTGTATGGAAAGCAAGAGTTGATGATACACATCTCACGACCGAGAAACGTCGTTCCACCTCAGCTCATCCGGCGACCATTCGTCTGCTGTACAGATGATAAGCAAATCACTCGTTTTACAACTTCCACTTCTCGTAACAACAATCATGTTCAGTCGTAGCTCGAGTTCCAGGTCTACTGGCCTGCTTGAGCTTGGCGCTACAGGCTGACGGTACCCTGGCGGCGACATGAATATATCGCTAGGCTGCAATCTCACTCCTTGCCCTTGAAAGAAATAAACCACGCAGGCATTGACACAAAATACCTAGATTTAGAGATACTCAGCATACTAGCACCCATGGAACATGGTGACAGGATCGACAAGTCTACATTCCGTCGCGATACATACCCTGGGTGTTCACCAACAAAGGTTTGCATTCGGCCATGAGATAGGACGGCATCAAATCATTGTGGTAGGATAACCCATCCTTAAACATGACTCGTCTCCATGTATCCCAAGTCCACAATGCTCCTGTCCTACCATCTCGGAGTGTGGGTGCTGCGTAACGCCTACTTGACTCGGGATGTAGACAACACCCAGCCAGCGCCTCCTCCGGGAGCTGTGACCACACGGGTTCGGCCTGGGCCTGCGACGTGCTCATCAAACTCTAACAACATGGCGATAAGTAGTGAGTTACAACCTTCTATACTACTTACCCAGTTTCTACCTGATCAGGGGCTCACCTAGCCGACTTTACCGTCCACTCACTGCAACAACTGATGAGACAGCCATCTGCGAGATCCCGTAACCCCTCGGTTGATGACCTCCGCGTAAAGTATCCTATTTGTGCTTCATACAAGCGAAATGAAAGCATTGGAGGTATGTTCGACTTCGGGGGAGCGGATTTTGTGTCCCATCGAGGCATGGATATAGGTAATCAACCAGGATTTAAAGGGTACAGCATACCCAATGCCGCTGGAATGCGGGTTTGTAGGGACTGAGACCTGTGTAGAACCAACCTGCGTCGATCATCTAGATACCCCAAAGATTCCTTTCTGGCGACACCGTCCACCCGATGTTGCTCTCTGACATCAACAAACCGCAGCCCGGCGCCCTGCACCCAACCCGCCCGCCGGTGGCCCGCGTCCGTACTACCAAGAGCCGCGGGCTTCTCCTGTGTCATTAGTTTGCTACACACCGTATTCAGGATGGCAACCCAGTAGGCCGGCTGTGCCTGTATGCATATTTCAAGGCTCACCAACAATGGCAAGTCAATTCGGTGGTTTTCATGGCACTCGTCTCATGAACACTTGTGGCACGTTCGAGGTGCAATGTTTTCCCTCTTTTCTATTATGGCAGTTTCTATCTGGGCTTGACTAATGGAGGCAGATGCTCCCGGAGAAGCTTGCTTTGGGTAGAGCCGGTTCAAGCAAGTCTGTCAGTATGGGATTTATCTGAAACAAACTATGCCCCTTCGTATGAAGACGGACCCTCGGAAAGGGCAGCTGCTCGGTCCCTGGCATCCCGCGTATCTTCGACCATGCCCTGCAGGAGCCCCGAAATCTTCTCCCGCACCATCTCCAACCGCTCCGACCTGTCCCGGATAATGACCGCGTCGCGAGCCACGTCTTCCAGGAGCGACCGGGCCCGGGAAGGTCCCCGTCCCCGTCCCCGTCGCCGCCGCCGCCCTCCACCCCCAGGGCCTCCTTGAGGTTCCGGAGCGAGAACCGCAGGCGGCCCCGGGCCGCGTCCACCTCGTCGAACTCGAGGCGCGCCTCCGACTGGACGAGGTTGCCAACGGCCACCAAAGAGTCGAACAGATCCCGCGTCGTGTTCTTCAGCTGCGTCTCCACAGTGCGCAGGCACAGGGCCGACGGGGCGAGGCCCTGGTACTTGGTGACCACGACGGGCGATTCGAGACAGGGGCACTCTTCGGCTGGGGTGCCGGGGGGCAGCTGGGCGCAGTGGTCGCTGGGGAAGACTACGAGTTGGCAGCGCGTGGTCTTGTGGCCGCAGGACTTGCAGACGCAGTGCGTCTGGAACAGGTAGGATTTGCACATTGTTGTGGTAGTAGTAGTGGTTGGCGGTGATGTTGTTCTGTTGTGTTGTTCGTGTGTTTAAACTGTACGTGTATGGATGGATATTCGTTGTTCTTGCATTTCAGCGTTTTCCTACATGGAGCAACATGGCCATGTTATTTATACCAATACGCAATTGAATATGAGGACCCCGTAGACTACCGTTGAGAGATAGTGAATGCGTATGTGTGTGTTGATGGATGTTTTCATCTGGTTTGGTTTGGTCTGGTCGAGCCATCACTACTCCAATATACTCACAACAACAAAGAAAAGCCGTTACGATACATCACCTCGATGTCTGGGAAAATGGCGTGTTCGTGGCTCAACTCCAGTGGTGGCTCACTTTAGCAATGCAGTATTATTGCTTGTAGTAACTGAAGTCATGAACGACAAAGATAGAGCTAGCTAGCCAATCGAACGGACTCTTACCCGCCCAGTTTTGCTGTTCCCCTGAGCCATTCGTACTGATCTCGTCATTTTGTGATTTCTACCCCCACGCAAACAACATCGTCATATAAAACAAAAGACTCAGAATAAGGACACACACCCAATATACAAACATTGGTATATGATGATGCTCGTAATCAGCATCGTGAGTCCTTCCCGCCGAGTAGTGAGGTTGGAGAGGAAGACGATCAACACATCCATGTAATCGGAAGCTTCATGCGTCTCCGCAAGAGGGTGTTTCTAGCAAGACTGACCATGGCTGGGATGAGGCTTTGATAAAAGCAATTGCAAATCCTTGGCCTGATTTGCAGCAACGCTGACCATGCAGCACAGTAAGACACGCCCGAAGGGCCCGGCAACCACTCATGTGTTTCGCGTACTCTCCTTTTCTGGTCTTCAGTGTCGGAAGATGACCAACAGTACATCGTCCCGCGCCCATCGGCTCCCAGGCGGACTTTGCCACGACAGGGAAGTACACGCGGTGGACATAACAAGAAAGTATCATGTTCCTCGAAGCCCCAAGTTCGGTTTGTTGGAGGGGCGGCACCAACTTGCCATATGTAATAGTAAACTCGATTGTGCGGATCCGATGCGGCTCTTGCCCGCCCCCATGATTTTGCAACATGCAGAGTGACTCTCGTCTCACCTCATCCAAGGCCTGTCAGAACTGATAGGGGCCTCGATAGGCATGGCCAGAGCCCAGTAATCGCATATGCGACCACGGCCGACGCTGCAGCCTTCGATAGGGCATCACGGAGCTTCCCCCCTTTCGCTGGTGCCCCGGACGATGTTCTCATCCAGCGCACAGTGTTTGTGTCTGATCAGTCTGCGATCCATCCTTCTCATGGGTTCTGGCATCCAGACGGCCACGTCAAATCACCGATGCACAAGCTTTCTGGTATTCGATTAGCGGTATTGGCATCGGTGAGGCATCCAGGTATAGCGGCGAGCATCCCACCTTAGCTCAGCCTTTTGGCTACCCAATGTTGGAACTGGCCCCTATCTCGAGCTTGAGCATGTCCCAAGTAGCGTCCCAAGTAGCTTTCCATGTACAGCCCCTTTACCAAGACAGAACAAGTCAACGTAGAAGTGGCTGTCACCAATGGAAAACATACAGTGTAGATTAGTAGGCCTGAAGAGCTGGATAGAAGGGTAAACCGCATCAAGTTATAATCACGGTGGATGGTGAAGTTCTGACATAGGAATGAGTGGGCAAAGGAGTTCCATGAGCCAGCCTTGTCGTGTCTATTTAGTAGCACCCGGGATTTACTGGATCATGACTTGCTAGCTATCGGCTCTCCTGTTGGCTTGGACACATGCACCAGCAAAAACAGTACAATATGCCGATATGTCTAGAAAAAGATATTCCCCCGGAACGGAAAACTCGCCCAGTCTTTGGTTATACATCACTCGCTAGGTGGCCGACCAGGTGATTGGACACCTACACTGCCTTGCATATACTGAAGATGCGCCTATGACCGGAGTTTCGTCGCCACTATGGTGAGTGGTTGTGATAATTGTTGCAGCCGGCCCTGCTGCGAATCGTCCGCATCACACACACAGTAAGGCACCGAAGCAACGGATACGGCGGTATGCAGCAGCGATGATTGATGCGGCTGAAGGACTCACACTTTTCCCGATCACGGAGCATGCAGGTAATCTCGACTGCGAAACAGGAGCCCGGAGATGAACTCTACAAACCACCTGCCGAAGTAGTAGCAGCAACACTGGTCTTGCCGGATTGGCTTATGGCTGGCTGTGAAGTGCCTGGTGGCGGTAGTTTCATACCGACCGATCTGGAAGAGGAGCACAGGCTGCGTAATCTGCAAGAAGGCCGGCTGCTCATTTGAAATCCCTGGGCAGCGATGCAGCAGATGCGCGTTTGCGTAAGAAGATGGTGTAGACGCCAAGAAAAGAACACGTCGCCGGCGGTGCGGAAAGTGTTGTAAAGTTCACCATGGGCCATCGTATGCTCGTATCGCAATCCTATTGTCGACCAAGAAAGTCCGTCCTCTCCGCCCCCATGTTCGAAACAAACAAGATACCGCATTTGTCGCCGATCGCTGCGTACAAGTGAAAGGGCCAGGGAGGCAAGGACAGGTACAGTAGGTGTAAGGGACTCGTCATGCGCCCCCCTTCACGGTTTGCCCAAGCATTGCTTGCGAGGTTTCTTGCCGCGAAGCCAAGGCGCACATCATTGCTTCTGTACGAGGCTTGGCAGCTGTGTTTCGGGTTTCGGACAGCGACTGGTCGTTGGGAGGAGGGGTGCGAGCGGCGGTATAGGGATGCCAAGACGGTGGGAAAGAGAGACAGGCGCACACAACACACGCATACATAGACACACACACACGCCTCAACCGCATCTTGGCGTAGGAGAAGCAGCAGCACTTCTTGTCTTCCCTGGTCGTGTGTGCTTCCGTCGAGGTAACTCCAATGAGCGAGATCCAAGACTTGCCAAGGCGGCTCTACATGTATTTATGTTTGTCTTGAAGCCTGGAGGGGAACGCAGGATGGCGGCCGGAATCCTGGTGTTCCGTCGATCACCTGCATTCGTCCACCAGCGAAAGACTGGTTTAGTCAGAGGCTTGGCAGGGACGGCAGAGAGGACTTCATGCGCCACGCATTGCTACGTACGCGAATGCCGACGATGGAAGACGTTGCTTTTTTACTACTAGTATTTCGATCTTCTTAACTTGGTCGAGGTAGGAGTCAGCGTACGACCAACGACGTGTTCTAGAAACCCGGCACTGCGACCGATCGATTCATGGCCGGCGGCAGACTCTCTCAGCCTAACAACACACGGTTTGGTGCCGCATGACAGACCCAAACGGAGGTGTGACGGGAAAAAGGGCTTCGGTGAGGTTGGGGGCCGCCGGCGGCCTCGAAGCTTAGGCAGGCCGAATGCTGGCACAATGACTCGAAATGATGTGCTTTGTAGTCAGCTATCCGGCGCATACTAACGCACCCATACCGCTTAAATTTCATATCTGCCGGTAAGTATCGTGAGCGCAGAGAGGTCATTCTGACATTCACCGCTGCTGCTGAGTTATCCGTCATATTATTGTATGCATACCCGTCAGGTATCCGATACTTCCACAAAGGGTCACGACCAATGATGGCTTCAGCTGACCTTGACCGATGGTTGCCCAGCCAGTGGGTGCGCTGTCGCTGCACTGTTTCATTTCATGGCCCGGAAGCCATGAGATGAAGCAACGGGTAAATTTGGACAACAACATCAACGTCTGTTGAACAACAACAAATTGCGCTGGCTGCTGCGCATGCTAAAATCTGGCGAATCGCCGGTCTGGGCCTCTTTCGACCTGGATTGAGACGGGACACGCCCGCCGATCGTTGTCCTCAGCCAAGAGCCTCCAATTAGGCTCACTGCCTCGCCAAGGCGGTTTGCTCAACCGTGATTGATCCTGCCATTTCACTGTAAATGATTGCGAAATACCATGCAACCTGTGTTTGATAATTTGATAGTCGGGAAGGCAGGCACACACACGACGAACTGCCAATCCGGAGTATTGCCAAGACGGCTAGGAACATTTCGTCCCTTTCCCTTCCCTCCCCCCAGATAATGCGAATGCGATCACAGCAGCAGCAGCAGCAGCAGCGGCGCAGCGCGGGTTCAACAAGATTCGACTTGTCCGGTCTAATGCAAGAGTAGCCCCAAGCAGCTCCAACCTGCAAGGTCACGAGACCGGCTGCTGCTGAACCACAAGAGCGACGATTTGAGGCAGCTGCATGTTGAGCCACACACACTCCTCGAGTTGTTCCTTTTGAGCGTGCGTGGGGGTCATCTGTAACGTAGGTAGCGTGGTAGGTACTGAAGAGACTGTACTGACCGACTTGCAACAAAGACGTCAACTGACTACTGGCGACTGGTTGCCGAGACTCGTCAAGAAGCACACACGGCTTACCCTTTTCGTTCGAACCGACACGCGCCGGGCGAATGGATGGTAATCACATCTCAGGACTTGGCCTTTTGTTCGCTGTCAAGGGTCGTCATACGAAAGCAGACACCGACACCAGCACCAAGTCCAATGGTCCATGGTGGAGAGGACAGCAATAGGACAAGAAGGCCACCAACAAAGCGAAGTAGGTTGACTATTGAATCGAAAAGGGAAGCAAGCTACGCCTACACGGGATTTTGATCGCTGTATCTAACCTTACTCAGGCTTCCGTTCTCGTCCAGCTCGAGCCCAGCAGCCAATGAGGAAGGGCCATTCCCCGGCGTTGCAATCCAAAGCTAATACCGCCATGTCATGCAAACCAGTATACTGCTGTATACTTACACAATTTGGTCATTCGAGTCAAGGCTCAGGGTTCAGCAGATCTGTTGAGCAGAGCAGATCAGAGTCGCATAGAGCATGGAGTTAATTGTCGGTGTGAACAATCTCTCGAATTGTGCTCCATCAGCCTTTAATTAACAGACTCACGTATAGATACCTCGCCGGGTTGGCCATGACATGAATACCCATGATGCCTATGCCAATGTAGGTAGCCGAGGTTTGCCTGTCTCGCTCGCTCGGGTCCAATGCGCCAAACTCGGGTTATCTGATGTGTGAATATTGATTGGTATCCAGGCGTTATCTCTGATGTGGACTACAAAATCAGACAGGCAGCGCGTGGTAAGTGGTATCATTCACGGCCGGTCCACAAGATCGCAAAAAGGGAGCTAGCCTAGTCCCCTGGTGTCGCCTCAATATCTGCTGTTTGATTGGTATGGCTAGGAGGCCGAAATTACGCTTTTCAATACTTGCGAGATCGAGTGCGCTCCAAAAGGAAGCCAAGGCGCCCCGGCCTCTCCAGCTCCCCATACAGATGAATGATGCAATCGCGATAGCCAGCATCATCAGGGTCGCCGCAGCGAGTTCGGAAGTCCTGCCCAGACAGATGATGTGCACGCCAAACTTACGAGTACGCACAAGGCGGATCCAAGGCGCACACAGAGTCGCGAGGTGGTATTTGATTTGACAGAGGCCGAAGGCGCCGGGCTTGGAGCCCCCCCACCTAGCCCTCCCGAATGACGCAGGACCAGGCCATCCCATCCATGCCACCTTAAGTTGACGCGCTGACAGGGACTGGCTGGCATCCACAGCATCGTCAGACGGCACCCCGTTTTTTATATGGCTGTCCACTGTCCGCTGAGAAACATCGCCAATCACTAGGGGCGAAGACGGCCCTGATATGGAATATTAATAAGGAGGTTTAGCAAGTCCGCGGTATCGCGTCCATACGACATAGCGAGCCAAGGAGAAGCATAAGCAGAATCGGATCAGGTCAGGTAAATTGTACGTTCGGTACTCCGTATATGAGTTAATAATAACCCAAGTTTGCTCCTTCCCGTACACACAGAGTACGATCGACAGGTTTCTTGTTTCCTGCGGTCTGCGAACACAGGGAGCCATGGTTTCTGGCCATTAAAGACTATTGTACGGCATGGTATCCATCCATGGATTTGTGGTCGGCAGTGCCCTCTGCCGGACATTGAGAACAGCACCAAACATCTGGAAACATTATTTTGCACCGCAAGCCAAGCCCGACGCACAGATGGGAGGAAAGACAATTTCTCTTACAATATATGCAGCCTCTAAGGCTAAGTGTGGAAATGCGTGCTCGCCAAGCCGTGTAAGTGTCCGCCAAGCACCACTGGCTGTCAATGAAACGGTCTTGGTATCGTCAATTCATAGTTAGGCGGTCTTGGACTGTTGATTGCAATTAACACCTTCGGCTCTCCGTTTGACACCACCAAGGCCGGCAAGTGCCAGGATCGCCAGACCGGAGTTCTTGGCGCGCTCTTGACAAGGAGAGGAAAGAAGTGGAAGAATGCTGCCAAGGCTGCAAGGCAGGAACTGAAAATGGAGCGTTGAATTCAACATTGTCGGAAAACATTGTCTGATCTGATGGTCGTCTGCCTCTGCATTGCTTCGCCCAGCGCGACCGCAGCCCGTCTCGGACGCAAGATGGTGAGTCTCCAAAATTGTAGGAAGGGCAGGACCGAATACTCGGCATGGATTAACCGGAACAGGGGGATCGTATATTGCCATTCCCAGCCCTTTGCTTCCGGTGCAATACAGTCGCAAACTGATCTGATTCGCCGAGGCTTGCACCGTCAATTCCGCCCTCTCAGGCCATAGCAACCGTCGTGAACAAGGGGAGACCTCCGTACATAACATTACCTACATAACAGCATACTTATTCAGGACTGAAAATCGCTCACTGCATCTCACTCTCGGAGTGTTGCTCGCACTGTATCCACTGGGTGGGGGAGGGGGGCTCCATTGAAGGCAGGCCTTATATTACAGCCGAGCAATTTGCACTCGGAGTGTTGAGGCAAGTATCAATGACTTTTACTTGTCTGATGTGCCGACTGTGTGCTCTCAAACGAGTTGAATTCCTGAGCAGGTCTGGGTGTGTTGAGTTATGGCTTAGAAACTCTTGGCTCGACTCTGACTTTTTGCCAAGCAAATGCCCTCTTGCGGGCCCTATCTCGATTCTCGAGTCTGATTGTATGTATGCGTGTATGCCTGGCTGGTAGCGTGGTAGGGTGGTAGGCGGGCTCCGTGGCTCTTGCGGCTATGGAGCCCTTTCATGCTGTCAGAAAATACCGCCGAAACTTTGGCCCTCTCAGGAAACAAAGACAAGCAGAAAGCCAACACGCCAGCCAAGCCTCCCCCAAGTCCATAATCTCTTTTCCCGTTGCGGCAAGTCAATCCTCGAAGCGCCCACCAGCAGCTGGCCTCTGCACTTGGGGCCCCAAACTTGGCATCGCGCCCATTCGCTCCCGTTCAATCTGCACACAGTATCAGGACGAACATTCCATAACTCTTTTGTGTAACCTCCACATAGGAGAGGTAAGTAGATTTGTATGTAGGTATCGAATACTTCTTTTCCATGTCTCGCCTCGGTCCTCCAGAGCGTGCGTTCCGTCTATAGGTGCAGTTTGGCTACTACGCCTGCCTCCCATGACATCCGGCTGGCCGTGTGCCGCGTACGTACATGTATCTATCTGATCTCATATCACATACTACCGGAACATACAGTCATTACATATATCTGGAAATAAAATAAATGTTTCTCTCTAGGGTTTAACACACTAAACCCTCACGACTGCATCTGCAATGCCCCCATGTCGTATTTGCGCTGGGCACTCTGGGCACTCACTCCATCCCACTTACACGCATATGTAACGCTAGTCGACCTCGTCCCCGCTTCATCGAAGAAAGACCCCCAGACGAACAAGTTTAGCGCAGGTTGTCCTGCAGCTCATATTGGCATTGCTCCGAGTAATACCTACTTGCTTACCGAGTAGGTACTCGAGGGGACATACTTGAAGCTTAGTTTGGATGGGGGTGGGTATGTGGAAGGAGAAGAGTCGCAGTCGAGTAGAGTAGGGGAGTGTATGTGTGAGTGTAGGTTTAGTGTGACCGTGAAGAAGGGTTCCTATCCTTCTTTTTTTGGTCTCATGTTTATAACAGCACTGCTTCCCCCCCCCCCCCTCGAGACATATACTCCTGGACTTGCCTCTTATCTTGTTTCCCAAATCCTGAGTGTCGATTCTGCCCATTACTGTTTTCCTTCGCCTTGGCGCGAAGATCTTGGCTCTGGGCATTATACCAAAAGCAGGGCTACACAGCAGCAACCATTACCTGTTGGTGGTCGTATATGCCCCTCCTCTCCCCCTCTACTTGCTCTTGGTATCCGGACCCCCCAGCACAGGACTGGACCAGACTGGACTTACAACAACTTTACCTAAAAGTTAGTACCTTGCGTGCGCAACCTGCCACTATTCGATCGCTGCACCGAACATTCGAAGAAAAAGCCAAGAAAAGGGGGCTTGCCAACATCACCGATTCCGTGTGTAAATCCTTCATCATCTTCGACGATCTGCCCAGGCAGTGCTATTCTTTTTTTTATAATTACACGAGTCATCATTGCCTCATACCCTCAACCTGGGTCAACTTGGCACTCCGATTTTCCTTTCTCACTTAAGACCTCCTTCCCCTCGGCCGGCCTATTTCTCGCAGAACGAGTGTGTCTACTTCGGCAGCCCCGAACCGAGCCTTTGGAACGAACGAGACGGACCACCGCGGATTATCCATCGTTCTCGATCTATCTCCCCTTACGAAAGTCTCGCTGCTACCACACACTACGACTCTGGCTACGCTACTTGCCCATCAGTTTGTTCCGAGTGATCCATGGTTCAAGCATAAGGTTCCACGGTCTCGATCTCCTCCCACCCTTGGTTTGGGCCTTACAGGGATTCGCAATTGCGACTTTTTGGTGTCGTTCGTTCGTCCGCTAGCATAACGACGGCCAACTCTGTTTATTATCTCCAGCACCACAGATAAGCAGCCGGCTTAGTGAAAATCTGGGCCTGCCTGAGTAAGAAGAATCTGGAGGGTTCTTTTCGTTGGCGACGGAATTTCTTCAGTTCTAGTCGCCTTCCATCTACATCTTCGACTTTTTTCGACCTTGCAGCAGGTACAGCCGGTCCAATCGGGCCTGCTCGACGGATTCCACGATGGCCAGCCCTCGAACCATGGTGGCTGCCGCCCTGTGCGGCACCCCTCCCACACACTTACAGAAGAAGACGCAGACGCAACAGCGCCAACGACTGGTGCTGGTCCTGGCACTGGTGCGAATGGGACCAGAGCCGCCCCTCCTCCGATGCCGAGAAGCCGAATCTCGTCATCATCAGCTGCCACAATAGGTATGTTCCCGATCCTCTCTTCCTTGTCTTTGCAATCGCATGTTTGTTTGATCTCTTGTTTCCGGGCCCCCCTTGTTGCCCTTGCCCTTGCTTATCTAGCTATATATTAGGTACGTAGCATGCTAGGAATTTTTTTCCCCCCCTTGGGACAACGGTTCAAGTTATTAATAATGCGTTGGATCCACAGACAATGACGACTCCCTTTTGACCTCGTCGCCCTCCAAGTCTCACTTTACGTGTGCTCCTATTCCCATCCTACAACCACAACAAAGCCAGAGCCACGCAGGACTTTCCAATAACAGCTACCCTGCGTCGAGTCTCTCTTCGTCGCCACGCCGTTACCCTACAGATCTGAGTGGCCCTATCCCCGAAGAGGACGATGAAACCGAGAGCGAGTCGGCAAACGAGCCAATCACCCCTGTAAGCGGCAGAGAGTCGCGAGAATTCCAGACCCTGTTGGATCTCCCAAGCAGCGACCAACGGCAACTCGAGACTGGATTGATCGCTTCCCCGGATATTGTTGCGGACTCTACTACTACTACTACTACTCCCAATACTGGAGAAAGCACTTCTACTACTACCACGACCACTTCCGCGGCGGCTACGGGCTTGTCGCAAAAAGCCTACAGGAGACCGCCGCCCTTAGTAGTGGAAACTGCAGCCACCCCACCACGGGCGCCACAGCGCCAGGACCCAAGCAGCAGTGCAACCGACGCTGGGTCTGGGCAGCTGATTGAGGACCAATCCCCTAAAGCCTCTAAATCCCTCACACTTACAGCAGCCAATAATCCCACTTGCAGCGCTACCAGCCCCGAGCCCACCTCAAAGTTCGGCCAAGAAACGCCCACCTCGACGTCACCTCGCTCGGATTGTTCGCCCACCAACTCCAATCGCACATCTTTTGTTTCCCAGTACCAGTACCAGCAACCTTCCCTGCTAGAACAACAACAGCAACAACAATACCAATCCGAGCACCCTTCAGAGGCCTCGCCGCCTCCGAGAAGACCTTCGCTGGGCAATCTCTCACTCAGAGGAGCCTCCAAGTCTTTTCTCGGTGTCGGCACCAAAATGACTTCCTTGTTCCGGCGATCCGCCTCCAACGTGACTGACGGTGCGACTATGGAGTTTCGCGAGCCCGTCTACCAGAACGGCGGTGCTGCTGGTGCCGTGCTGGATACCACCACCTCGAATACACCGGCCAAGGCCACCCCCAGCAGCAGTCGCCGCTTCTCCTTCCACCCTTCGCGTCCTGAGACCCGCTCCAACAGTCCGCCCTCGCCGGCCTCGCCGGCATCAAAGGATGCCGGATCGGTGCCGTCGTCGGTTCCCTCATCGAGCGATTTCCTTAGTAACAAGAAGAAGACTCACACCGGTTTCTCTCTGCGCTCTCGCGTGAACTTCGTCAGCGGTCCCCGGAAAGAGATGCGTCGCACGCGCAGCGTCGAGCGCTCCAAGAAGGCTCAAGAACACCTGGACCTGACCCGGCAGCCATGGGCTCTACCCCCTGACGCCGGGACAGGCATGAAGGCGCGGCGTTTGAGTCTGAGTCTTCCCGATGACTTCACCGTTGACGTCGCCGAACTTCTCAAGGAGTTCGAATACCAACACAAGCTGCTCGGCCGCCACGGCAAGCATCTCGGCAAGGGCGCCACGTCCAAGGTCACATTGATGGTGCGCAAGGGCTCACCTGGTGAAATGTATGCCGTCAAGGAATTCCGAAGCAAGCGCAGTGTGGAATCCGACAAAGACTACCAGAAGAAGATCAAGTCGGAGTTCAGCATTGCCAAGAGTCTGCACCATCCCAACATTGTCGAGACTGTTCGATTGTGCACCGATCACGGTCGCTGGAATCACGTCATGGAGTACTGTTCCGAGGGCGACTTGTTCAGTCTTGTCTCTAAGAAGTACCTGATGGAAGAGGGACGTGAGGTGGATCGTCATTGTCTGTTCAAGCAGGTGTGCCAGGGTATCCATTACTTGCACTCAAACGGCATTGCCCACCGCGACATCAAGCTTGAGAACCTTCTGATCACCAAGGACAGCAAGGTGAAGATTACCGACTTTGGTGTCTCCGAGGTCTTTTCCGGCATCCATCCCGGTCTGAGGGAAGCTGGTGGTCAATGTGGCCAGGGCATGAACGGTGAAATCCGACTCTGCAAGCCTGGCATCTGCGGCAGTCTTCCTTATATTGCGCCCGAGGTCCTCAGCAAGCAACGCGACTATGACCCTCGCCCGTTGGATGTCTGGAGCTCTGCCATTGTCATGATCTACCTGATTTTCGGCGCCAACATTTGGGAGAAGGCCGAGTGGCAGAACGATGCCAAGACAGCAGGTCAATACAACAAGCTCGTTCTCGCCTACGAGAAGTACAACGCCAGGGTCGCCAAGAACCCCGATGCCACCAAGGATGCGCTGCCTCACCTCGACGCCTTCGACTACTGCGTCAAGCCTCTGGCTCTTCGACGTCTGTTGCTGAAGATGCTCAACCCGGACCCGGAGAAGCGCTGGACCATGGCCGAGGTCGTTACTTCGCGGTGGTTCAAGACTATCGAGTGTTGCCAGATGGACAGCTACGATGATCCGGTCAAGTTTATCGATGCATCCAAGAAGAACGCGACCATCAGCACGGCAGGCAAGATCTACTGCCACAACCACCTGCCTCCGCAAAACCACGGCCACGGACTTCCTCCGATGCCAGGCAAGGCAGGATACTAGAGGAGACTACGTTTGGTGGATGGCGATTTCTTGCATTTTCTTTCGCTTCTCCCATTTCGCCATGAAAGCCCACGATAAGTCGGTGTGGGCTTTGAGACCTGCCCATTCACTCTCAAGACCATTGGCATAGAGCGGCGTTACGGTATTCACATTGCATGACACAAGGGGGCGGTTTATCATTTGGGGTGTTTTCCATTTGTTTGGTCTTGATTATAGAACCGGCGCATTCAGGGCTTTTTCTTCTATACCCCCCATCGATTTTCTAGTGTTGAAGATTGCGAAGGGTCGTACAATGAATGATCTTTTCCCTTCCGACCGCATACATAATCCTTACCTCCCCTTTTTCTCAGAGTGGTCATGTGCACTGCTGTCTAGGGGCGAACACACAACTGTATGACTGCAACGCAAGCATGTGCTTGTTTGACAGTCATTATGTGTTGACATGAAGGCGTGAAGTAGAGGCACACGAATACAGACAAAAAAAGATGCGCGGCAAAAGAGAATTGACGGTCGGTTACAGAACTTTTGGTTGGCAGCTGTTCCTCCGACTACACTTGCGGAGGATATCTCGGGCTTGATTTACAGCTACACATGGTAGAGCGAGGCAAGCCATGAGACGATGTGCTGATGGGGTGTGTGGCTCTAGATTAGCAGATAGAGACCAACTCGATTGGCACTCACGCCACTAATAATAAACCATGAAAGAAAGTTTTCAGATCATCATGAAGCTGTGCTTGTGCCATGCCTTCTTATCTCCTGCTACTACTACTATCTCGGCTGGTCCCAAACGAACTTGTTCAGTCCGTCGGCGCGGCCTTCCATATTGGCAATTACTTACAGTAAGCCCTATCTACCTACCAACCTGCGCAAAGATTTCAGGCTGATGGTGTTCGGTCGTCGGCACCCCGGGATTTGGCGCCAACGCCAGCGGGCTGGGATCTGGGTCGCTAGCGCACCTGCAGCCCATCGAAAATGGGATGGATGCATCTGATGTTGTTTTGGTTTGAGGAGTACTGCTATGTAAATTGAATGGCCATCTACAGTACACATGTGGCCAAATACTACACACCAAGTAAGTGGTGCATCGGAGGTAAATCGTCAGGTAGGTCGACAGGTTATTCTTTCTCTTTTGGGTCACCTCTTGACAAGCAACTTTGGCTACTGCATTGATGACCACCTCCTGGCTCATACTGTCTCTGCCATTATGGCATCTTTGGGCCTTGTCTTTAATTACATATTTCCATGTATAAGTTTCGCGTGCTATATACATCACGTCGCAGTACTTACTTCCTTTTTAATAATGCTACATACCACCAAATTCAGGTTTCTGGAGCGGGTGATCAACGTCGTCTCCTTACAGCACCACACCACCCCTCCAGCTCTTCCTCCTCGGACGTATCTAAGCGCGAGGGGGTGGGTGGGCAGAACAAGCCTTTTAGGGGCCTGCATCATGCGTCTCTTACAGTAAATCTGTTCGTTCGGTACGCTCGCGTGGTGCCCGCCCGCCCGCCCGCACGCACTGGCACTGGCGCCGTTCTTCAGCCCAGCCTAGTCGTACCAAACGCAGGCAGAGCGAAGAGATCACCGACTTACATGTTGTGTAGCGAAATAAGTAGGTTGCGTCTCTTTCAATTTCCTGAAATTTGAGATGGCAAGTACGGAACGCTATAAACATGGCGAAACGGCTTCTCGGAGTTTGTTGCTTATGTCAGACTACTGACAAAGGCTTGGGCATGAGATGAGGTGCCGTATCCGGTCGCCCTCTCATTCCCGTCGACATATCCGGATTCTCGAAGCCTGCTTTGCTTATTTCCCCCTGACATGGCATGATGGCATAGCATGGCACACACACACACACTTTCTCTCTCTCTCTCCTCTGCCCTGGGAGACCGGCGCCATTAAAGCGGGGAAGGAGGGGACTTGGCACTCACCGTCTTTTGTTGCTTGGCTTCGTCTGCACTCCATGGTTCCTGCTCGGTAAGCCGATTGGATGGCGATGACGACGCCAGATGGATGTTTGGGAATGGATGGATGGATGGTCCTGTAGGGAAGGAACGGTTCAGGTTCGGATCCAGCAGCAACCATCACCACATCATCATATTCCGTCACGCCCCTCTCCCGTGCTGCCCCCTCCTCTCTCTCGTTACTGTTGAGTGGTTGCCAAACCAGTGGGATGGGGTAGGGTAGCAGAGGACCAAAGAAACAAGTACTATGAGGGATTTCGGACATCCATCCATCCATCCATCCATCAATCATGGAACGCGACGACAGCGACCAGTTCGTTCATTCCCGTCGCTTTGCAGCCCGCTTGGAGGAATCGGGCGAAAAAAGATGGTCGTCGACAAGTGTTCAAGGCTAGCGCCAAGCCCGGGGCTGTTGATTCGTGCCCGCAGCTGAAGCCCGGTAAAGCATTCAGCCGGTGAAGGGGAGGAGCTGCAGTGCTTGCTGTTGTACAGTAGCATCATCATCTTTGGGGGCGCGTTTTCTTTTCTTCGCTGTAATGTCTTGCCGGGGGACGCGGCGGGACGTATCAGCATCACCTACTCCTGTAAAAGCTTCCTAGCACGTTACGTGGTAGTACCATGTAGGGGTGGGGGGGGGGGGTATCAGCCGACTATGCCGTCAGCTCTCTAGCATTCTGCATGGGGGGGAAGCCAGAGAAGCTTGGTGAAGCTTGTTTCTACACCCACTGGGCGTAGCTACATGCAATAGTACCTGCTGGGCTATGTTATGTTCCTGGTACCTCTTTGACCTGTTGTCGTCGTTATTGCTGGTGTTGGGGATGGAGGGGGGCAGGGGCCCTGGTTGTCATCGCGACGCCGGCCAGCCAGCCAGCCAGCCCAATGTGGCTGTCGGTCGTGTGTGCTCGTTTCGGGGGCTGTCAGGTAGGTATGCATTTATCGTAACGTCCATCCCGCCTCCATGCAAATACCCATCCCTCCATACATACGTGCATACCTCCTGTACGTTACACGTGTATGCGCATTGCGGAGAGGGAGAAAAGGGGCGGCAGCAGCGGTGCTTTCGTGTCGTACGTACCCCGGTTGGAGGTACCGGCCCTGCTGTGCTACCAATCGCGCATCTACGGGTTAGCCCGTACAGTATGTCCGATTTGGGGAGGGGCCGGGCGGGACCCCGTGGTCGTTGGCGGTGACTCGCCGATATTTTGCGGCCAAATGATAAATAGCAAGCAACACAAAGCGAATAAATCGAGCCGCCGTAAGAAATCTCCTCCGACCGACACCAATCGGGCTTTCTCATTCGTGTGTTGATCTAACAAGAGGTTCTCCACACGCTTGTTTTCTGCATGTGTCAGTTCCAGTTGTCAGCCTCATTTCCAAAAAATGTGAGTCAAACAAAACGGCCATCAAATGTCCGTCCCGCGGGCGTTGGAAGCTGATCTGTCTGTCTGAGTGACCCCCAAAACTGTAATGCCGCCCACCGGTGGCAGCACATGGCGTTTTTATGGCTTGGCTGCAGTCGTAGTGGTCACGCGACTCAATTAAATTTTCTCTCCTTCGCCCTGCCGCCCCTGGGCCAGCTTGCAGCAGGAGATAAGGTAAGGCTCCTCACGTTTTCTAGGCGCCGCATGCAGCTTCTTCAGGCATGCCCGCAGATGCCATGGCCGGGACCAGCTTGCGTCTATAGCCAGTCGTCTCAGCATGTGCGCTGGCTGGCCTCTATTACTGGACCGGAGCCTCGTCCCATGGTTCCTGAATTCACGATGGCTTCATCCGTCGCACTATTGCTCGCTCATTCTGAACTTTAACGATCCCTAAAGAACATCACCGGGCATGGCGCATACGGCGGCGCTGAACAGACGAGCTCAGCCAGCGATCACGCTGCATACTGGCCTTCTTGGCTTGCTGGTGGTGTCTGAATCATGGTGCAATACGATAAGAGAGAAGTACTGTAACCAAGTAAGTGGTTGTCACTTCATCTACGCAACGGTCCGCTTCTCCGGTAACCCAAACACCCAACAAGGTTGAAGTCGGGAGAATGGGGGTCAGGAAACGTCTCGGTCATCCACAATCGGCTCTGGCTAGACGGCGGTGGATTGGCTTACTCGGGAGGATAGGAGAACGACACGATAGTAGACTTGGAAACACTCCATGCATGTACTTTTGCCCTTGATGGTATCTTCATGCTAGAGATGAATGGTACTGTCGTAGATACGATCCCCAGGCGTCTATGTGCGGTGAGAGGTTCGTTGGGACTCCTCCGTCGTCCCCAGAAACGTCAAGGCCGCCGCCGCGTACCCATCCAGCCCCACCCGCAGCGTCGGCATGATGGCGGGCGCGAAGAGCGCCGAGTGGTTCGACGGGATGCTCTCCGCGAGCGGCCCCGCGCGCTCCGCCCGGTCCCACGCCGCCGCGTCCACGCCCCCGTACAGGAAGAAGCAGTACGGCCGCCCCACCGCCGTGGCCAGGATGCTGAAGTCCTCGCTGGCGGCGAACCGCGGGATGTCCCGGTCGTACCGGCAGTAACACTGCTGCTGAGCCGGGGCACTACCAACACCCTCCTCCTCCTCCTCCTCCTCCTCCTCGTCCCCCCTTTTCGTCGTCGTCATCTGCTGCTTCGTCCCCTCCCCAAAGTGCGCCGCAAACGTCTCCTCCACCCGCGCCGTTACCCCCCTCATCATTAACCGTCAACGGAAACGCCCTCGTCGTCCGAAAGTCCGGCTCCCGCGTCGCCTGCGCCCCCACGCACTCGGCCCGCACCACCTCGCGAATGCGCCGCAGCAGCCGCTCGCGCGTGCGTTGGCTCACGGCGCGGCTCTCAACCGCCAGCGCCGCCTCGTCGGCGATGATGTTCTCGGCGTCGCCCGCGTGCACGCTCGCGACCGTGACGACGGCGCTGTCGGCCGGGTCCGTCTCGCGCGCGACCAGCGTCTGGAGTTTGAGGATCGCGCTCGCCGCCATCACGACCGGGTCCACGGCCGCGTGCGGCATCGACGCGTGCCCGCCGCGGCCGTACAGCGTCACGCGCATACTGTCGGCCGACGTCGCCACGAGGCCCCTCCTTGTACCGATGACCCCGGTCCGCGCGGCGCCCGTCACGTGCGCGCCCAGCACGACGTCCGGGACGGGCACGGCGTGTTTGTTGGGGTCGTACAGGCCGTCGTCCACCATGGCCTGCGCACCCGTGCCGCGCTCCTCGGCCGGCTGGAACGCGAGCACCAGGGTCCCGCGCCAGGCATGCCGGCTGGAGACCAGGGTGCGCGCCGCGCCCAGCAGGCAGTTCGTGTGCATGTCGTGGCCGCAGGCGTGCATGACGGGCTTGTCGGCGCCGTCGCGGACGTCGCGCATGCGGCGCGTGCTGGCGTAGGGCAGGCCCGTCCGCTCGAGCACGGGTAGGGCGTCAATGTCGGCGCGGAGCAGCACCGTGGGATATCCTCCTCCTCCTCCTCCTCCTCCTTCTTTGTGGTCGTTATTATTGCGCAGGATAGCTGCGAGGCCGTGGCCGCCTATGCCCGTCTTGATGACGAAGTCGGGCGAGATTTTCCGGAGCTCCGACGCGATGGTCGCGGCCGTCTCCTGCTCCTGGTTGGAGAGCTCCGGGTGCTCGTGGAAGTGCTTGTAGAGGTCCTGCAACGGGCCCAGGTCGGGCCGGTGCTTGGCCACTAGTGACGATATGGAAGCCATGACGGGCAAAGCTCTGGAGGGTTTGGGAAGTTTATTATGGCAGACTGGACCTATGATTGGAGACGAAGTATAGTAGTTATGTATGTACGATGGTCGGTTTACTTGACTCTCCCTGGATACCAACCCTGACGAAGTCGCGCAATGCCGATCTCGAATGGGCAGAGATGCACCAACTATTAATAGTGACTCACCCACGATGCAATGCTGATCCCAGCAGCACAAGACGAAGGTTAGTTCAATGAACCGGTTGGCGGAAAAATACGGAGTGACCAGATGAGGATGCGCCGCAAACAGTGGAGTTAGATGGATGACTGTTAACAGGTCGGGCGGGTTATACGTAACCCAGCCGGACATACCCGCTTGACTACACTCCCGCCCGCATCCGGCTTCGGGGCGGAGATGTGTGTCATTGGTAATAACATGAACTTATAGGCTAATGAGAACTATGTTTCTGATGTTTATGACGCGTCCCTGATTCTATAGCTGAGTGATAGGTCCGGTCTTTGACTACTTGAACGGAACAATTCTGACACGGGGGAGGGATGCATAATAGGACGCAGTCACACAGCGTCACTTCAGGGTTATCTGATATGTTAGCTAGCAAATCGTTCCTGGCATAGAGGGACTTCCTCTGACGGGATGAAACCCCAGCCATCGATGGATGGGAGGGATGACTGTTCTTGTGCTTTGTATTACGATAATCCTCTACTGTATGATGATGCCCCGGCGGCGGGAATCTCGAGGCCATCGTTGGTTGGATGTTTGCCCCAAGGAAGGACGATGCCTAGGCAAGCTACGTGAAACCTGTCAACTCCACCGGGTAATCTCGCATCAGCTCTGGTATGTAAGAGGCCATCTAGCTCAAAATGGTCTCTTGCCCGTACAAGGTCCATCATGGAGCCCAAAATACATATACATTGAGGTAGCTAAAGTTCGCACTCACTTGCTGGGCTCGGGCTATACCCTATACAAGATACAATCAGGGGCGCAGTTAATACACAAAGCCATGTTGCCGAACACCTACCTGGTCTATTTACTTCCCCTGAAAACTAAACAGCAGCCATGTAGCAACCCGTTGTATCTTCATTCGCCTTGTTAGTAAACTGAGAAGGTAGGATCTTGGGCACCCCAAGCTCTACACCCACAGCCAAAACGACACAGGTGATCATAATAGACAAGACCCCGGATGAGTTTATATGAGCTGTAGTCTGGATTCCCGAGGGCTATTCTTTTGGCATCAGTACCCCTGATCAAGATGCTGTACATGCTGGACGCGCGGAACAGCATGCAGTCATACGTTGAATTAAATATTCCAGAGAGAGAGAGAGAGATATATATATATATATATGTCTTGGGAGGTAAAGAATTTAGAATAACTTGATAATAATCTCTTTCTCACACACTCAGCTAAGCTTCTTCCCCCATCAGATCCGCCAATTCATCCAGCAGCTCAACCGTCTCCGCCGGACTCGCGATCCACGCCGTGGTGCCGACGCTGCGCGCCTTGAAGTCGTTGGACCCAGCACTCAGGAACTGGTCGCCCACGTGCAGCGTGTTCTCGCCCCGGATCATCTGCCCGCCGCCGCCGCCGAACCACTTCTGGCACACATTGACGCCCCAGCTCTTGTCGCCGATATCGACAAAGACGTCGCGCCCGCCGTTGAAGGCGCAGAAGGGCACCGCCGATTTACTGTTCTTGTCGCCGTAGCGCCCGGGCCCGCCCGCCGCCACGCTCATCTCCAGGATCTTCTGCACCACCAGCACCGTCTCCTCGAGCGACTCGCGCGGGATGCGGTGCGCCGGGCTCGTCGGGATGATGCCGACGGCGCGGTCCTTGCGCATGACCTCGGCCGGCAGGTTCATCGTCTTGATGCAGTCGCGCAGGGCCGCCTCGGCCACGTCCAACAAGGCCGCGATGGCCGCGTCGGACCACGCCGCCATCTCGGGCGTCAGCCAGCGGTCCCGCGGGATCGGCGCCAGCAGGTGCGGCGAGCTGGCGCTGAACTCGAACAGGTAGTTGGCCTCGCCGCCCATGATGAGGATGTTCTGGCGCTGCTGGGGGGTCAGGTCGTGCGACTGCGCGATCGTGTCCAGGAGCCCGTGCAGGCGGGCGTAGTACTTGTCCGCCGTCGTGTAGCCCGCCGCCGTGACGATCCCGATCTTGACGTTCTTCCGCATGAGGTCGATCATGCGGGGAATGACGGGGCTGTCCGGCAGCAGCGACTCGCCATCGTCGTAGAGGGTGACATCACCATCGAACGTGGCTAGTTGCAGGGTACCGTAAGTCGTCACGGCCATGATCTGGGCCGAGTTGAGGATCAAGCGGACATCGTTGAACGAAGGCGACACGAAGCGCCTCGAAGAGATGAACCGTTTCCTGTCCTGGTACTTGAAGGCCGCCTCGAGCGGAAGCCTTGTGAAGAATTGGCCAACAGTCGGCACGAGCAGCTTCAATTTAGATGGGAAGGCTCTTGCGTCAGCTTGATGCGCGACTTGAGTGGTGTACCCCGTCAGCTACACGTGATTGAAAGGCAGACCAAGAAGAGGACTACCGCCCTCGACGGACTTACTATGATCGTCGAGCATGAACTCAACATCTCTCATGATTTCGGCATATCGGCGGTGTGCCTCCTCGGACATGTGGGTGAAGCTGGTGCCGGCGGTCTGGAAGACGCCTGTTGGCTGGGAGTAGAGCACGAAGGGCACAGCCAGGAGGCCCTTGATCCATTCTGCGACGGGTTAGTAATACATCTACAGAGAGTGGGTTGAGTTGATCTGCTCTGGGTGCTTTCCAGGAATTCACGGTCGATAATGGCAGGTGATATGTTGGCGGCATCACTTGTCTCGGCTCTAGGAAGCGCCCGAGCCTGCTACGAGATGAGGGGTTGTCCCAAGGAGAAAGGCGTGGAATAAGGAGCTAGAATACCTATGAATTGGTCTCTCCTGTGTGTCTTCAGGGCATCTAGTGATGGTTGTTAATTGCTGTCTAGACGTTGGCATTGGGATGGAATGTCACCTACACTCGACTCTGTACCGGCTGGTCATGGTTGGTGTTGATGAGGCGCTCTCGGGTTGAACTACTTAGGAAAGAATATAGTGAGCCAAATAGGGAAGTAATATGTTTGAAAAAGAAGAACGAGGTAGCGCTTAGGGTATTACAATAAATGTAGGAGTAATGAAGCGACGGTGGGTATCACGATGCCAATGGTCGGTGTGCATGTGTAGTTGTGTCTGGTTCTGTGTCTGTGTTGTTGTCTGGGGGGGGGGGGGGAAACGGGGGAGGAGTCGGCAGCCAGCCAGGCGGAGGTCGCCGGTTGCCATTCCTGGTGACCGCCTAGTCATAGCGTCGTCAAAAAGTCCGGTGACACAACTGAAACAGTGGTGGTTATGAGAGCGGCCTTTCTCGAGGAAGAAGAAATCATGTGGCGGTATAATGCAAATCAACCTGATCCCAATGGGAACGCCCTTGAATTCAGAAAAAGCCTATATCAGATACCGAAGGGGTGTGCGACTGTCTGCATAGGTACACACACAGATAAGTGCCAGGTTGTGTCAACCTGTCGCAGCTGCCCCGCCCCCACACTCATCCCACCATTCCATCCCTCATATGTATCCTCCTTTCAGCAGAGCTATCCTCCTATCCCCCTATCCCTTCCAAGTCCCCCAAGTAAAACGGCAATAACTCATCATCATCATCATCATGCCGCCGTCGCACAGAGCTCGCTGGCCGTCGTCGTCTGCGTGATGCACCCGCCCGGGCACGTCGTCTGGCACCCCTGCACCGCAATGATAGTCTTGGGCCCAGCGCAGCCGCACGGCACGACGAGGCTGGTGTTCACGGTGCAGCCGGGGATGGGGCAGCGGATCGGGCTGCAGTCGGCCGGCTGCGTGGTGCGGATCACGGTCGGGCAGGGTATGGATGTTTTGGTCGGCCGCGGCGGCAGGATGATGATGCTCGTGATGACCACGGGCGACGACGTCGGAGTCGTGGGACGCGGAGGGGGGCCGCAGGCTTCGTTCCGAGTCCGGTAGACGATCTCGCAGCCGGCGTTGGGGCACGCGCCGCCGCAGGGCGCCACCAGGGTCGCCGTCGGGATCGAGGCCGGGCAGCCGCAGCCGTTGGTGACGGTCGTGACCAGCCGGCAGTCGTTGTTGCAGTCTTGGGCACAGCCGGGGTTCACGATGGATTTGGTGACGGTGGGCAGGCAGCAGCCGGCTCCAGAGCACCGGCCTTGTCGAGGACAGCGGCAGCAGTCACAGCAGCAGCAGCAGCAGCAGCCTCTTGCGCAGTCACGATGCTGGAGTTCTCTTTGTTAGCAATATGCGTCGACACCGTGGAGCGATTGGATATTTTACCCGGCAAGGACGGCCAGCACACCGATGAAAATAGTCTTCATCTTAATGGGTGATTAAGTGTCCCGGAATCTTCGATACGTCTTGATGGATATAGTCGAGGATGGATGCTATGAGTGGGGATGATCAGCACTAACCGATACGTCGGGGTTTCAAGGCAGACCAGGGCAGAGAATTCCTGAGCTTTATATAGATGCCAGAGTGCATCATCGGTTATCGTAAGGTAATGAATGACAGGACTGTGTATAGGACCTGTCCGGATATAGCCACATCTCGTGGCTCGCTTCTGCAGACTTAGCGAGCGAGACGTTGCGTCGAGTTCCCGTCCCCTGCAACAATCCTATTCAGCAACACTGTCGAGGGTTAAGCTTATCGCTCTCTATATTGGGCACGGGTGTGTCCGTCCCCAGTTTTCGGATTCCTCAATCACGGGTTAATATACCAACCAGCGAACCAGTTTCCCGCATCCAGAACCGAGTCCTAAAATTAGACCTTGGTCTGGAACCTGTTTTCCCCGTGGACCTTGGCTACCCGTTTGTCCTGAAGGACAATGGTTTCCCGGTAGCGTCTGGACGGCACGACGGTCCAGGAGGCAAGGCCCCCCATGTCCAGTTGACAGCAAAACATAGCTGAAGGTGTCGATCTGTCGGGCTCTCGAAGTCTTGGAGCTATTCGCAAGCGGCTTGACCATTCAATCCAATTCAACCATCTGTCCTGTCTGTCGGGCCAACGAAGAATTGCTATGGCTTAGGTACGTATCGCTTCACTGGGTTGTACTCCTGATAAAGGAGGTTCTATAGGAATCTGGCCAGCCCGAGATGGTGACCTTCCTTTTCAGCTCGCATCGGAGGCCGGCTGATAGTCTCGATGATAGCATGTTGTGGTGTGGCCACGATACTCACCGGCCGGCTTGTCCGACAAATGTGTGACTTTTTGGAGCCTGCCTCTCTCTCTACACTTGGGCTTTGCTATCGTTTCTCTACAGAGGTTCTTGTATCTGCCCAATCAGATTGTGTCCTGACATCCGGACTGGACATCTTCGGCCATGGTTCATGTTGTCCCCGCCCCCACTGTACCGGCCAGGCCCCCTTTTAGCCTGAGGCTCGGGGCTCAATGCCGACGACGAAACCTTTCATATAACTTCATTTGGGCCCTTCGCTGGGCAATTACAACCAGAGTATCATCGGCTCTTCTTCGACATAAGCGATATAAATTAACCAAGACAAGGTCTCCCCTCCCCTCTCCTTTGCACCAAGATAAGCCGATACTGCGCGCTCGGCCAGTCGCATGGGCACATGGGATGGGTAACAAGTGCACGCCTGCTCTTGTCGACACAACGAGACGGCAGCGCAGTGCGGAAACCCGGATCCGGGGCAATAGAACTTCCAGACGCGGTAACAGCATTTGGCAGGAATCTTACAATAACGACGGATACTGCAAAAAGATACGCCTACAATGTCCTCGCACTTAACTCGTGAGCTTCTGCTATATAGCCAGCATCTGACTTCACTCTGTGGCTCCTCGTGGCAATATGGGCACATAGGTACAGGAACGCCATGTAGCCTTGTCCCTCCTTCAATACACTCACTCTTTGGGTGGGCGCACACGTATATAATGATATGGGGCCGGAAGGCGCCGCCGTTCTTGTCACAGGTAAGTGAACCCAACCACTCACTCTCTCGCCTCCTTGAAGCAGCAGCAATGGAAGGCTCGCCGTCCACCGACCAGCATAAACCCCAGGCGGGTCTGCTGATAGTCGGGCGTCTTTCGCGAATGCTCACTCCAGTAACATAATATATTACCCTGCAGACATCTATCTACCCATGTAACAAGCAATATGATATGTGTGTGTAATTTAGTCACATGGCTCTGCCGGGATAGAAACAGCGGCTTGCATTAAGGATCAGGCCAGGCAGTGAGCGAGTTGGTAGAACAAGCCGAATATTCAAGCCTTGGACGAACCACAACACGATGATATCTGTACCTGTAGCCTGGTGAATCAGATTGAATGGGCGGGACCTCACGAATCTCATACCGCGGTTTTGTCGGCACTCCTAGCATTCTGTACCCTTAGTAATGCAATTATTCATAGATGGTATATTGAGCTCTCTAAATTCACTCTTCCTGCTTCCGGGACTGCAATCCTTGCCACTCCATATAATCCATTTACCTACCTACCTACATACCTCATCCAGGATTTCGCAGCCCCCTCCACCATCCATCTGCACGAAGGGTATTCGAACCGGCCGACGACAAGGGTTTTGTCAAGACTGAATTTTATTGTTTGCACGATCTAAAATCTTTCCGACCACGAACACACACACACACACACCGCTTAACCCGAAGGAACCCAAGTCGCCATGGATAAAAAACTTCCTCGAATTCCTCGACGTCTCCTTGTTGCGCCCGGCAATGGGTGGGGGGGTATAAGGTATAAGAATGGCTAACACGCGGGGCCCCCCTTTCGTCACTGACTGCACCTAACCCCCGCCCGGCCAACGTTATCGTTGCGAGGCAACGGACTACATATGCCAACACGAATTGACACCAGCCTGACTGCTATGGTCCACCACGACCATGTCAACAGTATCGGAATTTCTCGCTCATAGACATACGCTAACTGTGTTCTATGAGCTGCCGTCGCATGGAGGGGGTTATGGGTGGGTGTATTTTCCCCCTGCCAACACACCATTGCGCAGATCTCCTAATCTGCACCCTGGACTGCAACTTGGAGGGGCAGAGCGTGATATCATCGCCCACCGGGTTCTAGCTAGGGTTGATACCTCCGTTGGGTGACTGCTGGCCAACTGCCTGTACGCCTGATGCTTGTGCAGCCATCTGAGCTGCGTTGGCCTCGGCCATCTGCAACGCCATCTGGGCATGGGCTTCTGCCTGTTGGATGGCAGTTGTGATGACCGACTGCTCTTCCCGCAGACAGCGGCTGCGTCACTGTACTGTACAACTGCGGCTGTTCTTGTTGCAATTCTATCCCCACGGGGATTAGTGATATGTTCTCTTCAACAATAGGGTTCTTGTATGCACTCACTCATGAAAGCCACACGGAAGAGCTGGTAGGGGTCGATTTTGTCAAGCGGGGACTCCAGAAGGACGCTGTCCTCACCGAGCTCGTCTTCGCTGTCGTCTGCTTCCTTATACTGATTCTCGAGTCGACTGAACTTAGCTGCTTCCTCGTTAAGGAACTCCAGGTATGCTGTGCTCTCATCCTTGCCCTCGCTGTTTTCTTCGGGCTCCTCGACTTGCCAGTTGGTATCATCCTCGGCCCACTCGTCCTCGTCCTCGTAGTCGTAGCTCCCAGCGTCGAATGTGAAGTCGTCCTTGAGGGCCTGTTCACGGTTCTTCTGGGCACCCGGCAGAGTCCTGAAGAGAATGGTGATGCCTTGAAGGAGTCTCGGCCAGCCAACGCAGACACTCTGAGGGACCTGGTCAGCCGGCAGGCTGAGCAGAGACACAATAGCCACGATGCAAAGCTTCTTGTCGTGGACGCGCGTGAACGAGTCCATGTTGCCAAACCATAAGCTGAAGAACTTGTTGGTCCATCCCTTCTGTTCCAACACAGCTATTGTCAGCAGAGGGTTGTAGTAAATGGCGTTAATAACCATCTCCATAAGATGGATCTTGTAACTCTTGACTTTCACGTCGTGGCTGCTAAGCACCGTCATGGCCATCGAGATGAAGCCCGTAACGCATTGATCAATGTGACCACGCAGGCTCAGCATCATGGCCTCTGCGAGCTTGCAAGCACAGATTCTGTCCACGCCACCAACTTTCTGGTCAGAGAACATATCGTTGACCATTCCGTAGAGTGCCTGGACGTATTCGGGCTTCTGTGTAAGCTGTCCAGCGCCGTACTGAACAAAGTTGTCGAGGGCCGGCAGCATGTCCTCAAGATAGAGTTCTGCTCCGGACTTGAAGGTGTTGTGGATGAGTTCAAATGCTTGCCACATAGTTGGCGAGATGCTCTTGGCGGCAAAGGTACAGCTGTCGATAATCTCAAAGACTTCGTTATAAAGATCTGTTTCTTGCAATTGTTAGAGTTGTAGAGATGCACACCAATCACGCTTGGCATAACGTACCATAGAGTTTGTTCTCGAGAGTAACCTGGATAACTGGCATTAAGACGGCTTCGATGTGGAGGAGAACATCGGGTGTGCTCTCCAAGGTAAGGATGAGTGTCCCAATGGTCTGCAGGACACCAAGGGCTGTTATACTCTTGTCGTCCAAATAGTCGCCATACTCACCATCATCATCGCGCGAGTTTTGCTTTTCCAACAGCTCCCGAACGATGCGCAAATAGGTGTCCCGCAGTTGCTCACTAAGCGCCACGGCGAAAGGCGTCAGCTCGGTTGCGAAAACCTCGACAAAGTCCTCCATCACGTTGGCGAGGGCGTCGATATCACACTCGTTCGCCAGCTTGAGGAGTTGCTGCATGATGGTCGGGATGCTCTGCTGCATGCTAACACGGATAGCATCGTGTCGGATAAGGGGCTGCAGGGCCAGCGCCGCAGTAACACGAACCGGGAGATCAGTGTCAGCCATACAATCCAGAATGTGTCGGTAGATGACGATAAGGTTGTTCTGGTCCTTGAAGTTGAGCTGCTCGAACTTCTCGATCGTGTCACAAGCTCGCGCACGCAAGTAGCCCATGGGGCTCTTGAAGTCGGGGAAGACGTAGCGCACCAAGAAGTACCTCTATCTGGTCGGCGATAGGGCTCTTCTTCCCCAGAAGGACAGGGGCCAGCGTGCCGATCATGCGCAAAGCACCCTCCTTGCCAATATGGTCTTTCTTATCATCGGGAGCCGTTTCGTAGGTGCTGACGACACTGTTGATGAAGGACAGCAAATCGAACGTCTGCTTTCTCCTGACCTTGGTAAGGGTGACCAGGAAATTTGTAGCCGCCACATCGGGCGACGACACCTCCTCGTAGAAACTCAGTTTTCGGTGAAGATACTCCTCCGGCTCGTCCTCGAACTTCTCGACGTCCTCGGCACTTAAGCACAGCACGGGGAAAACTAAATGGGTGACGAGGTTGGTCAGGTGGGCGCTCAGATGCGGCCACATCTCCTGGCCGGCAGCACTCATCGAGGAAGACCAGTGTATAGGACAAGCACGGCTTGCTGAGCCAGGCCGTCTTCGCGACCCATTTCTCAATCTCCTGGAGGTAGTGCTTCAGGATTTCAGGAGCGACAGTCACGATGAAGTCCTTGGCAAAAGCCTTAACATCGTCAGCACTAGTCGTGACGGCCGAGGGGTTGCCGTGTCGGATGAACAGCCTGTTCAGGTTGAAATATGCCCACTTCTTCGCCTTCCACCAATGATGGCGCTCTCTATCGTCGAGGTCTTCGGGCATGGCCGAGGCGGGAATCGTCTTGGAAACGGTGTGGAGGAAAACGGTGCACCAGCCAATGTTGACGGGCTGCTGCTTGAGGAAGCTAGATAGTTCGAGCTGCTTCCGTCGGTTAGTACCAAATCGGGTATCACGGAGGAGCTGCTTACCCAGGTGGCGTGCTTGTAAGCCTTGAGGGCAATGTGAAGCATCTCACCAGCCTCGTTGCTCTCCTGGTTTATCAATTCATTGCAGATCTCGAGCAGCCGGGGGAAGCTCGCCTCGATGATTTTGTCGAATTCGGCGCGGCTGCCCTCCTGGCTGCCCTTGAAACGGTAGGCACGGCAGGTCACGAGGAGACATTGCAATCCAGCCAGGACGGACAGAGCATCGTTAGCGTGCAGCAAGCGCAGCGTGACATCCATGAAGTTGGGCCACTTGCCCGGGAAATCGAAGTGGAGGATGCGCTGGATGGTCTGGAGCAGCTGTTGCCGGATGGGACCCTGGCTGGAGGCCAAAATGGGCAGTATGCGGTCCCGGAACCTGGCCTTCTCGTCCTCGTCCAAGACGACCTCATCGGGATAGTGGTCGGACTTGGCCCAGCCGCGATTCGTTCGGTTCTTGAGGTAGATGACGGTAGATAGCCGAATCGATTCATCGGGCTCGTTGGTCAGGATGTCGAGAAGAACATCGGTAAAGCCAGGGTGGGACTCGGCGGACTTCAGCTCGAGTTCACCGGCCCTTCGGACATTGGCATCGGCGGACAGAGTCGCGACAACGCGACTCCTGATGGCATCGACATTCATGGTGGCGGCCTAACCCTAAGGAGGGGGCTTTTCTGTCGATGGGATGAACGAATACAGGGCGGTGTCGTCAGATATACGAGACGAAGGAAATTGCGAAAAGAATATTTGGTAATTGAACCAAAAACAAATTCAAATAGAAGATGCCGCCGGCGTCAACAACGATAACGTAGTGCGAGCGTCGCCGTTGACAGCAAGCAGTTGGGAATGGGAATTGTTTTTTTTTTCTGCCACTCGCACAACAGGTCGTAAGTAGTAGAATGGCGGGGCAGCAAGCAAGCGGCGTAGTTGCAGAGAGGCACACACGCACAGAAGAGGTGTGTGAGGTGTGAGGTGTGTCGGTAGGTTAGGTCAGTGGGTAGGCCAGAGGAGTGGACTGGGGGTGGACTGGGTTTACGTGCTGCTGGGTTTGGGAGGTGCACGTCCAAATTGAGTCCAAGTCTACCTTGCAAGTACCTAAGGTTATCCCATGTTTCTGCTTCTGCACAAGTGGCTTGGTGGGTGACAGACTCCCTGTCAGTCAGGTCTCTCTCTCAATCAATCTTCCAGCCTTTAGCAGGCAGGACCTTCACCTGGCCGGAACCGAGTCTGGTGCTGGACTTCGCAATTACACTAGCAGATCTAGGGGAGGATGCTATGGGTAATTCGATCGCTAGACCTGTGAATCAGGGCATTATTGGGACAGGTTAGCAGGCGTATCAGGCGTTAGGTGCAGCCTAGGCATAATCAATTCATTTCAGCGTGACGACCAACCGGATGCAGAGGGCCAGCGGCGGCTCAACAAAGATGGGAAAAATGTTCCAGTGGAAACAAACATGGGGTAATTGCTATTTCGGTTGGTTTTTGTCTACGTTGTAACCCTTCTCTACCACATTACTTATCCTCCCGATTTCTACTACGCACGTTCCCAACTCGATTCTATGCGAGCATATACAGAAAATAGGACGCCAAATGAAAAACCCGAGGAAGCATTATCGACGATTTTCTAACTAATGCCTCTTGGTTTTCCGTTAAATTCCAGCTGGCCTTGAATGTGTGCGCATAAACAAACATGTGTGTGTGGGCAGGCAAAATATTCACGTTACCAGACAGGATTCTCGGGCAAAATCAGGGACTTCCTGGCCAGAGATCCGCGGCCTAGGATTTGACGATAAGGCAGAGGAAAAATGGGACCCAGACAGCTGAGTGGATCCCCCGAACCCCCCCCATTGAAGGGAGCCCTTGCGGGAGTACACAAGTTCGGGATGGGTTTATTTGATCTGATACCCATCAGAAAGGCAATAAGAGCATTCCTTTTGGATTGGCTGCTGACGGGTAATGGTTCTGCAAAGATAGGCAGATAGGATCGATCTATCGCAAATCAGTCCAAGATGAGTGGCGGTTTGTTTTTCGCTGGCCAGTGATTCAGGTACTGCGCAGGTACTTGGCCTGTACTTTCCCGTCCAGTCCGTCCACTCCCCTGCAACCCAGCTGGGAACCCTTACGCTTGGGCATTAGCCGTCCGTCATCGAGGGGTCGTTTTTTTTTTCTTCTTTTTTTTTCCCTTTGTTGGCGTCGTCGTGGGATGGACGATACCTGCTACACCTAGGTCGAATTTAGACCGTAATGTCCCTTTTGATATGCAAATTCATGTGCCCTGCAGGTTCCGCCCGAAGAGATCTATCCGAAGTCAGGGAAAGTCCTATCTTGTCTTTGTCCTGTGGAATGCCATCCATTATGACATCCATGACATACAGTGGATGGGTTACCCCTCCAGATTTTGGAAATCCATGGCAAGGCGGTGACGGCCGTGGACGGACGGGCAACAGGCAGACAGGACATGACGGGTGCGGCGTCTGATCTTATTTTTGCTCCCCACAAATCCTCACGATAAACTCGTGCCTCGCAGTATGCGGAATTATTAATTGGATGCGAATGATATATGACGGGCAGCAGGCAGAAGATGGACATGGTTCTAAACAGCCCTTGCTTACCTCCGTACTTGAGCACCGCAATGTTTGTTGTCGAAACACACCCGAGTTCTTGTTTGTGTACCCTGCGTAACCGGTCCTTTCCCTTGTCGCGTGTGTGCGGCATCACCTTTTCGGCAAGGGGCATTTATGACCGAGATACCGACTGGCCTATCCAGAGCCTCCTGCTGTTTTGGCTTGAGAAAATGAATTCCATCCCAACATGAACCCCATCAAGCATGGCTGCATGATTGTCTTTGTCTCCATGATTTGAGTTGATTCTAATTGCGCTGTCAACTTGAACCTTGACGCCTTATGTATACGGGACTTTCGTCAGCCTGCATCGATGACAAGCCAAAAAGTGCGATAATTTGACGTGTGTGTATGTACTCCGTATGTGTGTGCCAATTACCAGTCCCTCGGACTGCTCGAAGCGCCTGCCGCGGAGCTGTTGGAGAGGATCGGATCTACTTCAGGCACCACCAAGTTGCTCGTGTTACGCAATGCAATGTGATTAGATCGTAATCGCATCTCCAAATACTTTATAATGATTCAATGTTGATCGACGGTAAAGAAGACGTGCGCCGGCTCTGCACTCGAGATGCATCTGTGTCGTAGGAGGCTATCGTGATATGGTAGTCGCATGGCTCGCGCATGGCCTCGGGAGGGAATTCCTCACATAAAATCGCATACTTCTATTATTCTTCCAAGAAATAGGTCGATTTCAGTATCATAATTTTAGTCTTCAGCAAGTTCGACAATTAATTTTCACGCTGCGATGTACCAGTGGATGTGACACTCAGTACTTCTCATTGAGGGGTGCCAGTGATGGTATTCCTCAAATATCTTGCCTCCAATGTCCTGTCCGCGTGCCCAAGGCCCAATCCAGAAGATACCGCAAACCAGATTACATGAGTTCAAATGTCCAAGCCACCAAGGTACACATGCCAAACATGCCATCCCAATTAATATCATATCAGCAGTGGACAAAGAATTCTCCAGCACCCACATCGCGACAAAAACTCCGGCACGACTAGGCTCCGGCCGGCCACAAGCATGAGATCCGAGCTCAGATGTTGCTGAGCCAAACATGCAAAGACATCTCCACCTATTCGAGTCAGCTGATATCACCTTCCAGGCGTAGGTTGTCCTCAAGTCAAGTCCATGGAAGTGAAATAGGGAGAAAGAAAGAAAGAAAGACATGAGCAAGACAGCTACTAACAATAGCAACGAGGCTGAATCAGGCTGAAGTGTTGTCCTGGGAAAATTTAAGGTAGTCCACGGAAGTCCGGACAATGAAGTCCAACGGTGAGAGAAGCAGTAGCACGACAAATTCGCTTGTCCAATGTATGATGGCCAGTACCAGTGTAAGGAAGGTGATGTTGAAGTCCAAGGGGATTTATCCATTCAGTGACGTTTGTTGTATCATAGCAGTTGTCGTAAACCCGGTTTATTGGTGGTGAAATGGCAACTTTCCAACGAGTTTTCCATGGTGTTCCAGGTAACCGTTCGGGCCAAACTATTGAACCTCTGAATCCCGTGTTCAGTCTTTCCGGAATAGAGTCCGATAATGATGTTGCTTGTCCTGGGGATATGGCCAACATGTTGGATCCTCATGAGAACTGCCTGAAGACTGTAAAGTGGAATATCGACGTCCAATGATGGCATAAAATTGAAAGAAACGGCCTCCATGACATGTGGGCTGTGAGATGGCGAGTCGAAGTCGCTCATCTCGGTTTACATAAGACGTGCAGAAGTTGGGAGGGTGGACTCTTACCAACACTCGACATCGAGTTGATTGTTTGTCATTTTTGTTCTGACCTTGTAGGGTTCAAGATGAGATCGGAAACCAGGCGGCGAAATTCCGCAGAGATTCGCACTGGATGTGCTATCAGGTCCATGAAGGTGTGCTTTTGAGCAATTCCAATGGCTTGCAATCCGGTGGGCTCCTTTCTCCCAAGGTTGGGTGATCCTGGCTTCCTGGTAAAAATCCTCTGGTATCCGGTAAAGGGACTCCTGAAATGTCATCCGGTAATAGGGTCCATGGGAAGCCAGCTAGCTGATGTTGAGCTGCGGTCCTTGCAAGTTAGCATCATCCTGAAACAAGTCAAATGATCCAGGGTTTGCCAGGATAGAAGAGCGGGCGTTCTTGGGAAATCCTTCACGAGAGGTTGTCATATATACACTGTGCCCAGTGCTCACCTAGCTGTCCGAATCCGAGGCCCTATCTATTAGTCAACCAAAAAAAGTTCTGTCTCACCATTCGCCTAGTGCGCCGTTGACAGTGGAATCCATGAACCGGAAGATACAGAAAACAACGCAAAAAGCCTCCGCGATTTGGCAGGATCCGGACAGCAAGATGGCAAGGATGGTTCTCTTCAGATGAAAGTAAGTCATTGCTCCGTCATGAGGTTCTCTTTTCGCCTCCCGATTCCCAGGTCTGGTATAACGTAAGAATGGCCAGTTTTGTAATAAAAACGTGCAAAAATGAAGCAGGAAATAGTCATCCACTGGTCTGAATCGTCCGTATGCAATCGTAAAGACCCCGAAGTGCGCCATTGCCATATCAGGTAGTCGCATGCGAGCGCGCCACATAATGTGTAAAGTCCATATCCGGGAGAAACGTGGATGATCCAGGGAAATAAAGGTGTGAACCTTTGGGTATCAAAGGGCGCAAACTTGCAACCCTTGGAAGCAATGCGAACCTCGCAAAGATGATCAATCCTGAAGGCAATGCCGCTGGGGGCAGCTGGGCTCCAAAAATCCACGGGCAGTGAGAAGGAACAGTCATTAAAGTATAATGTGCAAGATTTTACTCTTGCCAATCCAAGGCTGGGAATGGGAATATCCAGAATTTGCCGCTCATCGACCGCTGCGATGGCTGCGATGCCTAGAATCCGTGTGTCGGTCAACGCTGTCACGGCTGTCCCGGTTGTGGCGCGCAGAAGATCCGCTGCTGGGCGCCTGGGTACTGGAAGGTTGCGCCGAGTTGCGAGGGGGAGGGGCGGTCTCATACTGTGAGTCGTGTGTTGATGCGAAGGCTTGTGCGCCTGCTGGCGATGCTATAAGAATCAGAATTCACTGTGAACCAATTTTTGAACGTCTCTTGTACGTACCACGCCCATAAAACGAGTCAACCGGCTGGGCCGCCGAGAATCCTGCCGGGCCTGACGGCGGGTTTGATGAGTAGTAAGCACCAGAACTAGTAGTGAAACCAGGCTGTCCAGGTGGTCCGGAAGTTACATAAACTGGCCTACCCTGAACCATCGTTGTGGCAGGGATGGGCTCTCCTCTGGGACCGGTTGTATAGGCAACATTTGCACCATAGTCGCCACTGCTCGGCGCCACGGTTCGGTGTGCGCCAACTACCTCGTATGGCCTTCCTCCAGAAGGGGCTTGAGTAAATCCTGTCCCAGGCATAGAAGCACCACTCGGGTACGAGTCTTGCGGTGACTGGGCAAACTGCGGCTGGCCTGTGGTGTAAGCCTGTTGACCATACCCACCGCTTTGACCAGCGTAGGGAGAGGAGCCTGGGTATCCGGAATTTGAAGAAGCACCATTGTAGCCTGCGGAACCAGTCCCTGGGTATCTTGGAGCGCCAGCATCATAGTTATCACGAGAGGCATCCGAATATTGGTTGGCACCTTCAGTAGGTCCGTAGTACTGACGACTTTGGTGCGTGTCCGAATTACGGTATTGGACTACTGGGGAGTTAGATTTCTGCACGTAGACGCCAGCTGAGGCGATAGTACCTCCGACAGGGTTGCGCGCAGTTTGCTGCCGCCTCTCTTGGTCCCATCGCGCAGAATCTGCTTTCAGATCTTCGATCATTGCCTGCGAGAACCGTCGAGTTAGCAGGCTAGCTTCATTACTCGGATGTTGTTGTTATGGTTGGTGGTGGTGAGCCTTACTGTGGTTAGGTTTCTATAGGCTGTGATGAAGTAGCCTTGGACGACTTGGCCAGTTTGTGGGCTCTGTGCAGCAAACCATATCAGCGATTGAAACGAGGGACTGCGAAACACGGAGAGGAAGTACCTCGTAGACGCCAGGCCGGACGAGTGCATCGTTTCCAAGGTAGCGACAGATGTCGGCTGTTATTACTTCGCGATCTATGCCATCTCTCAGGTACGAAATACTCGTTTTGCCGATTCGACGACGGCGGCGGGGGTTGAGCTGAGCGTCCGGGTCTGGAAGACATCTTGATTACGGGGAGCGGCGGCGTAGAGGTAGTAGAGAAGGATGCCGGGCGACGATGAGGGTTGGAGAAGGACGTCGACGAAGAGATAAAGAAGAGATGGGAGAGAAGAAAACCAGGGGGAGAATGGGGCGAGATAAACCAAGAAATGGATGGTGAGGGGAGCGCACCAAGCCCAAGTGGTGGAGAGGAGAAGAAGGAGAGCGGCTAGGCGTTCTTGTTTGGTGGGGTCTCTTTTTTGGAAAAGAGCACAAGTACGGCAGCAGCAGGAGGAGCCTAGCTGGGAAAGGTGGCCCTCTTGCTGGGAATCTTCCACTCAGGGTTTCTTAGGGGAACCCACCAGCCTTGGCCTTTACCGCGTGCACGTCGTTGGCGGACAGGCAGACAGGGGTACCTGGGAGGTGGGTGGCTGGCTTTGCTTGTCTAAGCCCAATCTTTGAGCCGGTGGCAAGATGATCACTGGCCCAGAAGGTCTTTGGAGCCGAGAGGCAAGAGAAGAAAAGAAGAAGGGGTGGTTGTACCGAATGATTCTGTCTGACACACCATATGCTGCCAGTGAACGAATACCAATCTGGGACAATGCAGGTCTGGACCAGTCAGGGCCGCTGTGGCCGTCAGGTGCGAGGCCTGGAAAGTCCGCTGCAGGAGAGACCAATGAGCAGATCGCCTCCCAATACGGTGGAGCAGTGTTACTGTGTGATCAGAAGTGCGTGGGAGCTTCTGGTTGGCTGTCTATGTCTCTTATGCGAGAACACACATTCAGAAAGAGGACGGGCCGGGCTGTCAGAAGATAATTCGTACTCCAGGCTAGCTAGGCCCAGCAGTAGATAAAACGTATTTATGGGAGTCAAATCGAACAGAGCCTGTGAACGGACAGGCTGACTCGTGTTTGACCTGGCGCTATGCAGGATTTGAGGCAGTATGATGCACGCGATGTGAGCTGCAGTGAGCAATTATGTTGGTTGATGTTGGAAAAATCAAACGATACTGGTAGCCCGGAACTGCAAGAGATCGTCGGTCGGGAGGCGAAAAAGACGACGGAAAAGCAGGCTCACATGAAGGAGATGCGGTGTTGTCTGGGATGGTAGTGGTGGTGTGGCTAGTATTGGATGGAGTGGGAGGGAGAAACCGGCAGGACGGTACATAAGACAACGTATTATTGCCTGGCTGCTGACCTAGCGGACGTATTGTTGATCTGGCGCCGTAAAAATACCGGGACAGGACTGCACGGAAGCTGATGCCGGCGACGATTACAGGGGGAAAAAGTAGAACAGGAGATCTCTGACGATAGGTAGCACAGTTGCAGGCTGCTGACCAGCTGGGCACACAATGTAAGAGAAAAAGGGCCTGGTAAGGTGTTTGTTGAGGCCTAAAGACGGCCTGGCTTCCCTGTTACAGTACCTAAGGGGAAGTGCTAGGGAGGGGCTCCAGTCGGGTACCAGGAACGTTTGCGCCCGTGCTTCACTGGGGTGGGACCTTGGGACCTTGCTTGCCGCCTGTGCTGCTGTTTGCCGTTTTAGCTGACCGCAAGAATGCGCCAAAAAGAAATCCGTTGTCGGTGGCCGGATTGGGCTGGCCTGTCCTGTTACAGCGCGACGGAAGTGTGCGGGATCCTAATGCAGCTATGCGAAAAGCTGATGAGACTAATAAATAAGAGTAGAACAGAGAATACGCAAGAGACGTGCGAGATGAGATCTCTCAGGAATACCTCCTAGATGCAGGGAACAAGGAGCATCTATCTTATACACAGCTTCTGGCCCCTTGCGACGGCATGGTGTGCCAATGTTGCCCAACAGCGAACCTTATTGTTCGCTTGGTCGCGTGCCTCCTCTGGCTGGCCAGAAGCGTGGACGACGTAGTACAGGCAACATCAACATCACCATTGATGCCCTATCAAAGAAAGGCACACCAGGTATGTGATTCGCGATTGGTAGCATCTAAAACGAGAGCAATTATAAGATTTGAAACAACATATTTCCTCGTCATTTGCCTTGGGAGTCGGACAGAACGTGAAGGCTGGTGGTCGGTGACTTTCGTGAATCGTGGTTGCTTCCGGAGCCCACGGGCTTACCTGGCAAGAAAACCACATATTGCCAAGAAGTGGATTGGGTCAGGACACGGAAGCCCTGGTGAAGCCATCCAACTTTGTCAACGTGTCGTGTCTGATGCACTGAGACTGCAGGCTGGGAGGTGCCTGCTTGGAGTTGGGTAGCAATGCGTAGGGTCCAGATAAATACAGAGTAGTCATCGGTGCCTAAGCTGCACGACCAATCATAGCCTCGTGGATCCAGTTCTGAGGCGCCTCTTGGGAAAGCTCCTCCCTACTTGCTGCCCAGGCTCGACATCAGTGCTGGGAAACAAGTGCACGATTCAAGGAAGCAGACCATGTTTGGGTGGCCTTGTGACGCAAATAGATCCCTCTTCTCATGACACTTCAAGTGACATCTGTTTGCCGATAGACTGTCACACCCATCCACAGCGCGCCGATGAGGAGAACTGCCGGCGACCTTGTCACATTCGTGATACTATCTATGAGGCCCTCCGATCGAAGATATCGTACCATTATCATGCTTTCACGGAGGGCCTTGCCTACTTAAAACGCCACATCCCCCCCGGGGCTGTCTTGCGATATAGTACGTCGTGGAGGTAGATGCCGGAAGTGCTGCCGCGAAGCCCGGAGGCCAACTAGTTCTGTGGGCTTTTGAAAACCGACGCTTCTTTAGGCCGACTAATCAAGCTCCAATGCCTTTGTGCCTGAATACTACGACCTCCCATCTGCTAATCTGTCGCTGTTTCCCCCTCAGGCAGGAGGCTGCACAAGCAGCATGGCACTAGTGGTTCAGCCTACCAATACCCACGCAGCCCTTCGCTTCTCTCCTTCTATCTCGCTGGGATGGAATATATGCATGTACAGCTCGACGTGAGATTATGCTTCCTGGCCCTTGCCAGATCTGTGATGGTCCCGGTTGGTTGGCGCAACGGCAAGATCCACAAGATGTGGTTTTGATGTATCACTCGCTTTCAACGGCATACAACCTCGGGTCATCCAAAGTTCAATTTGCTCTGCTTCTTACCGCTGCCTCGCGCTGCCTGTCTTGAGGTAGATGCAGAAGGCCGCTGATTGCGTGGACCGGCGGGTCGATTGGCTAATGTCGAACTGCCACGTTCTTCCTCCTGGAGGTCCTTAGCGAAATGCCAGTCCAGATGGCTTTGATGTGCTTCGGCGCTTTCAAGCCTTGCATGGCAACGCGAGCATGTATAGTTCGTGATTGGCACCTGCTGGGTTTTAGTCTCAGCCGTAGATGCATCCTGTTCTACTTCAAGACTCGCACCATGCTCAGGGGACGGCTGGGGTTCTAGTGCTTGATGAAACTGGTGATTTCCAGTTTCCTCGGTCCCACCATCATTGGCATCACTGGAAGATGCCGCCCGTGCAAGAAACCGTTGAATACCCGGGTTGTCGATCCTTCTCCTTTTCTCTGCCCTTTCTTCAGAAGGGGAATCAATGCTGGCCTCACGAGAGGACGACATGAGGGATTTCGCTTCCTCGCCTTTCAGTAGGAACCCCCCAATGCCCATATTGCCTGTAACACCATCTTCAAACCCTGCGACGCTTAAGCTCAGGTTGGCGCATGGCCAAATTCTTCCTTCTAAAGCTATTTGGTTCATGAGGTTTTCGCAAGTTCAAATAAGGCTGTCTCGTCCAGTACCTTGCCCTGTGGGATAGCATTCTGACGCGACCGTGTCTGTCCCCCGTGGCGGTGATGGAGGTTGATGGTCTTGGGCCGCCGCTTGTTTTCCAGCACCCCTTCTTCCACCAATCGCGAGAAGATGTCGGCGGCAAAGATTCTGAGCCATCTTATAGCCTGATCCATGCTATTAATGACTGGCCGGAACGACTTGGCCGAGAGCATCGACTTGATCTGTGTGCGTGCGTTTACTTCACTGGTGTCAACCCCGCGAATCGTGTTGTAAAGCCATATGCCCGTGTCCTCCCCTAATTTCGCTTTCATCTGTTCAACCGGGATGGCCAGTAGCTCTTTGATGGCATCCGTCTCAAATACAGACGTGACTTGCTCGCCAAGCTTCCCTCCTAGATTGCGAATCTTCGTAACTTTCATGTCTGACAAGAAGTGTTGGACGGCTCGGTTACGTATGACGGTCTGCTGGTTGGGCTTCTTGTGGCCGGAGCCCAACTTACTGAGCATCTTATTAGATGCAATGCCAGCAGAGCATGTGTACCCAATCTTCCGCCGGATTTCTGCACGTATGTCTCGTACAATTTCCGACCCAATTAGGATGGCCACATCGTCCCAATCCGGGTCGTCTGTCTCTGCCTCCGCATCATCTAGGTCCACGAGCGCATCGGCTTGCCAGTCAAGGGCGCTGATTGGGGGCAGGGGCAGCTTTTCTGTGGGATCATCGTACGGGGGAGGGTAGGACAGCTCAGGGAACCTCTGCAGCAGAATCGAGTGGATTTGGGCGGATAAATCAATGAAGACCTCGTCGATGGAAGCCTTCTCTACCTTCTGCAATTGCGCCGGAAGAAACTCCTTAATAAGAGCAAGAATCATTCTCGACTGCAGTCGGTAGGGGTCCAAGGAAACCTTGTGAGTTCCTATATGCGAGGCAGCATCTTCATGGTAAGCCCACTTCTCATCTCCTTCTTTCCAAGTAGCAACATGCTGGGCTATGAGCTGCGGGCACATCTTTTGGCATCCGCAACTGTGCAGTGACGCCCGATCCCGAACTTGCGGGCAGGGTAGTTGACGGCAATTAAGCCTTGCCTGTACTTCCTATTAGATCTGGTGAAAATCGCATATTGCTGGCAGACGAGACATACCACTGTTGGACAGCCAGAGGTTGGTCTTCAGGTGTTCCTAGCCGAACCATCTCGCACTGAGCGTAGAACGCATCGAGATCAATATGAGAAACGACCCTCAGCGGCGATGAAGTCGAGTATGACGTCAAGAGTCCGAGTTGCCTGTACGTAAACTGCGACTTTCGTCGACTCGTCCCGTAACCCGGGAGGAGCCCTGGAATATGGGCGAGGAAGGCATGATTTGATGATGTTGTTAATGATGATCAAGGGAGAGTGTGTGAGAGAGGCAACAAATGTGTTTAGGTCAGCAACTCATGGATGCGTGAAGTAGGTAGACAATACTAGCTAGACCAAGTAATGGTCAGCAATCGTATCGCGACAACCGTCCATGTCTGTTGTCGGTTTGGGAGAAGCGAGCGGTTCAAGCGATGATGTTGCAATCACGGAGATGCCTCCGTCCGGACCCGAATGGTAAGGACTGGCGGACGCGGCAGGTTTCCCTCGTCTAAACTTAACGAGGTCGCGTCGCTTTCAAGAAAAGTGGAGAACGCACCAGGCAAGCGCAAGCTTACGATCAAACTCGGCAGATCTCAAGATGGACGGACGTACTGTCGCACGCAATATATCATGCATATGTCTGCTCAATGTACTTGATTCCCACTGATGCACGTTTTACCCTACTTTGAGATCCGGTAGGTCCCCTGCTGGTCCAGTGTTCGTGGATCAGCTATGTAGGTTTCTACTTCTTCAGGGGCGACAATGCAGTTGTTGCCGCTTTCCAACGGTCGCTCTTTTTGTCCCTAATCATTCATGGCGTCCTGATAGACCATCCAGATACCGGATACTGACCGCGATATCTCCTTCTTCATTTATGTGACAGTTCTTGACCACATCCCTCCGCAACCCAAGCCCTCACAACAAGCAATGGCCGCCTTGATACACCCACGTAAGGATAACCTACCGTCTGATGTTCGTCTGTGAGCTTCTTTAGATTTACTGTTCATCCACCTTCCTAGTCTCGGATTCTACCTCTTTAGGCGAATCCGTGGAGGTGAAGGCTTGGGTCCGACGTAACGTATCCATTCATGAGATTCTTGCTCTTGGCTTTACCGAGTGACAGTAGGTGAGTAGTGGGGGTTGGGGCGAGTACCAGAATTAGAAGAACAACCGTTTAAGAAACGTTAACCGTTCGGGTGCGTTCTCGAACCGGCACTGCATCGAGTCTCAACGGTTGTCGAGTAAAAATAGACAGCCGCTGGAGATGTAAAGTCACCCCCACATCATCTCGCCTGACCTGGTGAGTGAGGTACGGCGCGACGGCGGTGCCTATGGAAAAGGTACACGGACGCCTAGAGCGCAAGAAGGGTATTGGGGCAGGAGTTTCTATACCGTTCCTCCCATGAAGCAATACCAATTTTGGCCCCCTATTTCTTCTGGTGCTGAGGTAACGCAGAACACCCATGCTTTCTTTCAGCCTACTTACTTCAGGCATCGCCGTAAGGTCATGTGTCATAAGTGCGTTTGGATCTACTGCTCGGATACCTGCAGTGTTATGAGCGAGATTTGACTAACGTATCCGATATGCAATCTGCATTCCCAATGGCGCATGTACTGCCGGCATACTGTCCCTGTTGCGTAGCATCAGACTGCAGAGAGTTGGAGTGACGGTGACGCACAAGGCTGAGAGAGGGATTACTTGACATCTGATGTTGCATGTCTCAATGCTAGAATTAAAAATAGTAGAAGCATGGTCCTAGTTGACAATACATACTTTGTATTACAACACCCTGCCGGCCAGAAGTGTGGATCGAGGCTCTTGTATGCCTTCCTTACGAGGAGGCAGCCTTATGCTTCTTTTCCACCACCCCTTGCATGAGTAGGCGTGGTAATGGCTGTAATAGTAGTACAAGGTGGGGGGTATGACCAATTCCTTGATACTTAGGCCTACATACACCTATCTACAGGAATCCAGAGTACCGGCTGCGAGTGGATGTGACGTAACTGCAGCTCGTTAGGTACTCCAATTCCGAGAGAGGTGAACTGTTGCGCGCAGTCCAGGCGGGGCCGTGAGAAGCAACATCCGCTTAGTGTGCGACCTGCCTTTAAGAGACTGTTCGACATACCGAAGTCGTAGCCAGGGGGCCTCTGCCCTGGAAGGGGGTTACCAGAATGGAGGCTCGCAGCGGCGAAGCCATGGGCGAAGAATAGCCAGACCGGTCCAGGCTTTGACAATGGAAGACGTATTAGGTCGGGCCTTCTTTGGGAAGGTGAAAGCTGTCAATTTCATCTTACTGCCATTATAGGTAGGTAGGTGTTTGTCTCAACTTCCATGCCGTTAGATATACAGGGTTGGGCTAACGAGGCCAACGTCAAGGACATAAGTCAATGCCGAACGGTCAGTCCCTTCCGATTTTGAAAGATTTAGGGACGGCGCCGGAGAAAGTGCAACCAGGAGCTGAATGTCTCAGTTGGCCCAGCAAGCCGAGTGGTCCTGAAGACAGCCTCATCTTCAGGTAACTCTCAGCTGGCGCGCCTCGACAGGGCTGGAGCAAGGCTAGGTTTTCCACGTGTTAGAGAACTGCGCTTTTGCATATCTCCACCGACGATCGCGAACACATACCAAAGCCACGTCAAATAGAAGCCAAGATAAGAGCTGAAACCAAAAATAGATACCCAAGTAGGTATTGCATGCGGAAACGTTCTTTTGTTCTGCAGATCCGGACCGTGAAAGCCTCTCTCGGATGTCGCTTGGAGCCATATAGGGCTGAAGGCAACGCCCACACCCCCTCCTTGACTAGGTCGATCCAAATTGTCAAGATCAGGCTGGCGGCTAGAGACTCACTTGTGGGTATAAAATGTAAGCATCAAGGGAGTGGGTAAGAAGTGGTCTCCTCGACCCATGTTTTTGTCGAAATGCTCCGCCTTTTCCCAAGGCAAGCAGGCGGAAAGAAGTAAAATAAGCGTCATAATGACCTCCCCTGAGTCTCAGGCAGGACATGAGCACCGGACTCGACGATGACTGATCCTACAACGGCTTTGCAGGGTGGGTAGATCAATACAACACTGCCGTAATCTTACGTAGGATGCCGCTTCGAAGGCTTTGCTATCCGAGCCGGTCTGGCTGCTATAGAGTCCGAAAGGGGCTTGTTTCCCTTGGTGAGTAGTATCGTAGATTCTAGCGCAAGAACCCAACAACAACCTTGCTCTAGGGCTGAGGCCTGGGTATCCAAGCAATGTATACATGCTTCGCCCTCCGTTCTGATTGTCAATAAGCTTCTTTCAATATGTAAGACTTATTTTGAGCACGCGTTGTTTTTGTCGTTGTTCTCGATCCGACAGATAAGCCCCTATCATGGCTTCATGGGCGATTTAGTGGTATAAGTCGATACTGTCCGGCTGGATATTTTGAACGGTACCTGAATTCGAGCTAGCTCTCACCGAGAGACTCTGACATAACCCAGAGCTATTGGAGACGGCCACCATTCAGAATCTCCTAGTGTACTTGCGCACATGCCTGGTGTTCGTCTCCCAAAGCTCCTTGCATGCTTATCTGACTGAAGCACATCGCAATGAACCATGAACCCATAACTGCCTGAATTAGCCTGATGTATCCTAGGAGCCCGGGCTTCGATCATTGCGGCGGTGACCTTTTATCTGATGGTGGGATAGTAGTGCATGTTTGACCGGACTAGCTGCCCTATCTGGCAGTGCCCCTTCCTGCTTCACCACCAAAGAAGTATAGGACGTATGTGAACTCGAAGGAAGCGACGTCGCCGCCGAGGATCATCACTATATGTCAGCTTTTAGGCGTCTTCTTCGTCAGCAGCAGGTAGGACGGTCCGAATGGGGCCCTTCTTGATGTATCGAGGTTGATTAGGTGTGACTTCAGTCGTCCTAAGTCTGTCTGTAGACTGCCTGAGATAACCATAGGGTGTCCATGATACTCGCTGGCGAACCGATATAAAGGGGACGGCTTCTTCAGTTGTTGCAATGGAGTAGAGTCCTCGAGCAAAGCAACGACCATACAATACCTCATCATTACCACAGCGTCATAACAATCTAAATCTCCTAAATATTCCATTATCAGACTTCTTCCACGACGTTCTCATCCCAAGAATCAACATCAGGACAAATTACCAAACACTGCATCATGTGAGCAAGACCTCTCACGTATATCAAAACATGACACTAATGTAGTGAGCGATAGGGCTCTGCACGGAACTGCCCTTACAACAGACCACCCGCTAGTGTGCAACCGGGATGGAAAGACCATCACATGCTGCGAATGTAAAGACAACACGCTTTTCCACGTGAATCGTTGGGGGTTATGGGTCTGTGAAGGTTGCGGTCATTGCCGAGCCAGTGGTTGCGGCTGTGCCGATTATTGAAGAATACCAGGCAAGCTACGCTCCTATCGATTGAGCTTGATGATGGAGGGGGTGGGCTTGGTTCAATGTCTGTCTTTTGTTTGGATTCTCTCCTTTTGGGTAAACGGTAGATCTGGTTCGGGTCAGGCGTTTGTTTGAATTTCTCCTTTTCGGTCATGGGTAGGGAGGGGTCTGGTTCGGTGTCAGTCATGCCTTTCAATTTTCTCCTTTGTAATGGGTAGATAGATAAAATAGAATCGAAAAGAAGGCCTTCTTTCAAGATGTCATAGCACCGCACGAAGTACCTGTCCTGTCCGCCATTTTCAAGTTTGGAGAGCTCATCTGGTTGATGCCGATGGATAGGATGGAATATTATCCTGATTAAAATTCTATAAACCTGTAAGTTCTGGTAACTGCATTTCCACCAACGCCTTTTGATGCTCTCTGGGTATCTTGAATATGCCTGGTTAAAATCTGTCCCTTCCCCGACCAAAATAATTATCTCATCTCTAACCCATCCGGCCCAGCAGCCGGTTCCTGAGCCAGGCCGTGCCGCACGCGCACCTCGTTCACGATCTTGCCCATACGGTAGAAACTCTCGTTCCGGTCGTGTTTCGTACAGGGCGACCTCCGTATCGGGAACAACCAGTCAATAAGGTTGGTTCCCATAACTTCCTTCCAATTTTCCCAGTACCCCAAGTCCCACGGGTTCTCGCCGGCCTCCGTTCGAAGGATGGCGAAGGTTCGATGAGCAAGTGAATCTCGCGCTTCACGTCCTAGATTCGGGGAGTTGACCCGGGCCACGGCGCCGTTGCCATTGTTATGTTGGTTCGTGGAATACGAAGAACCTGGCCTTGCCAACGGATAGTTGATAACATGGTAGCTGTCCGTACCTTCGCTTCCGCGAGGTATCCGCACCGCCAGCTGATAGACCTTGGTACGGGACCCCAGCAGATCCACATTGGTCATGTTGAGCAGGACATATCGAAGAGATGTTATCGTCATCATGAAAGTGAACAAGCCAAAAAAGCCTCCGAGTCCCAGGGCGCCAACCAGAAAGCCATCCACCCCGTCGCCGCTGTTCATCTGCTTCGTTAGACTCGAACCAGCGGCACCAAGGACAATGCCACAATAGCAGGCCGTGTATGTGGTGAACTGAACGAAGAACTTGAAAGCTGTTGGACTTATTAGCCAGTTGTCTTACCCATCGTAAGAAGCTAGCCTGGCAACCTACAATTTTCGCCCACCATACCACCAGCCCAAGGACAGTAATGATCCATGCGCAACACGCAACGGTTCAATTCGCTACTATGATGAGCACGATCGGGTTTCCAATTACAGCACTCAGAACACCACTTGGGACGACCATCGGTTTCGCAAATGAAGACATCTTTTGTATAGAACTGCTCAAGTCCGGGACTATCAGGGTTGGAGTCGGGCGCCATAAAGTACGGCTGGCCCTCGAGGTCGTCTGCGCGATGCGCCTTGTCGCTCCCATACCTGCTGCCCCTCCGCGAGACGGCGAGCGGGCCGAGAGGCACCAAGCCGGGGTCGGTATTGATCGTGACAATCGTGCGCAAGTAGGTCGCAATCATGAGGAACATGAACAGGAAATACAGGACGAGGACGGTGACGGCGCTGCCATTTTGTTGTCGGTCGTGGATCAGGTAGTCAACTAAGGAGAGCGCAACGAGAGTCAGTATTGAAGAGGATCGCCATGACTGTCGTCTTCAAGGAATTGGCAGAGCTTACCACAGACACGGGCTACAGTAACGTAGGTCGCATAGCCGACAGCTACAGCAAGAATTACTGGAATGACGCGCGTTACCCACCGCGATGCGGCCTTTGTGCTTTCGAAAGACATTACCAGCTCATCGTATCCGCGCGAGGGACGTCGTGAACTGGCGCAAGGCTGCAGATAAATGCAACAAACAAAAGAGCCTGTTGAGAAAGAGGTGCATTTGGGCGGCAGTATATTACATATTAGGTTAATTACATGGTATAAGACCAAATTACGATTGCGACGCTGGCCGGTTGATTGGTTTGATGGTTAGCTGCAGGTCATCACCTAAACCCGCCTGCTAGGACTTTCTTCTGGCGCTACGACGCCCCGGTTTGCCCGAAGCCCAGGCCTGAAACCCCCCACTGCTAATATCCCGTGCCTTTCTTTTCCGATTCTTACTGAATCCTCCATCCCTTGTCCATGTTTCTCAAACTCCACTGTCGCGGCAGTTTGCTCTTGCGATTTGACGCTATCCCGGATACGTTTGATTAGGACCTCATCTACCGAGATACACTGTATGCCTCTGATATGCAAGTTCATATTTGGCAAACGCAACCTGCAGCGATCTTGAGCACTTTTTCCTTCTTCGCATTCAAACACTCTCAACCACGTTCCTGCATGTCGCCGCATAACTGGGACTCTGTGCAATACTCTCTGTCTGGGCTGCCGTTCGTTTTCCCCGCCCGCTTCGACGAAGGAGTGCTCAAATGCGTCAACTTCTACTCATTGGCTGGACCATCAGTCTCTTGGAGCGAACCAAGAGGTAGAACTTATCCCCCGCGTCTCAGGTCCAATGAGGTGTTGCACTATTTGCTGAGGTTTCACTCATATCATGTCTGACAATCTGTTGGAGCCGCATCTCAAGTGAACGGCAGAGCTTTCCCAGCTTGCAAGCACAATATTGAGTCATTGTTTTGCTTGAGTGTGAGGCCCCGTCAACCGTAACACTCGCCTAATGTGTTTGATTCCCTGAAAACGGTACTCATCTACCGCATATGGATGCAACTCTCGAAGTTTGGAAGCAGCAGGTAACGTGCTCGCCCGTGCGGCTGATTTATGCCTCGTTTGTCAGGGAGAGTGCGTAAAGGTAGGGAGATAATGTGGTCATCATGCCTTTTTCAGCTCGTGGCGTTTCCAGGATACCATGACGCTCAACTCGGGTCTGAGATGAATTCAAACTCTCTGGGGCGACGCAACTTGCTGATAAGAGCCCCGGAACCCTGCCCATAAGGACATATCTTCAAGAATGGCCCGTCGACTATAGGAATCTATAACCACCAGGCGGTAAACATGAACACCTGAACCAGGGTCGTCGAAGATCGAAGTGCCTTGGTGAGCCCTTCGCAACATCTAGGATGAGTATTGATTTCTAGCCTTCGCCATGGTAAGCTATGAAGACCAGGCTCTTCCTAAGCACGCGCGTCTTTGCAGTTCGAAGGACTTCACTCAGATTGAGGTTCTGGAAGCAAGTAAGCCTTCTATATATTAGCTCGAAGTCCTCTCCATGAGTTCAAGCCTCCCTCCAGCTTCAGTTCTTCAGAAGAGTTGAGACTGATCTTTGCATACGCCTCCTTTTGCACTTGCCAGCCCGCAAATAGGTGCAAATTGCTCTAAGATCTCACTGTTCCACCTACAGTTCGAGATTCAAACCCCGAAAACGCGCTTCTCATTGGGCAGAATCTCTGCTATTGTCTTTTCTTTCTATCGGTTGATTTGACTCGGAAGAAATTGGGTATCGTCCAGTGGCGTTTCTCTGATCTATTGAGTATGGTGCTACAATTCAAAGTACGATTTATTGATTGTTATTACAGCATTTTCCCGGCTTTCTGGGCGAGTCGCTCTAGCCTGACAGCGGTAGATCTGTCAGATGTCTGCCTACTCGAGCGGAGTTTCATTGTCTTGGCACATTCGGTACCATCTGGGCAGACATTCATGCCCACGTGTTTTCCCCGTCCTGTTGCGGCTTGATCAGTGGCACACAGCTACTGGAAGCGGTTCCTCTCGTTTACACCATTCGTATATGGACCTATCGTTAGCCTGTCGGTGCCCGATCCGACGGATGACTTAGACAACCTTGGTGCCGCCCTAAGGTGGGCGTCATTCGGTGAGGCACAGCCCAGTCGCCCATTGATATTAAGGCTGCACCCAGACTACTGTACACACAGACGATATCTCCTACGAGGCTATGCGGCTCTGCGGAATGCGGCGAGATCCCTTGTGGCCAAAGCGCCGCATACTGAGCGAAGTCCGTCTGTCGCTTTCATATTCCTTGGACTTGGGAGGAACACAAACGCCTATTCTCTCAGGCCGTTTCACTCGAGGGGCTGGCTTAGAATTATGGCTTTCTGTTATGCAAGATGACCAGCCATGTCTTGCGTGCGTTTCCTTGGCCCCGAGCTCCACGTGGTTAGGCCCGGCCCGGTATCAGTGCCATTATGACATCGACCTTGCTTTGGGTCTGTTCACATGGTCTTACCTAAGTTCGACACGGCCTATTGCCCTGTGCTAATCGTTAGAAGCGGTCAACGAGATCATGGCAGTGTTTTGTTCGCTCGGGAAATCCAGGACCAACGGAACTCAGACGCTCCACCCATTTCATTTGCATATGACGGACCAGGCGCCCTTTGATGAGTCGCTGTTGCCAGTCACCGAAGAATAACAAGTGTTTTTTTGCGTCTCGGTGTCCTTTAGGAGCACGATGCTGAGATTGCTCCAGTCTGGTTGGCGAGTAGTAACGGAGGTCTAAGCCATGCAATGATGGAGTCTTATTTGATTTTGCATGGCAGTGTCTTGGTCCCTCGGAGGATCCAGAACCAAACGAACATTGATGCTACACCGCTATCCCACCTGTATATGACAAATGACGGAGCAATCGTCTCTGATGGGTTGTTTCTACTTTACCGAAAAGGAAACTTTGCTTTCCGGTCTTCGGTATAGACCACGGGCACAATGCTGGAGTCACATCTCGACTTGGTTGGCGGGTGGTGATGGAAGTCCAAGCCCTTGAGATGGATCATCACCTTGCTCTTCGTTGCCTCGACTGAGATGATAGGCGAAAGCGGTTCGCCCCTACCGACGAAGGCATATTCGACATGGCGATGAGGGCAGAATTTTAGCATTACTGGTGCCCGATGGACTCGACATGATATCCTGTAAGTGTTCTATAAGATCTCAATGATGCTTCGTGGTTTCGAGTTATCTCCTCAAGGAACATCACTTCAATCGAACATCATTCTCCTACCCTGAATCCTCTACCCACTACTATACTATATCTATACATTTCCAGTTCATTCACAGCAATCCGCAAGAATGGCGCCCCAAGACCGCAACCTGGTACTGCGTAAGCACGCCTCATTGACTCCAATGATAACTTCTCTTCTAACTCTTTGGCTATATAGTGCCAGTGCCATTCTGGCCCAATGACTATCGCCGTGAACGATTATTGTGCCGGCTGTCAGGTTATGCGCTGTGGAAATTGCATAGTTGAGGTGCACAAGTCCAGGTCCAAGAAGCATCACTGAGGGCCTGCTGCGCATCGGTTATGGGCTCGGGGTCTGGCCCCGGAACCCCCCTTCACGCCCTTCTCACGAGTTCCAACAGCCTACAACATTCGAGGGTTGGGCCAACAATCAAGCACACTGGTGACTTCGCTTGACCAGACGACGACCTACTTCCTCTCGTTTCACATTCTCTCTTGTCGTTCCTATTTTCCATTGCTACTTTCTTTCACGCTCTACTCGGCCTTCAGATAGGCCATCTCGAAATCGACAGAACCAATCATCCGGGATGACAGCACCGGTCCAACAACACTCACTTGACAATAGACGGTATAAGAAGGATGGGCTCACGCATGGGTGCTGTTATGTACTATCATGTTCATAGAATGGCGTTTCTCACGGGGGGCAGGCTCTTTGTGTTTGGTGCAAGGACAGGTTATTCAGGTCTCTCTGCATTTTCTTTTGCATCTCGGTCACTTTTGGAGTACACGCTGTGCGGCCTCTGTTGGAATTGATTTTTTATGGATTGACGGTTGAGACAGTATTCCTTTGTCTCATTTCCCATGTACAATCAAGCATTCGTTAACTAGCATATCTTCTCCTATTCCGATGTTTCTTGTCTCCTGTGCAATGATGTCGCCATGCGGCGCAAAAGCCACAGATGGTGCTACGTGACAAAGGAGATCCTGGCACCCAATCAAGTCTACATATGCACCTGCTCCCAATTGAACGGTGTTACAATCGACATGTATGTCATGCATCACTCTGCCGCCTCTGCATGTTCAGTCAGGTCATGTGATGTAGGCATATGTACGCTGAGCCACCACCACAACGTCTAATGCCTGTCGGACACGTTATTTGGGAAGTAACAATGCTGCTGGGGGCAGTGTTGATTCTTCTTTTGATAACTGCCAAGTTAGAGCCAACGTGTGGGTTACACATGCGCGATCCGTATATACGGGCGAAGTCATGACGTAGTTACCCAACCCGGACGGGCGATTCACCCTATCAGCCGCACCTCGAACCCCGGCACGGGCGAATACACTTGGCCGCCGCCCATGACTTGGGCGAGCGAGCGTTCCGAGCGATCGAGGTTCTTGGATGCGAACAAAACCCCCATGGCCACGGAGGGAATATTCGCCCGCCTTTCAGTCTACTAGCTTTCCCAGGCTCGCATTCACGAATTCCATATGCTCTACCATGAGCACCCGGGGCTCATTCGTTATACAGACCTTCGCGATCTCGAGGCGAAACGATTGCCAGTCTCGATCGCTTGGGTGTTGGCAGGTAGACTGCAGGAAAGGAAGTGAACTGTCATGACGGGATGATATATAAACCAAGCTCTTTCACCCCTTGCTGGGCTGAGTAGCAGGAACATAATACTACTAAGACAACGTGGATTAACACTGGAATTTAGAAGTTATATAGGAACAACAGCCAATTCCTAATCTGATATCGTGCCGCTCTCAACGAACCATCACCACAAGATGCCGGAAAACAGAGCTGCCTACCTCATGGGCGAGAAAGTCCGCCCCCTGGCCGTCAAGCCAGCCCCCTACCCCACCCCCGGCTCGAACCAGCTCCTCGTCCGCGTCACAGCGGTCGCCGTCAACCCCATCGAGTACATCAAGCAGGACCTAGGCGGCCTCCTGTACGGCTGGGTCCGGTGTCCGCACGTCCTGGGCTCCGACGTCGCGGGCACGGTCGTCGAGGTCGGACGACCACTACTAAGCTCCGAGGAGGAGGAGGAGGAGGAGGAGGAGGGAGTGGCGGGGAAGAAGCGGTTGTTCTTCCGCCCCGGCGACCGCGTCGTCGGCCACGCCCTCGGCTCCGAGAAGAAGTTCAACGATCCCGCCATGGGCGCGTTCCAGCACTACGTCCTCCTGCAGGCCCGCATGGTGGCCCCGATCCCGGACGCCCTGTCGTTCGAGCGGGCCGCGGTCTCTTCCAGAAGGACCAGCTGGCGTTGCGGCATCCAGTTGTTGCCGGTGATGGGGGTGGGAACGACGAGAACAAGAAGGAGAAGGCCGAGAAGGAAACGCTGCTCATCTGGGGCGGCTCCACCAGCGTCGGCTGCAACGCGATCCAGCTCGCGTGCGCCGCGGGCTACGAGGTCGTCACGACGTGCTCGCCGCGCAACTTCGACCTCGTGAAATCGCTCGGCACGGCGGCAGCGTTCGACTACCGCTCCGGAAACCCCAACGGCACGGCCGTCTCCGAGATCGTGCGATTCTGCCAAGGCAAGAAGGTAGTAGGCGCCCTCTCGATCGGCAGCGACGCGGGCCGCGGCTGCGTCGAGGTCTTGCGACAGGTCCCATCCGAACGTGGTAGTAGTCGCCGTTTCCTGTCGCGGGTCTCGTACCCGACCCCCGAGAATAAAGACGCGGGACTTCCGGCGCGCATCTGGTGCATGCTGTCGTTCTCGGTCTGGCTGTGGGTCCAGCGCGTGCGGCACGGCATCCGGTCCAATGTCGTCGTCGGCACCACGCTCGAGGGGAACGAGGTCGGCACGGCCATCTATGCGGGTTTTCTGCCGCGGGCGTTGGCGACGGGGCGGTTTGTGGCGGCGCCCGAGCCCAAGGTCGTGGGGAAGGGGTTGGAGTTTGTGCATACGGCGCTGGATAGGTTGAGAAGGGGCGTTTCGGCGAAGAAGTTGGTTGCGGAAATATGATATAACGACGGGATTTTGAAGTGGTATTAATCGTTAGCGATCTTCTCGAGAAAGCTTCTGTAATATTTCGTTATTATTGTTGTAGTGATTTGCCGCTGAATAGATACCCCAGTCAATAGTCATTTATTCATAACAGAAGTAATACCCTCTCCTAACGAAATGGAACACAACGTTCCAGCTTCTCCCTGCACTCATCAGACCAGTATCATGAACATAGGGCTTGCCGCTGAACGATCGTGGCCCCCACGGTTCATTGGATGAAGGAACCAGTACCAAGCTTGCCTGCCTCCGGCGGCACGCTCACACTGCTGATGTAGCACTCATACCGAAACCCGAACAGAGTAAGCGACGCCGCACACCTAGCCGCCGAAGCCGGCAGCAAGCCCGTGGACGCCTCGATCGTGATACTGGACAGATCATCATAATCTTCCCCCGCCGCCACCCCCTCGCAAGCCAGGGTGCTCCGTATCGAGAGCAACATCTCGTTCTCGCGGAACCAGATGGTGTTGGCGCCGCCGCCGATGGTGGTCCAGCGGCCGTTGGTCAGGGCCCAGCACGGCGTCTTGGCGGCGAGGTCGGCGCAATTGGGCGTCGTGGGTTCGACCGGGTCGTCGTTTTCATTGTCGTATCGACGGGGGAGGGATGCGACAGGTTGTACCTGGGTGGTGGCGAGGACGGCGAGGATGGCTGGGAAACACCCGATATGCATTCTTTCCTGTATCTCTCGGAATATTCTTGTCAAGCGGAGTTCGTTTGTCGTCGTATGCAAGATCGCGATAGGACCGACATAATGTGTATCAGGCGGCTCAAGTCGCAAGGCACGGGCAACGGTGAATCGAGCCTCCTATCTGGGAAGCATGTTGACCCGGGACCAGCGAGCTTGACTTGCGCAGCTGGTCGAGTTATAAACATGCTTTCTTGTCAGCGTGTAGCTAGAATTTCATCTCAACTCCGCTCTGAGATGTAAGGCTCTGATCTGAGGTCGGGCAGAGCGTTGCCGGCTAAATTGCATGCCGGCATGGGTAGGCAAGTTGCCATACTTCATGGCCAATTGTGCAACTGACATAATTCTCCAGAAAAGGTCTTCGACATTTGTTACAGCCCTTCAAAAGTTAACTTTTTCTTATTTTTACTCTATTCTTATTCTGGCGAGTCTGAAATGGGTCCTTGCAGCTTAGAGCCCCCCTTTTCACTCGAAAAGGCCCGGTGGTAGAACACAATCGGCCATCATATCCTCCAGTTGCTCCATGACCCATGCAGGGTCACCAGCACTTGATTTGATAATTGCTCCAATATCGGCAGGTTGGCCTTCTTCCAAGGTAGATATATACTCTGTAACCACTGCTCGCAACCCAGCCACACTCTTCTGCTCCGCGTCAGACGACAACGCCTTCGCGTTGCGGTAGAACACCGTTGCGTTCTTGAGATTTTGGGCAGCATTGGTGGCGGCTGACTGGTGTGACCATGGCATGTATCGCAGGTTATGCAATTGCAGCGAGCAGTCACCCCGCAGCATGTGGCTTATGGATTTCTCGTCATTGTCGATGCCTTGTACCTCGGAAGCCATCTTCAGGCTCTTGATGCCCTCGGTCAATGCATTCCAGCGCAGAGTGGCCAGATACTGGGCGTCTGTGAACTGTACCTCTGCCAGTGCTGAGCTGAACGACACCAGAGAGCGAGCATTGGCAACAAGAGCCTCATGGGATTTCTCGAGTTCGAGCTCCGGTATCGAGAATGCCGTATCTCGTTCGGCCTTGTATGTGATCGCATCGAGGTTGCCAGATCTGTACCCAACTTCCAGTAATGCAGAAGAAAAGGCCGCCTTTGTGAGAGCAATTTCTGGAAGTTTCTCGAGTTGGTCTTTCGACAGGATTTGCAGCTTAGAAAGGATCTCTTTCGATCGTTCCTCCGCCCCTGAAGCCATGCTGGGCTCGAAGTCTCCGGAGAAGCACTACGGACATTGCAGAATGTCGTCAGAGTCCTTAGCTGCACTAGCAGTGTGTCGATGACGATCTCGTGGGTGACAGGTTCGATGACCGTAACATCCTGGTACTCTTCACCAGAAGCTTCCTGTTCCGTCGAAGCCTCAGCACTGGCACTTGCGCCTGCCATGTCTGTTTCCTGTGACGTGGGCTGTTCCGCTGCCAGCTTCTGCTGCGCGAGAGTCTCCTGCAACTTCGCCTCCTGGATGTTCAAGCACTTTTGCTGCAAATTCATCGCTTCTTGAAGCGCCTTGAAGGCTTCTTCATCAGAGACGTCGTCGCCATTGGCGATCTCTTCCGCAATGCTGGTCAAGATCTGAGAAGTGTTGAAGAGCGTGTCAGCGTTGTTTGGGTCCACGCTCAGAGCATAGCGATGCGCCTCCAAGCCCCTTTGAAGCCAGTCGAGCGACGTTTCACGCAGCTGGCTGAGTAGTGCAGGATGCTCGGCGACCTCGAGGAATATGCGAGCCTTGTTGTAGGCCAGATCCAGGTCTTGGGGGAATGCCTTCAGGCCTTGATCGTAAGTATCAATGGCGCGTTGGAAGAACCTCATGGACTTGGCAGCGTCGCCGGCACGCCACTTCCCAGCGGCCTCTTCATGTTCGCTGGCAGCATTCTCAAAGTCACTTGCAGTCTCCAGCTTCTGTTATGGTATCAGTAGGGCATTCTTGGAAGAGTGGGGTATTTGGTGACCTCACCTGCTCTTTTTTCGGTTTTGGCTTGGCTTCTTTAAGATGATCCTTGTGGTTGCGTCGAGCCATGATGCTGCAAATATGGTGTTACCAACTGCTGTGAACACTGACCAAAAACTGAATTTCAAACCGACGTGAGGCAAATGCTATCAGTGTTGAGAATAGGAAGCCCTGGAAAAATGTTATTGAAGCGTCGATTTCCAACGTTTTGATCAGAGATACGTAATTTTAGCACTCGCTAAGTGTCCCATCAGGATGTGAATATTTCTTGGTGGCCAACGACTCAAACTGGTCTGTGCACATGCTACAATTACATGGGAAATCAGGACCAATTACATGTAGGTTAGCAATTGCCTTGACTTGAACCAGCACGCACAGTGGTGCTTTCGTCGGCCTGTCTTGTCTGTCATCATAGATTCTTTTGGCAGCTATCCCATTGTCACCCAGTCGTTCCACCGCCAGCGAGCCACTCCCTGTTTGGTTGTCTCGTCGCCCCAACGACGCTGATAGATAGTTGCTTTGTTATGATCCAGCTATTCCGTGTTATGGTAGCCGCCAGGGGCTTCTTGATCGCAGAAGACGTTCTGACTGGATGCCCTGGTGGCCTTCGGCAAAGTATGTGATGACAGGTCTAAAATCACCAAAAAGGGGCAAGTGGATAGCTGACCAAGTCCTATCCCACCTGGGAGAATCGAACACGCCTCCAACTCCATGCTTCTTGAACTCCAGCGTAGGGCTCACGATGGGGAGGGCAATGACCTATGATGTCTCCATCACACCTGCAGGTAGTATGACTTTCTTGACATGAATTTACTCCCGTCCTCTAGTTTGACACCCTTTACTGTCGGATAGGCCATGGTGTTCATGATGTCCTTGTCGATGATTTTTACCATAGCCCCTGGCATGATTGAGACGTCGTGCAAGCTTATTGAATGGCTGAAGTACTTCCCCCTTTCTATTGACCCTATTTCATCTCTCCCCTTGAAGAGAATGGTCTGTTGGTTAGTGTGGCGAACTGAGCAATGGAGTTCCCTCTTAACCCGTGCTGTTCATTGCCGACTTATAACTTGCGGTTTCTTAGTCTTCTTCACCAGTGGCAGGAGTCTATCATAACTCCGCCTGTTGTCATCGGTTGCTCGATCCCAAAGATCGCATTTTATTTTGAAACCTCGAACCTAACCTCCTGCGCCCCTGCCAGTCAACGCTGTTTGTTCTTCCCCTTTCGATCGAACCAAATACGACAACGATGAATTGTAGCATGCTTTTCTTCCATCAAGTAAAGCATACGAAACCAACATAAGATAGACCAATGGCCGGGATTCAGTAACCAATCAATGAGTATGCAATTAACGAGCAGTGACGTTACTCGGGGAGGCCATGCAGAAACTACCCCGCATTCCGAGGTTTGATCTCGACGATAAGCAGAATGGCGTGAGTAGCTCCAGAATAGCCCCTCACTTGAATTGAAATCCCCACGCAAATGCCACCCAGGATGCGCAATAAAGACCCCAAAAGACTTGTGTGCGCGGGAGGTGAGCTGACGGGTTGTCAGAAATGGCAATTCTTCAACCTCTGTAACCCTCAGGATCAGGCGCTGTCGGGGCTTTGTTGTCCCCTAGCGTGTCTCGCCAACGCTGCCATGCGTCTTTCCGGGGCCCAGCCGGCCTCGGGCAATGGATACGATGTGGACTCTCGTCCTGTTGGTACGCGAGTGACACAGCATTACTGAGACTTACATAAGGGTCTGTCCGCGTCGGGGTATACTCTAGGACCGCAACCTTAAGTACTGAAGATGGATTGATTCGCAATACCTCCTCGGTTTGGTGTTTGCAAGCCTCGTCTACGTTACACTTGATCTATCCTCTCCTTGAAACTTGATTTTATTTCTCGATATCCCACGGAGCTGTGCTGTAACAGCTAGCCCTGATACCGACGACCACTTGAGAATGGCTTCCCAAAGCAATGCTGCGCCGCCCTTGCTGGACCTGACCATCGACAACATCACCCCAAACACGAACCGCATCAATTCGCAATGCAACGACCGGCGGCTCGTTTACCTGATGACTCGTCTCGTGACACATCTCCATGACTTTGCTCGCGAAACGAGACTGAGTAGCGAGGAATGGATGGCGGCTTTGAACTTCCTTGTCGGCTGCGGGCAGATCAGCAACGACGTTCGCCATGTAAGTTTGTTGTCTATCTCGGGGGAAATAACTCCATTGCCCCGTGCCCTTCTATGCCATCGTCCTAGGAAAGTACCACGAAAGTCTGACCAGGCGTTTATCATGCAACCAGGAATTCATCCTCCTCTCCGACATCCTCGGCCTCTCCCTCCTGGTCGACAGCATCAACCATCCGAAGCCGCCCTTGTCGACCGAGGGCTCGGTGCTGGGCCCCTTCCACACGCACGACGCGCCGACCATGCCAAGCGGCGGCGAGATGTCGTCGGACCCCGAAGGTGAGCCGCTGCTCTGCGTCTGCACCGTCAAGGACACCCATGGCCAGCCGATCCGCGACGTCAAGATCGACATCTGGGAGACGGACAGCAGCGGCCACTACGACGTGCAGCACGCGGGCCGCGACGAGAAGGGGCCGAGCGAGCGCTGCGTCATGCTCAGCGACGCCGAGGGCCAGTTCTGGTTCAAGGGCATCAAGCCCGTCAGCTACCCCATTCCCCACGACGGGCCCGTGGGCAAGCTGCTCGAGAAGCTAGGGCGCCATTGCTGGAGACCGGCACATCTCCATTTTATGTTTGAGAAGGAGGGTTGGGATCACTTGATCACGTAAGTTTTTTGTTCCTCTGCTTGGTTCACTCCCCCAGAGAAAAAAGAAGTGGAGGTTAGATAGTAGGAGACTAATACGGAAGGGGGTAAAACAGTGCGCTCTACGTGCGAGGCGACAAGTACGAGACCTCCGATGCCGTCTTCGGCGTGAAGCAGAGCCTGATCGTCGACCTCGACAAGGCGGACAAGGCCACGGCGGAGAAGTATGGTGTCAAGGAGGGCAGCTGGCTGCTGAAGCACGACTTCGTGCTCGTGACGAAGCAGGAGACGGATGACCTGAAAGACAAGAATGCCTTGGAGGCACTGGAGAAGCTGGGGCTCCGGATGAAGCTTGTCGATCACCTGCCTATACCTGAGCTGGACTAGGGCTCTCCAGGGCCTGTGATCTAATGAATGAACAATTACTGTTTGCATGCTTTTGGCGCGTACGTTGCATTTGTGTTATGATAGGGCCTGTGGGGTTGATAGCCGGCCAAAATAGGTATCGGCGAAGACCCATGCTGGACTATCAAGCGACTGGTGGCATAGTCGAGGAGAACCATACATAGATCTACAACGTGGGTTACGTCCACTACAAGAGTAAGGCAAGTCCAGAAGAATGGAGTACATATACTCCAGTGGCAGAAACAGGGCAACCAAATATCCGAAGCCCCTTTTCCCCTTTGAACATCAATCGACCAGCAGTATCTCGCTATGCATACATTCTATCAGAGCGCGGTATCAATATAACTCTAAATTAGGTAATGATTGTATAAGCCAGAGATAGTGCTATATTGCACGATGAATCGTCTTCGAATCGTCTTGGGATCGTATCAGCAGCTCAGTGAAGGCCGGGATAGGGCCGGTGCTCTAATGCATGTTTGCCCCTAGGTGGCGCTGACAACGTGGGCGCAAGCCAGAGATCGTCCGAGGTGGTGGTTGAACGTATATCTTGGCAATTTGCTTCTTGCAAGTTTGACAGGTCGAGCCTTGGGAGATCCCAGACATGGCGTTGGAAGCAAGGTGGGGGGATTGCCATCAAGACGGCCATTAGTAATCCACTCCTGCACGCATCATATCATATCGCAGTGCCTAGTCGCTTATTTGCTTTTTTCTCACGTTATATTCGAAGCAGCATATCGACATTGGACACTATCAACATGACACTCGAACGCTCAAACTGTCAACAGGTGTGCAACCTTATGCTTCCTAACGCGGCAGTCGGAGCGGCTCGGTCAAGATGGGACGGCTAAAAGGTTCCGGCTAAGCGGATATCGCAGATCAATCTGCAAGGCCATCTCCGCTAGTCGGCCTTACTAATGCCAACTCCTACCAACTTGTGTGATGCTGGATGCTGGTGGTGGTGGATGGCATAGATCAGATTCACGCCCTGACGCTCCTCCCACTCTCGCAAACTCCATACGATACACGAGCCGCCCCACGCTATCCATTTGCCTGTCGCTGGGAGTATGCAAGTACCTCCACGAGGGGCTCCATGAGGGAATAATACATCCAGCGCCTCACCTATTTTGGGGTTGGAGAGGGGGTACGACCTAGAGAAGATCCAAATAAATCTGGCCAGAATCTGACTTCCCAGAGTAGCATCACGTCATCAACGCCAAGCTAGTTCCTGAGCACGCCATCATAGCTAAAGCATAACCAATTGATTTCAGCATCCCCCATTGCCCATTGTGGCATTATGGGGTACGAGGAGAAAGAAAAAACTGTTACGCGGCGTAGGAGCCCCGACTCGTGAAGAAAAAAAACCGCTTGCTGGTGTATGGGTACATTTGTAATATAGTATCAAGCGAATGCCCCCTCCGTAGCCGGTACTACTATTGATAGAGTGAAGGGAGAAACCGTTCCGAAGTTAATTTGTGTGAATCTTTCTTATCTTACTTTTTCTTCTCTTCTACTTGCTATTTCAAACCATCTGGGTCTAATAGTCGAGTTGTGTTGCCTTCCTGTTCTCGTTGCGACTGCACAATCTCAAAATCATCCCTCTTCAAGATGGCCAACCCTCCCCATGGCGGAATCCTTAAGGATCTGATTGCGCGCGATGCTCCCCGCCAGAGTGAGCTCGCCGAGGAAGCCGAGAAGCTTCCCGCCATCACCCTGAGCGAGAGACAGCTTTGCGATCTCGAGCTGATCCTCAATGGAGGTTTCTCCCCCCTGGAAGGTGAGTTTTGGACAATCTAATGCCAGCAGTCAGCCCACGTCAACTTTGATGGCGGGGTACTTTTATTGCCCCGCCATCTCGACAAGAACACGGCCAGCCATGGCCTTGACGACGGGATGAACACGGGCTGATCTGGTTGAAATCACAGGTTTCATGAACGAGAAGGACTACAATGGGTATGTGGCACCGCAAGCTTCCCGATTGCGTGCGCTTTCCACTGACAAAACTGTTACAGAGTCGTAAAGGAGAACCGTCTTGCCGACGGCCTCCTTTTCTCTATGCCCATCACCCTCGACGTGTCGCAAGCGACCATCGACGAAGCCGGTCTCAAGGCCGGTGCGCGCGTCACCCTGCGCGATCTCCGAGACGACCGCAACTTGGCCATCCTCACCGTCGAGGATGTCTACAGGCCTGACAAGTGAGCATACATAATCCGAGTCGCGAGGAAATTTGCCCTGTGCCGTATATACTGACACCGAACCATAGGGCTCTGGAGGCCAAGGAGGTTTTCGGTGGCGACGAGGAGCACCCTGCTGTTGCCTACCTCTACAAAACCGCCCAGGAATTCTATGTGGGAGGCAAGCTCGAAGCCATCAACCGTCTCCAGCACTACGACTTTGTCGATCTCCGATGTAAGACTAATTCTCTATACCCCACCCCCCCTCGCCGATAATTGTGCTGTGGAAATTCAGTTCTGACGAGATTCGCTTTGCAGACACACCCGCTGAGCTGCGGTTACACTTCGACAAGCTCGGCTGGACCCGAGTTGTCGCCTTCCAGACCAGAAACCCCATGCACCGTGCCCACCGTGAACTGACTGTCCGCGCCGCCCGGTCGCACGGCGCCAACGTCCTGATCCACCCGGTCGTGGGTTTGACCAAGCCCGGTGATATCGACCACTTCACCCGTGTCCGTGTCTACAAGGCTCTCCTGCCTCGGTACCCCAACGGCATGGGTGTCCTGGGTCTTCTGCCCCTGGCCATGCGCATGGGTGGCCCGCGTGAGGCCATCTGGCACGCCATCATCCGCAAGAACCACGGTGCCACCCATTTCATTGTCGGCCGTGACCACGCCGGCCCCGGCAAAAACAGCAAGGGCGTCGACTTCTACGGCCCCTACGACGCGCAGTACGCCGTCGAGAAGTACCGCGAGGAGCTCGGCATCGAGGTCGTCCCCTTCCAGATGATGACGTACCTGCCCGACAGCGACGAGTACGCGCCCGTCGACACCATCCCCAAGGACACGCGCACGCTCAACATCTCGGGCACAGAGCTGCGCTCGCGCCTCCGCAGCGGCCGCGAGATCCCCGAGTGGTTCTCCTACCCCGAGGTCGTCAAGGTGCTGCGCGAGTCGCACCCGCCGCGGTCGCAGCAGGGCTTCACCGTCTTCCTGACGGGCTACCAGAACAGCGGCAAGGACGCGATCGGGCGCGCGCTGCAGGTCACGCTGAACCAGCAAGGGGGGCGGTCCGTGTCGCTGCTGCTGGGCGAGACGGTGCGGCACGAGCTGTCGTCGGAGCTCGGCTTCAGCCGCGAGGACCGCAGCAAGAACATCCAGCGCATCGCGTTCGTGGCGGGCGAGCTGACGCGGTCCGGGTCGGCCGTGATCGCGGCGCCGATCGCGCCCTACGAGGACGACCGCCGGAGCGCGCGCGAGCTCGTCGAGAAGTACGGCGACTTTTATCTGGTGCACGTCGCGACGCCGCTCGAGTACTGCGAGAAGACGGACAAGCGCGGCATCTACAAGAAGGCGCGCGCCGGCGAGGTCAAGGGCTTCACCGGCGTCGACGACCCGTACGAGGCGCCGGCCAAGCCTGACCTGGTCGTCGACTTTGAGAAGCAGACGGTGCGCGCCATTGTGCACCAGATCGTGCTGATGCTGGAGAGCCGGGGTCTTTTGGACCGTTTGTAGATACGAGAAAAGAAGAACGTGAGAAAGGGTGCAGCAGCATTATCTATGTTCTCATAGAGAGAAAGATTTAGACATCGTCGTCGTCATCATCATCATCACGCTATCTACATACCTATATAGTAGAGTAGAGATATGACAGGGACTGCTCAGGAAAAGGAGCAGACTGATTGAGGGGTTTTTCATTCCCAGCAGCAGTATATGGACTTGCTTTGGTGTTATTTTATCCTGGGGTTCGTCTACAGTTCCTTATTAGATTTTGCAAGACGATGCTTGATCGCTCTCAAATCCAGTTCGTACGTTGCGAACTCGGGATTTAGAAAGAGAAAGACGAAGAAAAAAGCAGCAGAGAACGCCAACAAAAAGAAAATGCGCCCATCAAGGGGCGCACAACGTATTCTTAATTGTCTTGAATTATCGTTTCGGGTTTTTGAGTCAATGATGTCTCAAGACGCGGCCGCCCGTCCTGGGCCAACACATCCTTTTTCTTCCTTTTCCGTGTGATACGAACCGAGAAGACGGGCCCTACCGACCTACCTGTTATTACCGTGCGAGTCTGGGCGGGACTACTTTTTTGTTGTCGTTGTGCGAGAGGTAAGTATGCTTTTCTTTGCATCGAGGCCTTCCGTCTCGTGATTGTTTTCCGGCTTACAATTAGTATGACGTCCGACCCCAACCAACCCAGGAAGCAGAACGATCTTCTGGATTACAGTAATAGTACTCAAGCAAGCCCGGGTCAAGTTAGATACACCGAAATAGCAGGTTAGTACCTACCTGGCTTGCTAGTGGTCATCCATTCCCGTAGACAAACATAACATCCGTATTCGTGATCATCCAATGAATGGTCCGGTCCGACTTCATCACAGAATAACGGTTGGGTTTCCGACTTGTTTTTGGTACAGTAGCATGCTAGCAAGCAAGCGATTCGCTCATGGGCCATGCCGCCGTACAGCCTTGGGAGGGAAGGGGAAGCCGGGCGGGTATGGGTATCGAGGAACTTTGATGCCTGCTGCAATTGCGGTGAGGGGGCGGGTACCCTTTACAAAAAAGGAGAGCGAGACCTTGCTATTCTAGGAAGCTTGGGCGGCCATTTGGTGTGGGCCAGAGAGCCGGTGAGGGAGGGAGTGACATGCGCTTGGGCGCTGAGGCTGGGCAGGCAGATCTAGTGAGGGAACTATAGTATGCAGTCCTGGCACTGTGGATGATTTCATTGATCGATATGGCCAAGTAGCCCCGTACGTGTGTACTTCGAGAAGAGAAGATGGAATATGGAAGAATAGTTGCTGGCGGGGGAGCTGAAAAGATCCCATCAATCAAATATACACACATAAGTACAGGCGAGCGAACATCAGGGCTGCCAGGCTGACGTTGCGCGACAAGTCCTGCTACCCGCTCGTGCTGTGATATGATACATCGAGGACTGAGCCCAGCAAAAGGTGCTGGCGATAGGCGGTCTACGTTTCGATACCTGTACCTAAGGAAAACCTACAGCCCAATCTGGCTGGGATTGGGCATGCTACAAAGTTGAATCGAACCACGAGCTGAAGCCAGACGGAAGTCAATCCTGACCGAAGAGGAATCTCTCTAACCTACCCCAAAGTGCAAGCAACACGGCAGGTGGTGAACCATAGAGGGATAACATATTGAATGACTTAGGAGGACTGTACTGCCACGGCCAACGTCTTCATCCAATAAACGAGGTCGAATCGTACCATGAAACTTTTGCTCTTAACTTGACACGAGGATGCCATGCCCATGGAGGAAAACCCCGCGGGTTTGAAGCCTATGTTTGTAGTCCCAGGTCGTGCTAGCACACAGTGCATCACTTTTTCCAGGTGCCAGGCTTCCCCGTTAACAGAACAGGCCTCAAGCTCTCCCTGCGAAAAGAAGACGGGAGGAAAAAAAAGGCTTGAAGGCTACGGTCCGCGGTAGCATGGCCCCCCCTTCTTCTACCAGGTTAGGCCCCGTAAAACAGCCCGACCCTTGTTTCCTTCGCTGGGTTTCTGTGATGCCCGCCAGGATCCATCGAATCATATTCAATTGTGTTGGCCGTCAACTCGCTTGCAGCCGCGGAACAGCTCACACACACTCAATCACTTATCGGGTTGGCGACAGACCGTGACTCCTCGTCTCTTTTTGGTTGGCGGTGCATGCTATTGTCTCCTCATTCTCCTTTTCCAACTCTACATACCACCAAAGCAGCAAATCCATATTCCTCCCCCCGAGATACCAATCCCCAACGTACATACGGCAGAGAGAGAAGAGCGAAACAATCGAGTCACCACTTCACAAGCGGCACAATCGACGTAATTTATCCACATTCTTCCTCAACGGGCGGGCACCGAATCGCACACACCTACAAACCAACCCCAACTTTTTCCTTACCGCAAGAAACCAACTCTACATAGCAGCAAAAACCTCCTGTCCCATCGGGCCCAGCCGGGGCTCTCATGGTTTCACTGCCTACACCTGCTCGCCTGCTCAGCTCGCGATTATAGAACAACAAAACTACCCGATTTTAAACCAACCATCATGGGCGCCACTTCCGGAGACGACCTGGTGTCGGGCAGCTCCATGACCGCCAGCGCACTAACGGCCAGCGACGAAAAGTCCCGATCCGAACACCGCCGCTCGCGCAGCAAGATGGAGCGGCCCAAGGGCGAGAAGGGCGAGAGGGAACGAGACCGCGATAAGGACGGCCACCGCTCGTCGCTGCACAAGTCCAAGTCCTCGCGCAGCTCCAAGCTCATGGACGGCGAGTCGTCGCTCACCTCGACATCCCACCGCCGCCACCGCAGCTCGCGAGAGAAGGAGGGCCGAGACCGGGACGAGAAGGATCGTGATCGCGAAAAGACTAAGGACAGAGATCGAGATCGAGACCGAGACCGGGAACGGGTAGACCGGGAACGGATGGAACGAGCAAAGAAGAATGCATCCATGAGCGATCTGGTCCCGGAGTTCAGGACTGGAAGCAGAGTCTCCGTGCCCTACCCGACCTTCAGCAAAGTACATAGCAGGGAGTGTGTCAATAGCCGTGAAGACTTGTCCACGTCGGCCAAGAGAACCGACCCTTATACACCTAAGCCGACAGATCTGGGATCTGGTGAAGACAGAGATCCAAGTCGGTAGAAAATCTGCATCGAAGGACGAGCACTAGGAAAGATGGCAGGCCGCCTAGCCCGCCCGAGACAGACATGTCGGAGGAAAAGAGAAGAAGCCAGACCTCCACACCTCGATCCAGCGACACGCCAGACAGGCCGAAATCAAGGACCTCTGGCGGCCCGTCGCGGTCAGGCTCCAGAAGAGATGACAAGTCGAAGCTGTCCAGGACGTCTAGCCAGGCTACTTACAAGAAGTCACCAACCTCCAGGTTACCCCCCGGTTTCGAAGCCGATGACGAGTACTCGGTCTTGAGCGACGACAAGACCGCGGGGGCCAGGTCTTCCGCTACCTCCGTACCTCCAAAGCGGTCTGCCTCGAGGCGTGATAGGAAACTCGAGGCCCTCGATGCGGAAGATTCGCCCGCATCCGTGCAAGACTCTTCGCCAAGAACACCAACAGCCACACCACAATTCCCTCCTGCCAATTACCTACCAGGCGAGAAACGTTCGTATACCCCAAGATATCCCGATGAGGAACGCCCGACACCGTCAGCTACACCAATGTCAGACTTTGGGGCACCGCCACCTCCACCTCCTCCACCGCCGCCCCCTGGACATCCAAGAGGTGCCCAGGATAGACTATCTGCTCCAGAATGGTGGCCTTCAGCAACCCATATCGAAGCATTTCCTCTCCGTTCTACCTCGGCAGTATGGCCAGAGGCAGTCGAACCCCCCTTTGGTTGGGCCTGATGTGCTATTCACCCCTTTCTTCAATCTCCTTGACCAGTACCAGAACGTTATTCACAAGCAGGGCTCAGTGGCAGTGGCCACGGGCCACAAGTCTGTGGCGAGGCGTCTACTTGACCGCCTGGAGGATGTGTTCTCACGGGATTTGCCCGAAGAAGGATGCAACTGCATCATGTGCGAAAGGACGCCCGAGGAACATCGTGGTTTGGGCTGGGGCGAAGTACTAGAGCGGGTCGGCGGGCGTGTCGAGTTGCCCCAGTGGCCACCCTTCGATTTCGCCAGCTTGGGCGCGAACGCGGTAGAGCAACTGGGCCACTTGCCCCCTCGGTCATCATCGCCTGTGCAGCTTGATCCCGACATCGCCGAGGAATTCAGAGAACACTACTTGCGCCAGTCAAAGAAGGTCAGATCAGCAGTGGACAAGTGGATGGACTCGAATGCGGAGGAGCCCGCACCACCGCCTCAGGAAATGGATGACGAAACGCTCGAGTTTGCCATCCTAACGAGCCTCGAGGACGAAGAGCGACCATATTTCAATGCTTTGCTGCTCGGGGCGGAAAAGTTGGCGCCGACAGTCCGGGCGCCCACCCCCAATGTGCGCAAACCCCGTGTGGACTTCATTGTGAAATGCGGCCTGTCCCTGCAGCGTTTGTATCGCCTGCCGCAGGTCCCTCGCGATGCTGAGACTGCCATGTACCTGGTCAGAACCCCTTCCATCACGATCTTCTTGTTACTATTGTCGACATTAACCCTCAAGAATGGGAAATCCTGACATCCGGGCGCTTCGATGGATTCCTCTGGTCTGGTGCGGATGATGACGGCGTTACGCCCACAGCAGATAACCCAGGTTCCCGGGGCGCAACTCCTGCCAGCGGTCTATTCTCGCCTCCGCCCTCGCGTGACAACATGAGATCCGCCATGGGATACAGACCAAGCTCCGGCATGGGCCAATCACGCAATACAACCCCCTTCTCGGGCGTGTACAGCCGCGGCGCGACGCCTGCTTCCTTTATTTCTCTTTCTTCGTCTACCGCCCCTGGGTACAGCCGACAAGCTGTATCCCACGACGAAGAAGTTGAGATGGCCGTCTTGGCCGAAGTGGAGCGCGAGATCTACCAAGGCATGGAGCAGCTCGAGGACGCCTTCGAGAAGCTCCACCACCGCGCCGAGATGGTGCGCAACGCGCTCCGGCAGCGCAACGCGGGGCTCATGATGAGCATGCAGAGCCGGAAGGGCGCCAACGGGATCGACGTGCTGCCGTGCAGCGGCGACAGCACGCAGGACGGCTACCAGCGGCCCGGCTGGGCGAACGGGGACGAGGAGTCGGAGAGCGAATGGGACCACGATTCGGAGAGCTTGGCGCCGGATGATAGTGCCTCGAATATAAGCAGTTCGCGGCACCGCAGGCCCAAGCGGAGGACGGAGCGCCGGACGCCGGCGCCTATTGAGGAGGATGATGAGGAGAACTAATTTTCCTCTTGTCGATGGGGAAGGGAGGAGTTTATGTTTCTTCGACATGGGTGAGGAGGAGAGAGGGGCGTGGAAAACCCAAAACAGCGGGCAGTTTGCCTGGACCAACGGAGGAAGGAAATTTGGGACTTATGGTTTGAGGTAGTTGGCACTGGGACAGAGAGAAGTGAAGGGGGAACGGACAGAAATCATGATGGATGGCATTGAGCGCGACTGGTCATGTGAACTGGTTTGGTTGGCTTATACCCTATACCCTGAGTCTGGTCCTGCCTTTGGAGATGCATTTGCATAGTCATGGAGTTGTCATTCCATATCGAATACTGCTTTTGGTGTTTTTGTTCTTCTTGTCTATTCTGGTTATGTTTTCATGCGTCGTGGGCGGTAGGCAGCTGATGACGATGAATGAGTCCAAGAAGAGCGGGCGAGCTTGAGTGGTTTTTGGTTGATGGATGGTTGATGGGGGGTTTCTTGGATAGCTGACGGTAGTGCTATGATGGTATGATGAATGAATGACTTCAAAAATGCATGAGCAAATACCCACCACCACCACCAGCGCCCATCTGGGATATAATACAATTCAACATCTTCTCTCATAATGTGATAATTTCTATATACGGTGCCTTGTAGAGAGCATGGGTTGGCTATTTCTGGGTGATGAGTGTAATGTATATACTGTTCGTAAAGGGCGAGACAATTCTGCCGCTTTTCAAACCGTGATGCGTGCGTATGGCAGATATGCTCTGACTTGACAAATCACTTACTTCTGGTATCTTATCAAGCACCTCTTTTACTCAAACCATCAATGACAAATCATTCACTGTATTGATTCATTGCTCAAGCAGCCTGCTGCTGCCCCTCACGGATATCACCAACAAAGCTTACCCGGGTTGCCAACCGCCCCTTAACCCACTCATATTCACCACGATGGGACCTGGGCTTCCATCGACGCAGGGCCATCCCGGGTCCCACGCTGTTCAAAAAATGGTATGAACCGCCATCTTTCTACTTGAGGCACATCAGTTTGATTGTTTCCAGAAACTCAAGCTCTTGAGAGACTACTTGCAGCTTGGTGAGAGAGGTCCAGTTCAGCGTCACGTTGGGATCTTCTCGACATTAGTGTTGTAACCATACACCTCTTCACCCACAGTGGTGGTGCGAATATGTCCTGCTAGTAAGTGGGAAGAGGACTTACTCTGTGAGTGAGTATGTGTGTGTGGTGTGATGTGGTTCACGTTAGATGAATAAAGTACGTTATAAGAGAGAGGGGGGGGTAGGTGGGAATACTAGTAAGACATCCATATAGGAAGACAGAGCTGTGAAGAACGATGAAGAGAAAGTCAAAAGACCCAAGAAAAGAGAAAGAAAGAAAGAAAAAAGAGAGAATTAAAATCCTGGTGATGGTGTGTTAGTATTTATTGTATGAAGTTTATTGTGCTTTTTCTGGGGGAAAGGGAGTTCCATCAGATTCATGAACAAGTTTTGTTTATCAGCTCATGTGTGAAATTCCATGTGCGCTTTGTTTCTAATCATTTGGAAATGGCCAGTGTTTAGGACATGGGGAAGGAGAAGGGTAGCGTACTTGTCAGCAACCGTTCTGCTCGTTTGTGCCGTTTTGGCTCGGCCGTCGCCCCTGCGATCGTCCACTAGGACACTTGGGCCAGGTGTCTCTCTGCTTGTTCAGGGGTACAGAGGAACAGGGGCTTCAGCACACTGGCCGGTATCCATCTATCGGCCGGGCCGTCAATAACGCAACGTGTATTTCATCTGGGTACCTAGTTGATAATTCATGAGAGTATCTCCCGCCAGACCTACTACCCCTTCAACCACGACCTCCTTACCCAGTACGGCCTGACGGCCAGCTACGACTCCGATCACGAGGGACTGGATGAGAGCGACGAGGAGTCCTGTGATAAAGAGTACCTCGAGGACGCTGATGCCACCAAGTGTATAGTGTATGCGCTCAAGGGAATTCATTTAGGTCCATCGAAGTGTGTTCACATCCATATTCAAACTGTTTCTTCCGGCACCCAGGAGAACGACCGCACGCGCTCTAGCCGAATTCCAGAGACACCTGGCACACAACAGAATCAAAAGACTCCATGTTTAGAGAACTTTCCATTGCAGTCGGTCTATGCAGAACTCCTCGATATAAAGGCGCGGCGTACTGCAGTCATGATTACTTTCCCTGAGGCACCTGACACGCACAAACAATACAAAGCCACACCTGCATAACAAAGCGAGCGATATGAACAACATGAACCTGACCTACGGGTCTGAAACACCAGGCACTCCAGCAGTGCCAGTTTACCAACTGCAATCACATAACGTGAAAGAGCTTCTTGACAATGCTCTCAGGGTACTGCCACTGTCTCATCCTTACTACAATACCCAGCAACAGGCAAAAGCTGAAATTAATGCTCTATGGGAATTACGGAAACGCATGCCTGTGGATCTACTCATAAGCGAGTCTTTCCGGCTGATCGACAAGTACTTCTTCTTCAGCAACATTGGACCGCATATTCAGCTGGTCATCCACCACGGGAGTTTTCCGTGGGACTTCTATCGCCATTCGGAACGAAAAATCTTTATCTGCACGCGAGAAGAGCCCAACCTGCCCCGTGGGCCGGAGGATATGGTGGCTTCCGTCGTCCACGAAGCAGTACATGCTTACCTCATACTTTTCGCTACACCCGCGTCGTTGAAGGCAGAAGACCTTGGTCAAAACCCTCACGCACTGCCCTTTCGTGTGCTCTACCAGACTCTGACCAACATGATCTGCCGATGGGTGCCCGATCCCACGGGATTCACAGTTATCTGTGACTTGGATGGCGACGAGATAGAAGCTGAATCGCATCATCTTTCGAGTTACCCCGGAACCGACATCGCAGGATGAGATGTGTGTGTACGTATGTATGAATCAATGTTGGGGTTGGACGAGTCCTTGCTAGACATAGAGTACCTTCCGGTTCGGTTAGATGTTATTTTGGATTCTGGAATAGGGGGATCTCCTCGATGCTGATGATGGACCGGGGGGTTTCAGGGGGTACCTGGCAGGTTCTTGAAGGGGTTACGAAGATTGGGTAGACTGGAGAATGAGAGTGGACAGAGACATAGGCATATACAGGTAATCAACGCAGCTCTACATACGTGGCTTGAAGACCCCTTGCAGATATGGCAGGTATCAGGAAGGACCCCGTCTGGTGCGCAATGAAGGCATCACTTCTACATTCTGCTCACCCAAAGAAATCAAGTCTAGCTGTGATGCAAAGTGTTGTTTACTCGTGCAAGACCAGCAACACTCCACCTTTTCGCAGCTCCCATGCAACCAGTGATTCAACAGCCCTCGTCGTACTGAAGGCAGGCTCGCCAGACTTGTTGTTCAACACGTTCCATCGTTCGATTCTCTTCTCCTCGCGAGTCTGGGCATCTTTACCACCAGCAATAACCATCTCCACCACGAGAATGGCGCCCGAGCTGTGGACGGAATCTCATGGTTCCTGTAGGGCATCACAAGCGGCGGTCGCGCGCGGAACCCCTTCACGAAAATCACCATTGCGCAGCATCCTTGACCTCCCGATGGCGATGGTAATGGGGCGACGAGGGGCCAGCCCCAAGCATCCCAGCCCCCTGGCGAAGATCAAGCTGTCGCACCGGCCGACCTCTATCGTTGCTTGTCCGCAAAATAAATTCTCGGGCGTAGATAGGCCTCGGCGCTGCAGACCCTGACAGGACCCTTTAAGGAGGGTCGCATACATAAGCGGTCATCTCGTCTATCTAGATCGCATTCCTGCAATGCATCTGTGCCGCATGTCAGATTCCTTTGTTTTGTCTGTCGGCCTCCCGAGGAGCTCCGCCACATCCCATGCCATGCGGTCGCCGTGTCCAGTAGTCTGGGCCAATAATGCCATGCAGTTGCCGTATAGCAAGCCGCCTGGCCAATAGCAGCTCGAAGTGGGCGGCGCACTCATGTTATCAACATCAACGCGATAGAGAAAGCGAATGCCAAGCACAACAGGCACCGGCGACACTCTAAAAAACAGCTCTGTTCAGTGACGAGAGCATCTGAGGATGGCCCGATTGCTGGTGGCAAGTTCAGGATGGAAAATGTTTCGACATGTCTTCCAATGAGGGGCCAGCCAGGGCTTTTGTGATATCGGTGTACAACAAACAGCTGTGGGGAGAGAGGGGCCGAGGGGGTCTGTCTGTCACTCGGCCGGAGCTCAAGCCCGTTGGTTTTGATCCTCCCTCTCCCAACATGAAGCCGGTTTTCTCCCGTCGTCTTCGTTGTTCTAGACCAACCCACTTAAAGCCAGCCTTACGTGCAGAAAGGAAGAAACATATCGTGATTGAGATGCGAATCATACGACATCATATCCACTGTTGGAAGCTTTAGAGTTATCGCGTTGTGGTAGTGTAGGTTGGCGACTCGGACAGTGAGGAGGGCCCGGGATTTTGTAATGGGAATGGCGATAACGATTGATAGTGGATGCAGGGCAGTCCCTACAGGTACAGGGCTCCCTACTGGGTTCCCCATCGACCCATGCTGCCATGAGAGCGCACCATCCGTGCTTACCGCTTCCCATGTCCGTTTGCTCTGCTGTGTTGTTCGTCTCCAATCTGCCAATGCAACCTTCTTGGATTGGACCGACAACGATTCGCGATTCAATGCTATGTCTCACGCCCAACACCCATACCCACCCCGTTGTCCAAGTCCCTCTGGGCACATACATCTGGAATATCCCAAGATGGCCCTCCAGACTTCCTCCTGTTGTTCCTCCAACTTGCATGCCCGTAAGCTTATACCGTCGACCACGATCCTGCGCTTATCACGAGAAATTGACCCTCTTTCGCTTAAGTCGACCGGCACACCATCGTCGTGGTATCGCTGGCCCCATATTAACCCCCGGGAATCCCACCACCAGGCAGCCCATCCAATCGCATTTTCCCGGTCCACTCCATCGCCGCCGGTATAAGCGTGGTGGTAGCCCTGCGTTTTACCTTTATCCATGAGGCATCTCGTCTTTCGCGCGGCCGCTCTCGACGTTGTCCGTCCTTGACGATATCTTCTTTTTCTAGCGCCCGCGACTAGCTAGAGCTACTAGCTGAGAAACCACGCGACCCGATCTTACGACCGGCCCGCCGCGACGGGACTATCCAGAAGTCAGTCCAAGCTCGATCGGCCGCTAGGCCCTACCACGGTGGAGCCGCGATCTGCCCTTAACCCAGCTGGTTGGGAACCTCGAAACAATCGGCGTTGAGCGTGATAGGTGGTAGTACACGGCGCTTCGCGGTGCTGCAGCCTATGCAAGAGGTTGGAATCGTCAATACATCATCACAAGGTGCTAGGCTGGGGAAGAATTCAGCGGCCGTTGGGTACGCTTCGACGTCGGGCCTGTCGTGCGTTTTCGACCCAGCGCTTCAAGAAACTGGGGGGAGAGGACATAGATCGCCACGATGGTAACACTGGACCGAATAAAAGCATGGCTGCCCGTTCTTGGAAGCGCAGTCTTCCTCTCGACATCATGGGCCCGGAAACTGCCTTTATCAATGGCGTCAGTCTCGACGGTATTCGAAGGGAATTGGCCGTGGATAGGACGCCTGCGTTATACTCGGGCGACTTTGGTGACTGCTTGGGTGGGCAGAGTCTGCTGAACGTCACCAAACTCGATGCGGCGTTTTACTTTGACAACTCGACCATCTCGTGGCATTTAAATGGAAACACCAATCTGCAAAGCGAGGAGCTAATGAGTAAGCAGACCGCGAGTATTAGTGTTAGTCGGCCTGGAACCTCGGAACTGACTTGAAACGCAGTGTACATAACGGTGGACGCTTACGGCAAAAACAGATTTAGCATGACAATCGACCCCTGCAAGATAAACATTTACAGGTATGTACGTCCAAAAAAGTAAACATGGCTTCATGGGGAAAGCAGGCCCAGCTAATGTCACGCTACAGCATGTGCCCAATGAACGCCACGGTCCCCATCACCGCTTGGGCCGTGTTCCCGGTCGGACAGCAACAGGTCTCGGGCATCCCGCAGATCGCCTACGAGATGCCCGACTTCGAAGGCTCCGTCCGGGTCCAGCTCTTCGCCAACTCCAGCCAGTTGGAGATCGCCTGCTTCCAGGCCGTCATGCGCAACGGCGCCTCCTTCGCCCAGCCCGCGGCCGTGAGTTCCGTCCTGGGCATCTTCACGGCGGTCGCCATCCTGGCCTCGTTCGCGGCGGCGGCGTATGGCGTCAGCATCCCGCACATGCGGACGCACTACGCGCACTCCTTCTCGGTCCTCATCCTCTTCGAGACGTTCCAGACCGTCTTCTTCTCCGGAGCGCTGTCGCTGCAGTGGCCGAGCGTGCTGCCCGCCTGGTGGAGCAACTTTGCTTGGTCGGCCGGCCTGATCCCGGTCCCGAACATGGTCGATTCCTTCAACAGGTTTGCCGGAATCAGCGGCAATGGCAGCCAGGTCGGTGGTGCTGGCTCTACCATCATCAACAACAACGGTGGTCTGATACAGCAGATATACGGCCGCTCCCTCGAAAGTGCCGCGGGATTGGGCACGGAGCTCGCCCCTTTGCTGAAGCGTCAGCCGTACAACCCCGATGACCCGTACGACTACAACTGGAGCGGAGACCCCGTAACCCCGGGCATGCCGACGCCTGGAGACTGGTCTGGCTTCGGTGGCACCCTGTCCGGGCTCAATATACCTGCGCCCGATGCATTCATGTTGGCTTTCATCTGGCTGATAATCGCTCTCTGTATTGTCACTGGTCTCATTGCCATCTTCAAGTTCTCGCTTGAGGGACTGGCCAAGCTTAAATGGATTCAACACGATCGGCTCGAGTTCTTCCGAAACCACTGGACACGATATCTCCGTGCTGCCCTTTTGCGGACTCTCTCCGTCGCTTTCTTCTCCATGATGGTCCTCTCGCTCTCCCAGTTCAATCTACGGGATCGCGCCGGCCCGCTCGCGATAGCGGCCATCGTATTTCTCTTGTTCCTTATAGGGGTTGGCGGCATCGCCGTGTACGCCCTCCGGTGCCGCCTTCGTTCCGCGACGTTCTCCTCGGACCCTGACCGCATCCTCTTCGTCTCGACCAAGATCCTATGGTGCATTCCCTGGTTCTCGCTCGTCCGGATCAGCCAGTTGCGGGAGAAGGAGTTTAGCCAGAAACCCGCCGGCTCCCTGCCTTTCGTGCATTGGCACTTTGTCCAAAACCATGAGGGCGACTCCTCCTCCCCCTCCTCCCCATTCTCTGCGCCGCGGCCCCCCAAAGTGCACGAAGACGAGACCTACCTCAAGCGGTTCGGCTGGCTCTCCGCCCGCTACCGCGCGTCGCGGTGGTGGTACTTCCTCTTCTGGCTGTCGCACCAGTTCGTCCGCGCCCTCTTCATCGGCGCGGCCGCGTCGAGCCCCCTGGCGCAGGTCTTTGGGCTGTTCGTCGTGGATATATTCGGAATGGTCGTGGTCGCGGCCCTCAACCCCTACGAGGGCCAGCGGAATACGGTCCTGGCTGTGTGGCTGCTCGGCCTCGCCAGGATCGCGACGACGGGCCTCTCGATCGCGTTCTTGCCCGACTTCGCCCTCAACCGCATGGTGGCTGCCGTCATCGGCGTTATTATTATCGTCCTCCAGGCGCTCCTGGTCATCGCCGTCTTGATTCTGGTCGTGCTCGGCGCCATCTCCTCGTGGATGTCCGTCTACCGAAACCGGGAATACTTCCCGTCAGAGCGGCTCCAGGGTACTAGGATCCGGTACTACGAACACATCGCAAGGAAAGCCCTGGACAAGGACGCGCCGCCTGTTGAGGAAAAGAAGAAGCAGAAGAGCAAGAAACAGAAAACCGACTCCAAAAAGAGCCCATCAGAAGCAGAGGATGACCAGGAGAAGGCGACCCCTAATATACCTAAGGCGCCCTCTTTCTCCGTCCGCTCCGTAAGGCGCCTAGCCAAGATCGAAGACGAGGACGAAGACAACATCGCCGAGATGATGGAACCACCCTCTACTTCTTCCACCACTAATGCCAACAATAATATCAGTAATACTGCCACGCCGCGCCCCCCACTGCTCCGCCACGCAAGCCGCACCGGCAGCCTCAGCTCCCGCCACTCGACCAGCAGCCTCCCGCGTGCCGCGCGTGTCCACCGCGCCTCCTGGAGCTCGCGCGACTTCTCGGCCATGCACAACGCCGCCGACCTCGAGCGGCCCGACACGGCGCGGGCCAACCGCCACAGCCGGTCCCTCTCGGCCAGCACCCTCCCCAATACGCTCAACATGAACTCGACGATGGGAGGATCAACGGCAGCGCTGAGGGGGCAGGGCTCCTTGAGCAGTCTCGGGGCCGGAGGTAGCAGTGGTGGCGGCGGCGGCTTCGTTCCGCCCGTAATGCCCGTCAAGGAAGATGCAGGTGAGGATCAGGATGTGCACGTGGGCGGCTATCTGGACGAGCACGTGTTCAGGAAGAATCTAGATAATTGGAACGCTGGCGAAGAGGACCGCGCGTCGCAGAAGACTGAAGAAGAGTCCTTGGATGATAAGATGGAGAAGACAGCCGGCTAAACAGGATGGAGCGGCCTCTCAATGTCAGCTTTGGTACTGACCATGAACTTATGAAGTGACGACATCATCACTATTCACTACCACCATAAGCCATTATTATGTACATATCTATTGCCTCATAAATGTCAGATTGTATTGCATAATCAATAATATCGTAATGGTCAAGAAGATTGCTGGCAATTGTTATTATGTGATACCTGATTCAAGGTCTTCGTATCTATCGGTCGGAGTTTGCATGTGCAAAATAGCAAAAATATAAAGCAATGCATCGAGTTTCCGGTCATAAATCTTCCTGCAGAAATCCATCAAGGAAAAAACGCCATACAATGTGTCCATAACCCTTACTCTGCAATTGGGAAAGTTCTGAGAGTCGTTACGGCGTCCTGCGTTTCCCGACTCAACTCAATCTTGCCCCAGCGTCTATACAATCCGCTGGAGACGCTTCAACCAATGGAATATTAGCCTTTCACTGTTTGGTTGATCATCATCATCTTTGTATGATGGCCGGTCCCGTTGCTTGAGGTTGACAGGACCTGTGGGGTTTGCATTATGTGGATGGGCGCCAGGAAGTTGAGGACGGACGCTCAAACTAGCGGCGATGAACATAGAGGAGCTACCATAGCTAGAGCTTGACTGCTCAGCCGGTGGGGGGATATCAGACGTTGTGACCGAGGTTCGGAAAGTGGTCCAATTGCCTAGCCATCTGGTCAGTTAAGTCTCATCAGCGCTAGGATAACATGAACATACCCCATATAGATTCTGTACATGTTGATGAAAAACTTGTCGGTGCTACAGTTGTCTCATTGCATGAACTCGTCGCATTCCACGGCGCGATAGAAGTGGTCAAAGTGGATGGAGTCGAAACTGAAGGATAACTCCATGACTCTGTGCAAGATGTCTCTCCGGCCCAGGGCGCCGAAGAGTTGGAAATATTCGTTATAGATACAGTCTCGCGTTCCGAACAGGACGTTGAAATCACCTGAGTTGTAGTAGATGGTGCTTCCTCAGAGCAAGTCGTTTCCAAATATGTCGTCGTTGCTGTCGAGACAAGTACTGTAGTTGTTTGTCCGGGCTGAGGACCAACTGTCTGGCCTCCTGGGCCGGTTGGCGCTGCAGGCTGAGTGTTCGTCGTAGGGGAGGGGTTTGAGGTCCCACTTGGGCCTGGAGTCGCTGTAGAATTTGATAGGGGATAAGGGGCTGACACAGATGACCCCAACGAAGGAAGGCCAGTACCACTTAATTCAACTGACGAGGATGACAGCCCTGTGACTTCTGGAATAGTACCAGTTACACCAGTTACACCAGTAGTCGTGACTGTGCCATTACTCTGCGGGTACGGCACAGAGCCTGTGGTACTTTCTAGGTATGAACTGCTGCTTTCCATGGTAATGGTAGATAAAGGTTCTGGACCTGGACTGGATGCTGGGTTCGGTACTGTTCCGGTGGGCGTCGAGGTAATTGTACCATTTGATAGGGGGAAGGAGCAGAAGTGAAGATCGCGCTCCCAGTAGTCTCGGATACTCTAGTGGAGAGAACAGAACTGTTTCCCGAAAGCGTGACAGTGATGTTAGCTGTTGGGAAGGGTGCTTGGCCTGAGCTACCGATTGGGGGTGCAGGTGTCTGTGTTCCTGTGCCAAGACTGGCACTACTTCCAGGTGGAATGCCTTGTCCAGACGGGCCTCCAGGTGAAGCGGTCGGTCCTATACTTCCCGTGGCATTCGAAATTGGGAACGGTGCTGAACTCGGAGGTATGCTTGTCGGACCACCCGTTTCACCATTGCTCCCAGTTGAGGCCACAGTAGATCTTGTTGCAGTCGCAGCAGAACCAGTACCAGCTGGACTAGTCGGGTTTGGCAAACCTGTAGAGTTCGAAAGGGGGAATGGCGCGATTGGCGAACTGCTTTGCAATGGTTGAGTAGGACTAGATACCGTGGTGGAGTTCAATCGGGTGAAAGGGGCCGGCCCAGTCGCAGTCAAACCGCTCGGTGGAACAGAAGAGTATGGACTCGAAGTGAATACAGTGCCAGGTAGCCCACTTGTTGAAGTTGCATATCCCGTGGTTCCCGTTGCATTAGACACAGGATAAGGCGGTGTCGTTGAGAGACCCCCGCTGAAGGAAGGAACGGATTCGTTGCCAGTCACGGTGCTTGAAGACCAGGTTCCAGAAGGAGATACTGTTGGGCTCGCACCACCAGTTGGAGACACGCTTGTTCCAGGCAGACCGGTGGAGTTTGACAATGGGTAAGGCACGCTTGGCCCTGTAGAAGATGCAGGCTGTGTAGGCACCGTACCGAAAGGTGTTCCAGTGGAAGGGTGAGATGATGTAGTGAGATTTGCAATGGAAACACTGTTGCTGGGAGTCTGTCCAGCTGGACCACTTCCTATAGGGGATGCCGAATTAGGCTGAGAACCGGGCACACCGGTACCGGATATTGTGCTAGGCTGTGCGGTGATGCTCCCAGAAGCACCAGAAAGACCGCTTGGAAGTGCTGTAGAGTTCGGAAATGGAAATGGTGCGGTACTTAGTTCCGACGATGATGACGAGGAGCTGTATGACACCCCTGGCCCCGTTGATGTGACACCTGTAGGGCCTGCACTTGGTCTAGGAGTCGGTCCGGTAGAGTTGGACATGGTAAAAGGCGGTACAGCCGTTGAACTGATTGTACCTGGTGTAATGTTCCCTGATCCACTTGAACCCGGGGACGCTGCGCTGGAGTTTGAAATAGGGAATGGTGGCACAGTCTGTCCAGCTGGGTTACTTCCGGGACACTGCTTCCAGATATAAGAGATGTGGTTAGACTTGGAGTTGATGGTGCATTAGGAAGTCCAGAACTGCCGGTAGGGCCTGCATTAGGGGCAGTCGCGTTGGACAGAGGGAATGGTGGCTTCGATTCCGAGGACGTGTTCTCGGGTCCAGGAGGTACCGTGGCTCCAGTGCTAAATGGTGCAGTGGCAGAAATGCCACTCGTTGGAGCAACTGTCTGGCCGCCTGGACCACCTGTAGCATTGGTGAGAGGGAACGGCGCTGTTGAAAATGTATTCACCTCTGATGATGAAGACGTGGTGGTAAGGACACTAGAGTTTGAGGCCAACGTAGATGCGCCGGATTCAGACGGTGTATTAGTGAGTGACTGAGCAGACGGCAACCCCGAGATGGATGCCGGTCCAGTCCCTGTGTGCGATACGAAGGTCCCAGTCGAGAACGCAGATGATGTATTAGTTCCGTTAGTTATAGGGAATGGCGCCAAAGAACTTGACATACTGGGACCTGGAGTACCAGAGCCGACAGGCACAGTTGTCATTGGTGGTCCACCTGGGATACTTGAGACTGGCGTTGTGTAAGTAATATTGTAGCTTGACGCCTGCCCACTGGGGGAACTGATGGCAGTTCCCGCAGAACCACTGAACGTTGTGGTCATGTTACCGGTTGGGTATGGTGGGGTGGTAGATGGCGCCCCTGTCCCTGGAACTGAATAGCTGTAGCCTGAGCTGGGGAAGGTAACGCTGATCGGAGTGGAGGAATTGGAGACACCTGACGTCTCTGTACCAACAGGAGACAATGTAAAGGACCCAGAAGCTACCACAGTCGTCTCACTTGAAGACGGAACAGGCGGCGCCGTTCCAGTAAGTGCCGTTGAAACGGTGGTGTTGGGCAATGGGAACGGCGGGACTACTGTAGAGGTAAGAATCTCACTTCCACTTCCAGTAACGCCAGGTATCCCAGAGGTGGCAGTAGTCTGCGATCCAGTAACGATGTTTGACGGCGAACCTGTTCCGCGCGCACTGCTTGTTGTGATATTACCAAAGGGATACGGTGTAGAACTCGATGATAGCTCCGTAGTATTCAGACTAACAGAGCTGGAAGGCGACCCGTTTGGTGAACTTGCTCCCGGTGTGGTCGGTATACCTTGTCCAGAAGGACCAGGCGGTGGCGCCTCCGAACCGGGATTGGTTGTAGAACTAACCACTCCACTTGTCGACGAGGGAAACGGCACGGGACCGGTTGGGCCCACAGTTACAGTTGTATTAAAGGTTGGGAATGGAGCAGAAGTTAACATAGACTCGCTTGAGCTGAGAGAGGGCGCAGTGCTTGACTCGGTTGTGGACTGTGGAGAGGGAAAGCCAGATCCAGACCCGGCAGAAGGCCCTGTCTGCAACGCATTGTTGGGACTTGTGAATGGAAATGGCGGTGATACCCCGGACCCTGGCTTTGTAGTGGTTATTGGCAGGGGCGAGACTGAGCCTGTGAAAGTGCCTGCAGTTGCGGTAACAGAAAATGTTGAGTAAGTTTGAGACCAAAAATGAGAAGTGGTATTAACTGCAGAGGAAAATGTACTGTTTGGGGATGATGAGATCGACTGAGTGCTGCTGGACACCGTGAGGCTTCCTGTAGCAGGAATGCTTGTTTCGGTGGCATTTGAGGCTGGTGAGTTTGGCAGAACTGTTGAAATAGTTGAAGAATTGCTCATGGAAGGGCTAGGGGTGGTACCACTCCCATATCCTTCAGATGATGAGCCAATTGTGCCAGTCGTCTCAGGGGAACTCATGGTGAAGGAAGTCTGGCCAGTCAGAGATATCGAAGGAACAGAGGTCTGCGTTGGCGAGTATCCATATGTTACTGTAGTGCTCTCCGTTATACTGGCACTCGGTGCTGTGGATGAGTAGCCCTGACCTGACGGACCCGTCCCAACAGAGCTGGACGTCATGTTGCTATCTGGGTAGGGTGCACTGCTGGTCGTCAAAGATGTCAAGCCAGCAGAGTTTGAAGCAGAGCCTTCATTGGACAATGTGCTGAGAGAGTTGGTTGGCGCAGTCTGCCCATAGGTTGTGCTAACTCCAGATGAAAGCGACGAAGGGGCTGCTGAACTCGTCATTGAGTTTGTCCCACTGGATTGCGTCGTAGGTGAGCTCGATGACACATAGCTTCCCGTGGACTTGCTACTTGGGGCCGGCAGTACACTTTCGGTGCCCAATGTCGACAAGCTTGACGGTCCAGCAGAAGATGCAGATGTCATACCTGACTGGCTCCCTGTGACTGGTCCAGAGCTTGGTGTTGTAAGTGCGGTACCATTCGCTGGAATTGTAGAAGCCAGGGACTGCGACGGGGAGGTGAAGACCGTAGTGACATTCTCAGACGCGGCACTTGACGCGCTTAGTGGAGGTGGTGTTCCCGATGTTGGTAGCACAGGAGGTGGGATGGTTTGTCCAAAGGGTCCTCCTCCAGCTGATGGACTAGTTGGCACACTGGTCGTGATAGACTCCGTAGTACTTATAGGAGCGGGCATACCAGAACCCTATTGGAATTAGCCGCTGCTAGATTGAAATACACACATTTTCCCACGCCCTGAAGCGGCACGTATCTACCAACCCCTTGTTGACTTACTGTAATTGATTGGGACGACCCAGATGTGCTGATTGCTGAACCATTTTGGGATGTCGACTGAGAGATGCTAGTGGCAGATCCGCCCGTGGGGGTAGAAGATCCATAACCACTTGTCTCAGAAGCTGGAGACGTTGATGTTCCCGATATCCCAACCGAGGAGGTACTTCCGACTGAAGAAGTCACCGATACAGACCAGGAAGACGATGTCACTGAACCCGACGTGGTGCTCAGGTATGAAGTCGCAGCGCTGGAAGCTGTAGTCTCGCCAGCCGAGCCCGTTACAGATGCACCTAAGAACTGATTAGTCCTATACCCCAGCCATATACTCGGGCACACACATACCTGTGGGAGACATTGAACCGCTGACTGTAGTAGACAAAGCTGTACCAGAGAGTGAAGCAGTGGCCGTCGATGATGAATTTGACAAGGGGCTTCCCGTGGAGCTAGAAGGAGGAGGCCCGTAAGGACCATATGGGCCATAAGGATAGTTGTATCCAGCATTATTCGGGGACGGTCCACCATAGGCACCATAGTCGGGGTTCTCGGCGGCATGATCTGCGTGCAGTTCACGAAGACCGACGACGGGCTTTCCCAAATTAGGCAAGGCTAGGATGTTGGTGAGCCAGCTAAAGAGCAGCACTGCCGACACGATGTCGGCAGCAAGAGCCGGGACTCTCATGCTGGTCAGATGGACAGAACCAACTTTGGCTGAGGCACGTCAAGCAGGCCGCGAGACTGTATCGTCGATCCTGAATGTCAGAAAGAGTGGATGGCGACTTGGGTCGATCAATAAGAATGATATAAGACTACTGAGGGAACGAAAGTATATTTGATCCAGAAGATTGAACGAATGAAGTGAGGGAGGCGATGAGGTGGTGGATGAGTGATGAGGTTGTTTGGTTGAAAACCTGCAACTACCCAAGAACCAAGATCAACCGTGGTCACTGCCTGATTTCAGGGCTTGAGAAGAAAGAGTGATTTCATACTTGCCTTGAGTGCGGACAAGTGAAATGGAAAGGAAGGAACGACGTAACAGGAAGGAAGGCACGGTTTAACCCAAGGTGCCAGGCGGCCGCCAGCGACTTCCCGAATGGACTTGGGTGAGATGTTGCAGGCGAAAACCACTTGGGCAGTACAGGGCTTGAGAACGTCGGTTTCCCCTACATGGTCTGTCTGATCTGTTATATTTCCATCTTGCAGCGAATAGACAAGCCATCTGCTTGTGGTAGAGAGTTACACGTTTAATCACCTAGATGTCACCTCCTCGAGGCAAATTACAGCCAGACAATCTTCACCAATTGGCCGAAAGGGGAAGTGACAGCGATCCACTTTTCGCGTCTTGACGTTGCTCAGCTGCAGCTGCGGTTTCCTTCTCTCGGTAGAAGGTCACAGCATCCAGATCCTAGATCTCGCGTCTGAGCCACTATCGATTCTGGTCATCCATCAAAATGGTTTCTGGTCAGAACATGTGCCATCTATAGTCGAGGTACATGCATTGGCCAAGATGCGGCAGTTGGCAAGTTCAGCTCCATGCTTGGAAGGGACGGCGGATGATCGGTCAGCCTTCCTCCTCAATTGCTTCTGGAAACATTCGACCTCGAATCTATGGTGTACGTTACTAGGACAAAGAGTGGGCTTCCAAGCGTGTATCTGTACTAATATGGGTGTTTGTTATACAAGAACGTTGCTTGCTTCGGTTTCTATGATAGAAGTATCATCTGAATTAGATACTGGCTTCCCGTGGATACTTGGATCATCGTCAAATGGGAAACCATGACGTAGCAACTGATTGACAAGATCAAGACGATGTCTAGCTAGCCGTGTCGAGGCTGATTGCATCCGTCGAGGATCAATGCAGATGGTAACAGGCGCTTGCCGAGGAAGATAGGCAAGAGGGCCAGTGGCCAGCACCAACAGCTTTCCCCTGATTATCGCCCAAGGTGCTCAAATGAATCACAGGCTACCTATCTGCATGGCGACTCGTCTAATCCATCGTGGTGTTCTGCCGTTGTCAGACCGCCCTCAGTCTCCTGCTGGCTGTAGATCGCTAACGCAGGCCCTGATAATTGTTAGATTGGAGACGATGAGCTAATGCTGGGTCCTTGCCCGGGTACGATAGTGGTCTCGCCAATAGACCAAGATGCCATAGCAGGGGAGCGGACAAGGTTGGCATATTGGAAATGTAGGATTGATTCTCGGGTCGTGTTACCAAGTCAGGGGCAGAAGTATTAAGCGTGTATCTCGGCATGCAGGTTGCCTATCAGAGTGACAGACGCCATATGTAGTGTTTCGCTCGTTCGGTACAGGCTCTCTTGGCGACCTGAGCACTTGCGCAACATGTACACCACGCACAAGGCGGATTGAGTCCGGGGATCCCAGCTGATATTTCGACGCGCACCGTGGTAAACCTTTGCGCCTCCGGGTACTGAGCAGTAACGGCCAATATCACCCCGCACTCAAAATGTTCGGCAATGCTGGGAGGCTTAGGGCTACGTGCACCCGTCAAATTAGCCACTTAGAGGCTGGCCAAGGGAATGTTCAATCAGGCACCATACCTCCCTCGATACCATATTTGATTCCGCTGTCAGCTCAGGAGAGACCGCTGCATCAGGAAATTGTGTGTCTTCTATTAGCTCCTACTTGGAAGACCAAGGTCTAGAACATGGCTTCAGATAGAGCCGGGTTCGACTGACGGCCAATGTCTCTCGAACCCTGATGAATTGGAAGCTCTCAACCCTGGAATTTCACCTATCTCAATAACCCGGGGAAAGACATACGACGTACTTGAGAGTTTGCGGGGTCTCCAAACCTACCACATGGGGCGAGGCACAATGACAATAGTGGCATAGCCAATTGATCGTTCTGAAGTACAGCCACGCGGGGTACAGTTAGACGTGAGCGACATGCTACAGCTTGCTCGAGCCGGGAATCATCATTAAGCTCATAGAATCGTGCACAAACTTGTTGATGGATATGCGTCGCAGTCCAATGAATTGAGAATGTATCGTGTATCAAACTACCTACCATAAGGGCTTTGTGAGCTGTATCTGTATCCCCACCTAGTCTCCTAATCTCGTTTTGTTCGTTGCATCTCCTTCGATGCATGGTCTCGGAGAACAAGTAATTTCGGAGAAGTCGGACCTATGCATATTCGTGCGACCTTACTCTGCCTTCTTTGCTGCCTCTCTGAGACTCGGTGCCGTGGTGTTGTCCATCTGGCTCTCGTGAGCTTCGATGTCAGCAGCCCAAAGTGCCGCACCGACTTAGGAAATAAGTTAGCTTGCCGCCAATCGCGGGGACAACGAGCACCTTACCTGTGTTAGTGAAAGCGAAGAACATGGATGCGAAAGGAATCATCTCTAGCAGCGTAGCAATGGTTCCGAATCTACAGGTACCCCGTCAATATAAGTCTCCTCGGAACCAATTGTAGTAACGAGGCCGGGAGAGTTACTTACGCTGAGTAGGCCCCGGTATGAGTCTCGAGCCATTCTGATTGGCGAGAGTTTGACCACTTCTTGAGTTGGAAGTACTTGAAACACAAAGTTAGATTAGGTGTTGACACAGGTGCATGGCTGTACTCACTCGACCGTGGACGGACTGTCCCCGGCTGCGGCCTGGATCTGGTATTAGAATTGCACGTTTCTCGTTCATGGGTAGATCTTCGTACCTTGTAGGACGATGAAGATGGCGGTACCGGCGACTGTACAAGGGAATTCAGGTCAGTATGAATCATCAAATGGTTTATAAGGTGCACCATGCTTACCGGGAATGAAGTTGAGCGGCAAGTAGATGATGTAGCGGATGAGGGCTTTGGGGCTAAATTTGTCGAACGGGCTCTTCAAGATCTTGCCGAGTCTCTCCATGGGATCGCGACCCGACTTCAGCTGCCGGCCCTCGCTCACCACACCGGTTTCATTGCGAGAGACGAGCGTACCGTCAAACGTGTCAAGCAAAGCATCCTGGAGAAGGAAGTTTCGCGAGACGAGGTTGACTATGACGGAGCTCTCATTAAGAATCAAGACAACTGTCGTCAAGACGGCCAAGGGGCCGTTCACAAAGACGAGGATGGCGAGCTGAGGCAGGTAGGTGAAGAAGAACATGCCAGAGATGACCGCAGCTGAGAGTGACAACGTGGGGATGATTCTGGAATAGAACGGCTTCCATAGCGCACGATGGGTCAGGAAGTAGTAGATGCCCCTAAGTAACCTATCAGCATTTTTCCATATGGCATCATGCCGACTACCTGTTCAGCAACTAGGTAAGTGAGATGCACGACTACTCACTTGAAGGGATAGAGGTAGGCGCGGCTCTTTGCAGCATCTGCCACAAGAGCCCGAGCCTTATCGAGGTCTTCCTTTCTAAAAACGAACGTGTGAGCAGCTAAAACGAGACTCGGTGTTTCATGGAAGGCTTACGCGACCTCTTGGGCCTTGTGCTGGACGTTGCCAACGAATCCACTCGACGACATGGTGATTCAGATGTCTGGTGCGACCCGGTTTCTGAGTGGGGATTCGGTATCGGCAGTATTTGAGAAGCAAGAAACCAAGGCTGATGGTGTAGTAGTAATAATACGGTATGTTATGAGATGTCGTGCTTTAGTAGGTAGTCAAAACGATCAAAACGAAACACAGGACCCTAGAAGTTTGGGCAGGAATGCTTTCTTCAAGGGAGATTGATTTTGCTCATGTTGATTCACATGTCGTCATGTCGTCATTCAGCCCACCCTGTCTTTGGCAACAATTACCGGATTCGTTTAAGGTGACGTTGGGGGCAGCCACTGGCCACCTCGTGCTGTGGCTTGTGCGGAGGGCCCTCTCCGGCCGGGGCATTGTTTTTTTGCCATCCGCTGCACCACCAGGTGCCACTTTGGATATTGAGGTCGCCTTGATTCTTTGTAGATTCAAGTCATACTTACTACTGGCTACCGCTTGCCTCTGACATAATTTCCATCCTTTCAATCATGCAACGAGGTAGCATGAGCAGACAAGCAGGCTTGGAAAAATCCTTTTGATGACCTGATCATGCTCAGATCACGCCTGGCCAGTTTCACGTCCTGCAGAACGATTTCCTCATACCAGCCGGCATGGTTCGAGTGAGAATGTTTCAATTGATAGTAGGTTAGGCACTGAGCACATGCAGACATGACCCAGACGTCTTTGTATGCGCGGTATGCGCAGTCCTAGTAAGCGATCTCCTGGCTAAATGCGGGTCCATACAAACCGAGAATCCGTTTGCTTTGACAACGGCGACTGCAACGCAAAGACGGCGGCGATGCAAAACAGACAGGTTCCGAGTCGGAAGTCGCTTCCTTATCAGGCCCCTCTAACGCCAATTATCTCCGACCGCGAGCTTCTCCAGTCCGCCAGTATGCAGGCCGTTGGGATCATCGTATGATATCTTATGGTCCACCAATGACGGTTGAAGGTTGTCAGTTGATAAGTGACGTGACGAGAATAATAGGGCTATTAAGACCAATGACAAGCGAATAATGTTTTGGAACATGTCGACAACGGCCTTCCATGTTTCGTTTTAATAGCTATGGCAATTAGTGCTGGCGGCCAGCGGCCCCGCATCCTCACCCGAACATCCCTTTGGTCCAACCTAAAAGATCCCTGCCCGATACGTGCCTTGGCGACGATGGAGCTTCTGGGAGGGAGGCAGGGAGGTGGCAAGTCGAGCCGCATCCGGCATCAGAAGAAACCAAACAGAGAAAGATGACCTTCCTGAACAAGATGCAATCAACGGGCTCGCTGCAATGAGCTTCGAGCATCTATCTCGAGAGAGGCGATCGCCCCTCGGCACATCGTCGGTGCCTTAGCCTTTGAAGCTTGGCGGGCTTGGCTTGAGCCGCAACCGGGCATTATTGGCGGCATGAATATTACCTGGAGCCCCTAATTAATTTCCCGTGGGCTGAGAAGATCCGACTCCGACTGGGAGTCCAGAAGGGACCGACTCTCCACAGATGATCGACAGCGTATCTTCGGCCCCTGGTCACCTCTGCCGTTGATTGCCTCTCGAAACGGGCCAACCAGCGGCTATGCCTCCAGTGCCGAGCCAGAGTGATCCCTCCCGAGAGGAGCCAACATCTCCGTCGGCCAACGAATCAGAGGGTCGCCATCCATTCAGGCTACAATTGAAACCATGAATCAGAAACTCGAAAATCGTTAATGCTTAGCCTATTGCTACCTATGATTGGCCGATGTCATGCTGCTAAGGCACTCCTCCATAATGACCAAGTTTGGGAACATATTATATCTGCACAACGATATTGCCAGTTTGCGGACATTGCACCAATCGATCGGGATAATGACGCGGCGCATATGGTCGACTTACTACCATGACCAGGTCTGCTGAACCGAGATGCGGAGACATGTCTCGCCAGCATCGCATGCTGCCGGAATGGTGTTGGAACAGGGGGGCTAGTTGTGAACTTCGATGAGTATATGTAGTCGTGTTGGTTCCCCCGTGTTGGCTTCTCGATAACCACAACCGGCATCACTCGTTGGCATTCACAGAGCTTCGCCCATTCCAGTCCATTCTCTCTTCTATTACCTGCATTCGTTACGTCCAGGAGACCGTATTCCTCATTCATTCACTTCACCTCGTTCATCATGCGTACCACTACTTTGTTCGCCCTGCTGCCCTTGGCTCTGGCCGCACCTTCTACGAAGAGGGCCCAGCCAGCCCCTGTCATCAAGCCGAGAGGAGCGACCCTGGTTGAGAACAAGTACATTGTCAAGATGAAGAGCGGCGTCAAGTCAGATGCTATGTCTTCGACCATGAGCACCTTTTCTGCCAATGCCGAGCATGTGTATAACACCGGCAAGTTCAACGGCTTCGCTTCGACCCTTACCCCCGAGGAGTTGGAGACTCTTCGAAATGACGAGAGCGTAAGCGACTTCCCCTCCCTCGTCCCACACCTGACCCCTAGAGATATCCTAACTCAATATTTAGGTCGATTACATCGAACAAGACGCCATCATGACCATCAAGGCCACGCAGAGGAATGCCGACTGGGGCCTGGCCCGTCTCTCGAGCAAGAAGGCCGGCAGTACCACCTACACCTACGACGACAGCGCTGGCGAGGGAACCTGTGCCTACATCGTCGACACCGGCATTGATATTAAGCACCCCGAGTTCGAGGGTCGGGCTGAGTGGCTGGCCAACTACGCCGACAAGAAGGACGAGGACGGACAGGGCCACGGCACCCACGTCGCCGGCACTATCGGCTCCAAGACGTACGGCGTGGCCAAGAAGACGAAGCTGTTTGCCGTCAAGGTTCTCGACTCCGACGGCTCCGGGACCAACTCCCAGGTCATCGCCGGTATGGACTTCGTCGTCACCGACGCCAAGGGACAGCAGTGCCCCAAGGGCGTCGTCGTCAACATGTCCCTGGGCGGCACCAAGTCCCAGTCCGTGAACGCCGCCGCCGCCGACATCATCGACGCCGGCATCTTCCTGGCCGTGGCCGCCGGCAACGAGGCCGCCGACGCCGGCACCTCGTCGCCGGCCTCGGAGGAGTCAGTCTGCACCGTCGGCGCCACGACCAAGGACGACGAGCTCGCCGAGTACTCCAACTTTGGGCAGCTGGTCGACATCCTGGCCCCCGGCACCGACATCAAGAGCACCTGGCTCAACGGCAAGACCAACACCATCTCGGGCACCTCGATGGCCTCGCCCCACATCGCCGGGCTCGCCGCCTACCTGCTCGGCCTTGGTACTGCCCCCACCGACCCCGTCAGCTGTGCGCCTACATGGGCAAGACCGCGCTGTCGGGCGTCGTCACCCAGGTGCCCCGCAGCACCGCCAACCTGCTCGCCAACAACGGCGCCGAGGGCGGCAACGGCACGTCCCGCTCCCCGTTCACGCGCCGCTTCAACAACCGCACGGCCCGCGCCGCTCTGCCCGTCAAGATCGAGTCGGTCGTCTAAATGAACATTCCAATTCCTTATTTCTGGGCCCCGTGGGTTTTTTTCTTCCAAAATTGCCTACTTAGATTTGTAGTAGACCCGTCTGTGGATGGATGGGAAACTGGTTTGGGCCTGATACCCCTTTTGCTCTCACGTGTTGCTCTACGATATAGCAGCCGGGTTGGCACGTATCTTCTTCTTGTATAGATGTATTCAATAACGAACATATATCCTCCAAACTTCGTTGTCCTCGTGGCTTTTGCAATGTGTACAATTCAAGAAGATGGGGTCGCTGGATGTCACCGATACTGTGAGCAATACGATTCATTAACAGTGTCTTAGATAGCTTGCTCTGAGGTGGACCAATGATGAGCAGTTCATAGAAACTTTACCCCCCCCCGAGGCCAGCTATGGTAGAACCCTCCGCTGCCTTCGATGCAATGCACTATGTGCTAGAGGATGGCTCGTTACTATATCCAGATCTTTGGTAGCTGTTCAGTTACCGATGCATTCTCAAGATCATGGACGCCATCATTCAACCACCACGCGAACAATAGGCTCTACGGCATGGTCCTTGAAGATCTGCCGGAGGGAGTCCAGCATACTAGACGAGGGAAAACCAAAGGCTTCATCGTAAATGAATCCGTCCATCGTCTCCTTACCCAAAAGAGATCGTCATTCTGGGAGATTAGTAACACCTCTAACGATGTAAATGGCCGCGAGCCCCTTATGCCGCCTGACCGTATCTTTATCAAAATTTCCCACTCTATAGGATGGGCATATACTGTTGGAGACGTGGATCGCTAACTTGCGGATCGTGAAGAACCAGTGGTCGTCGTCGAGAGGCCTGGGATCCTAGCCCGCAGCGCGTGGGGACAGGAAACCCAGCAAGTTGAGATGCTTGCCGGATACGGTAAAGTAGAAGACGTCCAGGTCCGGCCGCGCGCGAAAGTACGCGGGTCCCGGCGGTCGCCCTCGCCGCCGCGGGCGTCCATGCGCACGCGCGGGTGCAGCGGCAGGTTGACTCCGGCCGAGGGCGACAGCGCGGTCGACAGGTTCTTCTTCTCGTGCTCGATGTAGGTGCGGCTCCCGTCCTCAAAACGGCGCACGCGATAGCTCTGGAAGCCTTTTAGGCCGTCGGGCGGAATTTTGTCGGACTTGTAGGGAGGTTTGGGGCAGGTGAGGCAAATGTAGGGGCCGGAGTAGAAGAATTCGTGCCAGATGATTGGGTCGACCTCGTTGTCGTATTTGTCCCAGATCAGATTTTGTAGCTCGGTGGGAAGCTTGCAGAAGAGGTGAAACTGAACTAGCTGAGACATGATTGCTTTCAGAGTTGAGTCTGGGTTGGTTGATGATGCGCGGCTAACCCAGCCAAGATACTGAAAGACCAAACTTGGCCGTGTTGGTGCAAGTTATATACAACCCAAAGGCAAAGTAATAGATTACCACCCGGAAGCCCATGTATCCTCAGCGACCAACCAAGCTGTACTCTTAGGAATTAGGTGCTTCGAGGCCTAGATGAATGAGCCATGGCAACTGCACTGAATCACGACCTCAGGGAGCTGCTGACTCAGGCATCCGTATCTCATCGGCCATTATATAGGTATATTAGGCTCCCAATCGCATATTGCCCATTGAAAGCGATCATCTTTGGCATAATCTATTCCGCCCGAGGCCAGCTAGCGTCCAAGTTTCCGCTGCCTTCGACGCAGTGGACGTGTAAGGGCGCCATTCGGCCCGTCTCCAAGAATAACAAACGAACGACAGCCAGCTAAGGCTATGATCCCGGGCAATCACTAAGGTGGCGGCAGCTGGCCCGTCGATATCATCGCCATGATATATGGCTGTAGATTTACTGTAGGTACCCGTGACGGCGCCTAATACTGCCAGTAACCGTACAAGGACAGCCCGTCCGTTGGAGCCCATGGCTGCTGCATGTGGAGCAAAGGTGGAGTTGTCGTGGGGTTGAAAACCTAATCAGGCGCCGTAGATTAGATCGTGGAAGGCGTTATGTATGATCTAATGGCAAATAACGGCTGGCTCATTCAACTCGGTATGGCTTCCGCTATAAGTCCCCGATAGTATAGTGGTCAGTATGCGAGCTTGTCATTCAATGCGAACGACATGAAACGCTCGAGACCGGGGTTCAATTCCCCGTCGAGGAGTCCATCGACAGCGTGGTTCACGATGTTCTTTTATCCCCATGGCTGATATTTTTTTTCCTCCTTCGCTTCTCTGCCTGTTACCTGCGTACCACGCCAGAGAAGACTTTTTGGGGAGGCAGGCCGGGAACGAGCGGAAGGGAAAGGGGGGCAATCTCTTTGGGGATTGCCTTCTACCTTCGAGCACTTGGGGAAAGATAAGTAGGCTTGCTCTATTATTTAATTTGTTCCACCATGACGACTGAAGACTGTATTGCGCTGGGTTCGATTCGGACCATGGCCGAGTTTTTCTATGATATATGACGGCAGTGCCCACTGGTGTGAAACACCTTGAATGAATGGTTCGCAGCGTCAAGAACAGCAGAAGGTGCAAGCAACATTGCGCATTTCTTGGAAAAGACCAAGCGAGGGTGTGCTTGAGAGCACCAAGCCATACCCCACGAAAACGAGATGCATACGAGAGTGATCGGCGCGGTAAGGTGATTCCGAGAAACCTCGTCTCAAGATTTGGTTAGGCTCCTCCTGTCTTCCCCCACGGACCTAAGCCTGGGCGACGACATTATCGATTCTGCCGAGGACTACGCGCCCACCTGCTTTAAACAGATTAGATTCTTCGATCCCTAGCGCTCCGAGGTGCCGAAGAACGCAGAAGGGCTCAGGACGTCCTTCTAGCTGAAGAAGCTCTCAAAGCTGGAATCGCTTGGGCAACGGGCGTGGGGGTTATGATGACAAAACGGGGTATGTCGAGGCTCATTGGCAAGACGACTACGTCGGCCCTATCATGCCTCTTCCTGGAGAAGAGAGTGACCAACATCGTTGGAAAGGAGAGAAAGACGAAATCACCCAATTCACTCCTTAAAAATGCTTGGAGACACCAGAGCTTCCCGAAATTCATGTGAAGTATATGATATATGTCCGATTAAGCTTCTCTCTAAAGGGTATCCTATCTCTGGCGCAAATCCCGTTCCATTCGGGGCCAAGGGTGTGTTTTGACGTTGTCCTCGTTCCATCATTCCTAAGTACGTATGAAAATACAATGAAAATACAATGAAAATACAATGAAAATACAATGAAAATACAATGAAAATACAATGAAAATACAATGAAAATACAATGAAAATACAATGAAAATACAATGAAAATACAAAACGAAAATCTAAGAATAAGATAACAAAAGAAGGAATAATCGTACAGTCCGTACACAGAAGAAGTAGAAAATGAAAGAACACCATAGTACACGCTTTTCCCTTCCCTCTCGGCCTCCAAGCCCATGGCATCTAGTGCAGTAGATGCCCAACTTGCGCTCAGCTCCCCCCCTTCTTCCCTCTGACAGGGACGGTCCACCGCCCCAACCCTCCGCGTCCGGGACAGATGTCACGATCTCTCTCAATTAGGGGCAGCTCCAAGAGAAGAGGAGCTGCTGGCACCAGCGGAGCTCATGAAGAGCTTGTAGAGATGAGACAAATGTATGGTAGTAGGCCGTGACGACGAATGAATCACTTCTTGCTGCCAGACTTGTGCTTCTTGTCTCCATGGCCACTCGACGAAGACGAGTCCTTTCCGTAATAGGTGTTCACCGAGCTCCAGGGATCCTCTCGGGGATCTTCTTGGAGCCAGTCGTTAACTCTCGACTTGTGGTCCTTCGACTTCTTCTTGTCTGACGTGGAAGACATCTTGGAGCCGGAAGAGTGACCCATCTTGACTGGCTGAGGGAGCTTTTTGCTGGTGGTGATGATGATGAGGGAGCAGGTGAAGTAGAAACGCTGAGCCAGAGTAGACGTAGTATCGGGACAGGGAAGGGTGGTAGGTAGTGGGTATTGCTTGGCGATGCTTGCGGTGGATCGCAATGTTGGGTTGTCTGCTGAATGCTGAAAGGGGTAGTGATATACTCGCGAAACCGGGAAGCGCGTCACGAATAAGGGGTTCTGGTAGGAAGGCGTAGTAGCTGTGAGCAGATTGGTATGTATAAGATCTCTGGGTTATTCATCCAGGAAGTTCGGACGGATCACCAGCCAAGTCTGTAGGATCCAGAGGCGTTATATACCTCCCTGCCAACACCCCCCTGGGACCCATGTAAGCAGGCACATGTCTTTCCCATCCCAACGACAACATCAAGCACGAAGCTGACAACATCAACCCCAAACATACCTTCCAGAGGGGGCGTGTGTGTGTTACGCGTAACAACATACATCCTCTGTCCTCCCCCCAAAGCTTGGTAATTCCAACACCATCATCACCATCACCTTCATGTCCCAAGTTCGTCTCGTCCCCTTCTCCTTCCCTATTCAGTAAACTGGTCACCATTTCATTATTACTAACTATAGCTCCAGGAAGAAACGGTCCGAAACTGTCATGTGGCAGGAACCGTTGCTCATTCGCCAGCTCGTTCCCAGCCCAGCACCATGCAACCTGCATTTGCATGGGCATTGCATGCGATTCGTATCGGTCATTATCCCAGGAGCCTCATCACTGACGGTAGAGTGCCACGTTTTGGGGGCCGCTTGGCGCACTTGTAGAGTAGTATCACCTAGCCTACCGAGCTGGGGCATTGCCCACGCGTCGCCTTTGTACGATGGCGGCCGTAATCGTGGTGGTGGTGCGTTGATGACCGTCAAGTTTGTGGGGGAGACACGGGAATATGCAGCCGCTGTGCCGCAAGGCCCCTATGAAAGAAGGAAAAGCTGACAGGAGGCAAGATGGTGGTGAGATGGAAAGCCGTTGAACGGCTTCTGCAAGTAAGAGCCAAGAAATACCGATTACCGGGCGGCTACGCGCGCTAACTAGCCAGCCATCTAGCCATACAGCAGAGAACGAATAAGCAAGGAACGAACCGTCATGCCCGCTTGTTGGCAATTACTGCTGTTGCTGCTGCTCTTGCTGATGGTAGTAGTAGTAGTCATGAAGGGTCGGCGGGGAAGATGAGACGCGCGAGGAACCGCGCAAACTCTTGCACGATCTGCACGGCGCTTTAGACGACGCGCGAGAGAAAGGAGAGGATGACAACCTCCAGAAGCGAGGATCGGGCGATGACAGGAATCTAAATCTGGAAGGATTCCGTGTCACACACAGCCCTATGGGGGGCACATGGAGAGAAGGATGCTCTGACTGTGTGTGTGAGTGTGTAGGCGCGCGTGCGTGAGCGCGGATGTGGGCGGATGTGTAACCTGAAAAACGCTGGAGAGGAGCAAGAAGCACATGCAGGTGCTGACGAGAGACGACACAAGAGAGAGAGAACAAGCGAGATAGAGCAGAACCATCTCGACGAACCTAATTTCGGAAGGATCACAGCCCGTGGGGGAAAAGGGCGAGAGACTGGGACTGACGTCAGTATGATATTGTATTGTTGCAACGCAGATGTTGCTTGCAGGGGGCATAGCCATAGCCTGAGCTGAGCTGAAAAGAAAGAGTGAGTGACAGAGACTGGGATGGAGATAGCTGCAGCCTAACTGGGTTGGACCAGGCTGGACTGGGATACTCCCTCATCACTCACTCACTGACATGAAGACACCCAGAGGATATTGTTTACTTGGCAGGGCAACGGAGCTCGGCGAGCTCAGCCGGCTGCGGCCCCCAATACCCAAGGGTATGGGCATGTCTCGCTTGCACAGCTTGTCTCTGTTGCGCACATGTATCCTGTGGAGTCCACGCGAGACAAGGCAGGTGTAGATACTAAGTATGCAAGGGGGTACTTTCCTGCCAGTGATGCATCATGCATGTCTCTGCCCTCGGTATCCATTCCGCTTGTGGGCGGAAAGAAGCGAAGAGAAAACATATGAAAGAAAAAGATCGCGGCCCGAGGAAGCATAGTAGAGCACCAAGGAATACCACTATGGTGATATTGCTTGGGCAGTTTCAGGTGCAGCTGCAAGCTGCAGTGCGTTGACAGACGGATGGATGGATGAGAATCAGGCTCCGGATGGTGCGCGAGAGAAGAGAGGGAAAGGCGAGCCAAGAGCTAAAAAAGATGTCCTCCCCACCAACACGAGGCGAAAATGTCAGCAGCAAGTCTATGTGCCATCCATATGCAGCCTTAGCCGCTGAAGCAGCAGCGCCGCAGCCGCAGCCGGCAGATAACCTAGTGTGGTTGGATGTGTGTCGGGGTTGGGAGTGTACACGTGTATGTATGCAGAAACAGAAAGAAGAAAAGGTTAAAACGTTAGGTAGGGTGAGACATGGTTTTCACTCGAGGCGAGCTGGAGAGAGACAGACACACGGGCAGACGGGGGGGGGGGGGCGTCCAGGAGGAGCCATTGGGGGCGGACACCCGAGGGGCCGGCACCGATAATGTTACATATGGAGGTGACACCCCCCATCACCGTCACCATTCCCATGCAGAAACTGGACTTTCTTTCTTGATTTGCTTACAAACTGCCAGCTCTCCCCCAACGAGTATGTAAGCAGTCGTCTATTTCCTGCTTGGATATACATGCCCACACCCTCGAAGCGATAGAGAGAGCGAGACTGCCGAGAATGCTCGCCCGCTCATCCTGAAATGTCCGCACCCTCCGTTCGAATGACGGGATGCTTTGACTAGACCCCACATGCCAATGAAACAGATCGGCAACACAGTCGATGATCAATATCCAAAGAGGCAAGCGACTTGGCCATCATAGATCTTGGCAATCATAGATGAAAGATCCTCGTTTCGAAACAACAAACATAATCTGCTAGGATAGATACATGGATGACAGTTCAGGGGTATGTAAGAAACGGCGGAGAGAACTTTCATCGGGCTTACACATGGTTTGGTATAGCTGTGCGAGTTCATAGAAAGAAGAAGGAAATATGGCCTTCATTCAACCCCTAATCATCACCTCTCGCCTGCTTGGTTGCCTGCTTGCTTGCTCGCTCGCTCTGAGTAACCTTAGCTATTATATAGATTGTGCTTGGTATCAATCAAATCATCAATGGTATCATTACATTACATTGCTTTTCGCTCACAAAACGAAGGGCGAAATATACCAAAGTTACCAGTCCCAGTTTCCCAAGTTTCTGGCCCCCAATCTGCCTCCGTCCATCACTCCATCCTCCATCAACACCCACTCCCATATAAAGTAATCAGACACTCTATTTATACACGTGGGTGCGATTGTCGCAGCAGTATATTCTGTGCTGCGTTGCACCCCACTTCGAAGGATCATCGCTCATCGATACAACCCTCTTTCTCTGTTTCTGTCTCTGCTGCTGCCGCCCCTTTTCATCATCCGGTAAAAAGTAGAAGTAGAAGCGCGTTGTTATTTTTTCCTTTCCCAACCCCCCAATATTACTACCTGTGTTGCCCAAAATGGTTGAGGTCTTCCCAGTTCACCGGGAAGACTGGTTGCGGTTGGCCTCCCATGTTCGGGTCTGTCATCGGCTGATCTTCAATGAGTGTACTCGATAAGCTCGACATGCTGTGCCAATCTTCGGCCATGCCGTGCGGCTTCATCATCTGCGCGCTGCCGTCGGGAGAAAACATGTTCATGTTGAAATCCATATCCATAGGAGAGGGCACGAGGGGTGCTGGTGGGAGCTCCTTGTTCAGGGACAAGGGGCGTGACGTGACTATTTGCATCGGTTCCGGCTGCATATGCTGCGAAGGAACCGGCGGTGGCGAAATAAACATATTAAATGAGTTGTTGGGATCCTGCTCCATAGGCGGCGTGAGCGTCATTCTCGGGGTGCGATCGTGGAACTCAGCCGTGGCTGCCGACGAAGAAGATATCCTCCGGCTGGGTCTCCTGCTGATGGGCTTCAAGCATGTGGATGCCACCCTTCTCAGCCCTCGACTTTGACTCGTGATTAGTACTTGTGTGTGGTTGTTGCCGCCATTGTCTGTGGGCGACGACGGGAACGATTCCTGCTGTGGCGGCGGCGGGGGCAGCGACTGCATGACGCTCGGGGTCGATGCAGGCCGAGGCATCAAGACAATGTGACAGTAGCCCCAGGCACATCGCGCAATCTTCTCCGCCGTCTCCTTAGAGCCGTCGAAGAACTCCAAAAAGTCCTGCAGGTGGCCGGGATGTTCGTTCTCCACGTATCCCTGGGCTCGGCCGGTGTTGTCGAGGTCCCAGCTGAAGGAGGGCTGATGGCCGTTGAACTTGCTCTCCTTGCGGATCAGGAGCTCTCGCCATGCCTCCAGGACGAGGGGCTGGTGCAGTAAGCCGTAGATGACGTTGGAGTGCATCCAGTCGTTCTTGGTGTTCCCGGCCTCGAAGTGCTGTGCGACGTGTTCGTAGTGCTTCTCGAGCTTACCGTGCATGGCAGCACAGAATCCGCATCCCCAGGCCCTCCGCTTCATCATGTACTTGACGACAGCATCGGAGTGCGGACAAGTCTTGCAGCCATGGGCGGACTTGTGGTGCTGGTTGAAGGTGTTAGGACCCCAGAAGCTCTGGTTGCAGTTGGGGCACGGGTATTTCCGCCATCGCTCGTGAAACTCCTCTTCGTGTCGCTTCCAGTCAAACTTGCGCTTAAATGTCTTGTCGCATGAAGTGCACCAGTAGCGGGCTTCCGTGATGATCGAGGGCGCGGCCCCCGCCCAAACGGGCCGCCGATGGACGAAACGGAGCTTTTGCCAGTTGCATTAGACAATATGCTATCGTGGCCCGAGCTCGTCGAGGCAGTGGAGGAGATGGACGATCGTATTTGGTGCGAGGGAACGAAATTGTAGTTTGGAATAGCGAACGTGGGAGCTGCTTGAGCTACATACTTAGCAACATCTTCAGAGCGACCTGCTGGGGTCTGGGGCTGTGGCCCCGTACCTTCGACAGCCGGGTGTGGTAGTTGTGGTTGTTGTTGCTGCTGCTGTTGCTGCTGTTGCTGCTGTTGTAGCTGTTGCTGTTGCGGCTGTGGCGTCGGAGGTTGTAAGAGCTGTTGCTGTTGAGGCGAGTGATGTGAAGGCGAAGGTGATAGCTGTTGCTGCTGCTGCTGCTGCTGCTGCTGTTGCTGCTGTATTTGTTGCTGTTGTGGCGGGCAGTCTTCCTCGAGCAGGGCAAGCAGAGCTTCACGCGACAGGCCGGCCTGCTTCAGCGCCTCCAGATGTTTTCTTGCCTGCTCCAATATCCTCGAGGGATCCGAGGTGTCCATTTGATCCATCGTGGCCCGACTCCGACCGGCGATTCTCGCTCTATTATTCAATGGTGCACTATCAGATCAGGTCCTCTTGGCTGGCTACTACTACCGTTACGTAGCAGCGGGCGACGAATACAAGGAGAAAACGAGTGTGTGAAGGAGGGACACGATAGGCAGCGAAACGGTGAGCCGACCAAATCGAGGGCTAGTCGGGAAAGAGGACTATTGAGAGGTCCAAAACCAAAGATGGAGATGGATTGACGGTGCAGTTGCAGCAGGTTGGGTTTAGGGGAGCAACCAAGACACCAAACGACGGGAAAGAAAGTCAACACGAGAGGTCGTTGGACGGGTAGGTTTTCCAAGTCAGTTACTTACTCAGGGGAAGGAAACACAATGAGCGAACGAATGGCTGGATGGGGAAGCAACAACCCATTTCCACGGATTTTTCTCTCGCGCGCGTAAAATGGTCCTGGGGCAAGGTGATTATATTGTTTTCCCCCCGTCCGCCCATGGCCGCCCAAAGGTGTCCCTCGCGCATCCATCGCACCACGACAGACGTGCGTGACCCGCCCGCTGTGACCTCAGTCTTGAATCGGCCGCGCCCCGAGCTACTTTGACTGGCTGCAGCAAATTTCCCCTGGAAGAAACGGCTGCGCCCATTTTGGTTTTTGGATCCCCCCATCTAAACATGGGAACAACACAACTGGGGGGGCCGCCGCTAACCCCTGATGCACATCTCTCTCTCTCTCTCTCGCCCTCTCTCTCCCTCTCTATGTATCCCTCTCTGTTACTCGCTCTCGCGCTCGTTCACTCTTCTTCGCTCTGTTTCCTTCATTTGCTTTCTCACTCTCTCCTTACCTTACTTATGCACACGCTTATCCCCTATGGTGGCGTGATTTTATTTTTGGTTCTCACGTTATCCTCGCTTGCCTCCTTTTCTAGACACCGAAGCCATCGGATTAATCTCGTTTTTATCTGCCGCCAGCAGCAGATAGACTTTTTCCGGGTGAAGAAAACATCGCATGGCATCATTCATGGCTGGCGGGGGGCCACAGGTACATGGGCACTAGGTACGGGCCATCACAGACCCTAATAACTTCAGTCTATCAGCTTCCAGTAGCGCACCCAAGCCCACTAAACCCAGTAAATCCAGCACATTTGGCTGCTCATCAATTTGCTACAGGGATCTGGGTTAATGGGCTGAATTGCACGGCCCACCTGAAACAATTGGACCCTCCACCCGGGCTTGCTTGCACCTTTCTGATCTGGCCTCCTAAAGTACTACATACCGGCTGCTCGACGACCATCACGAAATTTCGAAACGGCTATCTGGGCAGCAGACAGAGCCGGCGTGATAAACCTTGATGGGAATCGGGAGGATAGGCCAATGATGGCCCCAAGTAACACGTGTGGTGTGAGTGGGCTCAAGTGTGGGTGGTAATGTGGTAATGTACTTTGTTGGCGGCCCTTTTTTTCCTTATTTCCCATCTTTCTCGCTCCTATAGACAGGCATTCTACAGCTATTCCTCTAAGGTATTCCTGGGCAAGCCCCCCCTTACCCGGCACCACTCACCCACGCACCCCCCTTGTCGACAATCTGTTTCCACCTCTGCGTTTCCTTGGTTCGCCGATAGATATGATCGGTCGGTTGTGGGGGAAACTTATTTGCTCAAATGTCGTCGACCGCACCCCCCCCCCTTGAAGGCGATCCGAGAGCATTGATCAGTCGATTGTTGTGTTGTTTTGACGAGCTGCTTTTCCTGCTTGACTGACGTGGCTAGCAGCAGCGCCGCGTTCGGTTTTGTAATCTATCAAGTCTGGACTCCAACTTTACTCGGGCCCGATGAAAGACGTGGTTGTCATGATACGATCATCTACTGATGAAGCCATGTCGGCAAGTGCCATATCATCAATGTCTAACAGTACTTCTGTCCCCCTTTCCCCCCTCCATTCGTGTGCTTGTTAGTACATATGTCTGTCGGTGTCGTCAGATCAGAATTAGATGAGAAAATAGATGATATCCAATCCTTTCTGTTTCAAGGGATATGCTTGTTTGTTTGACGTTTCTCGCTCGAGCTCAGCCCATCCCCGATCCATCCAGTCGGGAAGAATCAGACTCAGAATCAGGATCAGTCTCCGTTCATCCCAGCACCAAGGTTCTGCTGATAGACAGATAGGACGGGATAGGGTGCGGCGCTAGGTCTTGGGGGATGGGGGAAAACATCAAAGCAGAGTGTAGGATGGGATCAGTCATGGATGGTCAATCAAACGAACGGGCTTACTATACGGAGTACCTACATACGGAGTACGGTAGGTGCATCTATTAACGTGCATGTAGGATCAATCGACAACATCGCTAGCCAGGAGCAAGCAAGCACCTTGCTGGATGCTGGCTATGCAATGGGTGTAGTGTGCAGATATGGGATGCAGATGCTGCTGCAGGTGTTGGCACCAACCCCCAAGCTGAAACTAGCCTAAGGTACGTGACCCGGGAAGCCAGCCTTTAGCCGCCAATATCGGACACACGCTTGTGGCGTCACTATGAAGGCCGAAGAAGGTTCGAAATCACCGAGTAAGGAAGCGCGAGGCACTGGTGTACGGCTGACACAAACACGGCTGACAATCCTCTACGATGCAAGACCAAGAAAGATATGCCATGTACAGCCAGAGGGCAAAGGGCAGTTCAAAAGGCCGAGATTCCGGATCGACGTCCTAAGCTTGGTGGCCCCAAACGGCCCTTTATCAATTGATTTCTTATGATCGACGCCTGAAGAGAACGCTTAGAACGCTAACAGCCGTCAACCGGTCCCAGCAAAGACCATGTCTTTCGTGTCTTTTGCGTTTCCTCGGGGGTGGGAAACACAACTGTCGCAGCCCGCCGTTAGGGTCCGAGTAGGTCTTGCAGATCACACCAGAGAAGAGCGAGACATGGCAACGGCACGGCACGGCATGGCAGGCCATGGTTGGTTTGGCCTGGGTATGAGTGAGCAATGAGCATGATACCTGCAAGCTGCTGGTGGTAAAGTGGCAGGCATATCTCACACACTGGCATGGGCAAATTTATGATCATGACCATAACCTGGATAAGAATTGAGGATGGGATTTCATTAATATGGCCGTTTCATAAGCGCTCGATCTTAATTGCCTTTTGCGCCCCTCTTCGCATCCGAGTCATCCATTTCTAATCCGAACCCATCCCACTTTGGGCCGAACGATTTATCGACGGCAGCCTACTTTTTACAATGCATTAATTGACCTGCCCGCTTACGTTGGCCTGTAACTTGTAAGGGACCTCGCCAATATGCATGTAATTCCGAAGCTGCCAGCATCAGCATCTATGTATCAAAATCTGCTTGCTTGCTGGCTTACCTCCCTCCTCTCCACTCCCCTCAACGCCAGCCAGTCACAGTCGGCATCAATTCATGTTTCCTTGAGGCTGTGCTGTTTGACTAGTCCGCCCGTTCCTTGCTTTAGTGCTGAAGCTTCCACTCAGTGGGCGGGATCTAATCATCATCTAACTCTCGTTCATCTTAGCTTCTCTCCTCGTGACAGCCGACTTTGGCATCCTGACTCGCGGGATGGGCAAGCAACGCAACCTCAAGGGTCGGCTCGGTAGGTCCCTGGAAAGGTTCATCTCGTCTAGTATCATTGATTGACTGTTTGCTCCTAATAAGGGTCCTTTCTCTAAGTACCCGACCCCTACCTACATGACATGTACTCATGTACAATCTACGTGTCGGTCCCCTTATCCATATTGTCTTCGCCGCTTCCTCCCGTCGGAAATTTGTCGATATACAATATTGTACAATACATCATGCAAAAGAATGGCGCGAGGGTCTATGATTCACGGACCCAGCCTAATAAAAGCTCCGAGGAGTCATGGACATGAGGCTGTCACGCTGGATCCCTTTTCTACCAGCACCCATGTACGTACATACATACTGGCTGTAAGCGTATGCACGACCAATTAATTTGCAAGTGAGGGCGAACGCGGTGTAAAGGGGTTATACTCGTAGAGCGAAATCGTGCAGGCAAACAGGGAAACATCGGACTGTTCCTGCATTCCATCCCTGTCAGCTCCTCTTTGCATCATGTTGCACTCCGAACGACGTGCGTGCAGCAATTGTTGGATTGAGTTGTTGGAAGAGGAGCAACGAAGAGCCCACGCGCGACCAACCGAGATTCTAAATCCGGAGGTTTCCCAAGGCCGACCGGCCCAAGACAAACATTGTCCGCGCATCCTCAAGCATCCAGCGATTTCCCAGTCACTAAAGACAGTACGGGAGTCACATGGGTCAGGTAGGAATCAAAGCGTTCGTCCAGGCACAATTACAATTCAAGGGTCTCTCTCTCTCTGAGTTCCCGAGGTACAGTAGGTCTGTCAGTACGCATCATCATGACATGACAGTGTCACAAGTTGTCGGGACGGGTCATTTCTGTCATCTAATTTCCGACGCTGCTGGCCGCAAACCTTCGCGACCGTGCAGAGACGTTTGTTTGTGTGTGTGTGTGTGTTGGTCCCAGGGCGGCGGTTGACGCTTTTGGCTTTATCTGATCTATTACAAAGTCACATGCCATCATCTGTGCGCCCCAATCCGGGCACACACTTGGCATCCTGAGGTTTGCCATGTTGACGTTGGGTTGGGTAGCATAAGGAATGGAGAATGGCTGTAATAAATCCATAAGGACCGCATGCAGCGTCTGATTTCCGTGTCTCTTAAGGTTTGTCCGGCCTGCTGCAGTGAGCCTGGCATTAGCCAAAGAGAGGGGCCTGCATTAATAACAAAAAGCAACACCAGCACATATAGTCTGTTACTGTCTTAAGAATGTGACTTATCGTCATTCTGATATGATAACTAGGTTGCAAAAAAAGGGGGGGAAACCAGAAAACAATGGAGTCCTCTCTCCATGTTGTTTCCCGTCAACCACCTCCTCCCTTCCGCTCAAAGTGGAGCGACAGAGGCACTTTCGCGGAACAAGCCCCGAATGGAAAGCAATCACACCCTGGAGCTCCCTGGGCCTTCACATGGAACCTCGGAGCAAGTCCTGGAGTCGATCTTGGATACCACAGATCTTGTTATACCGTCTGGAAAGCACATACTGTATGAGTCGGACAGACACGTGTGCACCTGCATACTCGATGTATATTCCCCTTACATGGCACACCGTGGATCTTTTATTCTTCTTCTTGTTTAGTGCTGATTTTCCACCAAAGATGTCCAACCAAATTGCGTGATTCCTGCACTCCCTGGTTGCCAGGCTAACGTGGATGCGTACAAGTCGTATGTGACTACAATTGAATCCGTAAAGTGGGGGAGGAATAAGAATCGGTCAAGATCACCGTTTTTCTAGTATGGCGAATTCAGCGGAAGGAGTACAGGTCCTTCCTTAGAAGTGGGAATGGTTAACCAACTGTACTGTGAACAGCTGTAGTAGTCTCGTGCGAATTTACAACGGTATCCTCCAGCAGCATGGCTCTTCTCAACGTTCGCTGGGTGGCCCTCTCCCTAGTAGTAACACTATGGCCTCTTTTGATGACCCAGCAGCTGGCGCTCGCGGCCCCCAGCCCCGCCACCGCGCAAGCCTGCCGCGAGATCGCGGACGTGCTCCCGGCCGGCCGCGTCGCCTACCCGCTGCAGCCGGCCTACACGGCCGAGACGCAGCGGTACTGGTCGCTGGCGCTGCGGGACCTGCGCCCGGCGTGCATCGTGTCGCCGCAGGACGCGGGCCAGGTCGCGGCGGCCGTCCGGGTCCTCAACGACCACGGCGATGACGTCCGGTTCACCGTCAAGAGCGGGGGGCACGACCCCAACCCGGGCCACAGCAGCATCGACGACGGCGTGCTCATCGCCATGCGCAGCATGGGGGTCGGCGCCACATACGGCGCTGCGACGGGCCATGCCCTCGTGAAGCCGGCGGGCGAGTGGAATGATGTTATTGGGGATCTGGAGCCGTCGGGTGTCACGGTCGTTGGCGGCCGGCTCGGGATCGTGGGCGTGGGTGGGCTGCTGTTGCAGGGTGGCTTGTCGTTCTTGAGCGCGCAGTATGGTCTGGCTGCTGATGCAAGTTCTCCCGATCCTGGATCGCCTCTAATTAGATATATGAGACTGACATTCACTATAGAGCATAGTCGGTTGGGAAACCATCATGCCAAATGGCTCTATCGTCAATATCGATGCCAAAGCTCAGCCTGATCTTGCGGTTGCAATGAAAGACAGCGGAAGCCAATTCGGTAAGGACCATTCATCCATGCACCGCCATATCGTCATATTACGTTACGTACTTAAATACTAACAACCCCCTCCCCCAAAAAGGTATCGTCACGCAGTTCACCATCGAAGCCCACCCCATCGGCCAGGTCTGGGGCGGCGCCCGGCTCTACGACGCGTCCAAGAAGGACGCGCTCTACGCCGCGCTGCACCGCTTCGTTCCCGGCAACGCCGACGACCCCAAGGCCGCCGTCATCTTCACGGACCTGGCCACCACGCTCAACGGCACGGCGGCCCTCGTGTTCTTCTTCCACGATGGGCCGGACAAGCCCACGAGCGGCCCGCTGGTGCCGTTCCTCGACATCCCGCCCCTGATCGACTTGGCCAAAACGCAGAGCTACGCGCAGCTCCTCAAAGCCAACGGGGATCTCAGCTCGGCCGCCGTTGCCAGGTACTCCTTCAGGGTGAGTGTACCATCATTGACGTCCTCCCGAGATGTGTCCAATGTGACCACCTGGACATTGGCAGCTGCCCCACCCCCCAACACCATGCACGCATCTACTTTCTTTGACTGACCACCGCCTCTATTTACTTACTTACAGACCTTCACCATCCCCTACATCCCCACCAACCCAGGCCTCTACGCCGTGATCGCGGCGAAGTGGCGCGACATCACCGCGGCGTACCTGACGGTCCTGCACCCGACGGCGCAGTGCTCGACCGACTTCCAGCCGCTGCCCGCCGTGGTCGGCCGCCGCAGCGAGGCGCGCGGCGGCAACGCCATGGGCCTGCGCGGCGGCGACCCGGACCGGCTCGTGCTGGAGCTGCAGTGCGGCTGGCTCAACGGGCTTGACGACGCGACCCTCTACGCGCTGGGCCGCGACATGACCGACTGGCTGCGGGGCCGCCTGCCAGAGTGGCTCGCGCAGGCCGGGTTGGGGGCCGAGGGGGCGGACGAGGCGTACATGCCGCTGTTCATGAATGACGCGGCGGGCGATCAGAACGTCACGGGGTCGTACCGGGGGCACGCGCGGTACAAGGGGCTGCAGGAGAGCGTTGATCCCGCGGGGCTGTTTGCGACGAGGGCTGGGGGCTACAAGTATTAAGTGAGAGAGAGGCTTGCCCCTGGTTTTCTCGTGGTAGGAGTGCTGCCGGGTGTGCACGATCTTGATGAATATAGGGATTTAGGAAGTTTGTGCCCGAACGACTGCACGGAATAGTAGCTCGACTAGCTAACCTGGATCAATATATTCAGAGATTATCTTGATTGATGCTCACTCAACATTAGAAACAGGCTCGTAAGTTTACTTGGTGTCCTAGTATAGTACATCTAAGTGAAAGCACACCCAAGTAGTAGTAGGTGTATGTAGAAATCATAATCTCATCCCAGGTACCCTAACCTTTCGTCGCCGAGTTTGGGCATCCGCCTTCGAGAACAGCCCCTGTGATGATGCCACCTATTCGTGATCCCGCAGAAGCATTGCCAAAATGAGGCCTAGCAAGCGTCGCGCGGCCGGCGAGCAGAGGGAACAGTACCACGAGGTTTGCCGTCGGCAAAGGATATGGTCCAGGCAGAGGCACTGGGAGATAGGGCAGAGTGGCAGCAGATTCGCCTTGTCTTGCTGGTATCTTGCCAGCAAAAAAAGCTACCAGGAATCCCTGGGTCCTGCTCTTCCTCCAGTTCGGCGATACAGTCAAAATATACCCCTGGCACCCGCTTCCCGCGCGCTCTCTTGGGGGTCGTCAGCTGCATGGTCATTGCTGTTCGGGTTTCCTCGATGCGTGTATAAGTGGTATAGATCACTGGGCACCGCGAGAATAGGTGGAGAGCGGCGGTGATATCATTGAGATTCATCATTGCAAGGGGGTATGACCGGACCGCGCCGATCAGTTGGCCCACTTTGCTTCACTATATCCTTGCTGGATATACATATAGGTATTTATGTATCACGCATGCATACGATAAATGTTACTCCAAAACTAATACAAGTTACAATTAGAAATACAAGGCACACTATAAGGCTAGATGCAAGGTTAACTTGAAGGCTCATTATGGCATATCCCCCCAGTTGCCTAAGCTCACGAACCCCTAAACTGGCACAGCCCTGACAAGGAACGCGGCGACATCCCCTTCATCCAGTCTGTAGTTGCATTGCATGACCTTGGTCAAAGCACCGATGCTGTAAGAATGCGTAGTCAGAGATACAACGCTCTCCTCGTCGTCGTCAAAGATACCGCTCAAGAGCCGGCGCATACGCTCTTCAAGCTGCTCCTCCGACTCCGTCGTTTTCCCCTTCTCTGCATGTTTTATGTCATTTTTGTAGGGATCCTCTTCTGCGAAGTCTGGCTCCAGTACAAAGCCTTGATCCTTGGCCGCGGTGCTCGATATGTAGGCGCGGTAGTTGCAAGCGTCGCCGTTGCGTTTCTCTCTCAGATCCTCCTTGATTACAGGTTGAGAATTGTGGTCTTTTCCAAATACTACTTTAGTGGTGCTCCGGCAGCGATCTAAGGGGCTGGTGTAAATAGTGCCGGGCCAAGGAAGCTTGTCCTTTTCGACCCATGTGAGCCACTCCTCTCTCAGCTCTCGAACATCGTTGTTTTTGACATCCAAGTCGCGTAGTTCTTCTACAATTTCCTTTGGGAGAAGGAGCAGTGGAGCGTCAAGAAGCGATATTGTTACTGTTGGATTGGCACCCTCTATACCAAGATGCTTGGCCAAAGATGAGGAGAATCTGTTACCAGCTTCCCTGAAGGCATTCTCGAGGGTTCCCAAGCTGACATACTTCTTGTAAGCGACCTTGAGATCTTTCTACAAAAATGCCATCAACCGTTAGTTGTTTCTCGAAAGTATCTTGACTTTCGTGGAACTATAACTCACCCTCCAATTGTCCTTTACCACCCTGCCTGCCACCGTCTTCACCGCCCCCTTCTCGATGTAATTGTGCAAGCTGTAGCCGTGACGAAGCAGAAAGACAACTTTGTGTTTTGCTCCATCCTTGCCCTCTCTATTCAGAAAGTCGACGTGGTTGCAAATACGAGCCCATGGTTTTAAGGTCTGATCGGCAGAACGGTCTTCCTTATCGAAATCATCCATGATGCCCAAGCATTCTAGTCGTTTGAGCGTAGGCGGCATAGGTCTTTTCCCATCCTTTTCCCTTTCCTTGTTCAAGTCGCTAACATCATCAAATTCATATTTGAACACGTTCTCTAGCAGAGAGAACTCGTAATTGCCCATGCTGATGTGAAACCTAGGTAAAGCGGTTATGGGTCCTCGGAGAATAAAAGCCGAAATTGTCTAAAATGCGATAGGTGTGGGTGCTTGGAGGCTAGAACTAGGCTGCAGGTGTATTTACTCCGCGTCTGGCTAGGCTGATTTTTCCTATGATTCCTCCGGAGGACGTCTGGCATAAATACGTAAGGGAGCAGATCGAAAAGATTGTGCCTTGTCGTTGGTTGGTCGCAAGCAACCGCACACGAGGAAACACGGCGGGTCCAGCAAACCAGCGCTTCTTTGTTCAAAATCGGCTCAAACGGCATCGTTGAACCTGGCTGCCCAACCCAACCAACTCGCAGGACAAAGCCGTGTGACAAAGTGTTTGCGGCATGACTGAATTCCCAACCAGCACGTGATTCATGAGACAAGGGTCACACCCCCCTGGGTCTCGACATGTACTCGCTATACAATAGGGGAGGTGCTTGTAAAATGTTGAAATAACCCATTATTGTAGTCCTTTGCGCCGTGTAGAAGATATCCATATACCCAACCGTGTAAGAAAACGCCGATCCCAATCCGTCGTACCTATGTACATCCCCTGTGGCCCCCCCCGGATTAGGAGTCGCTTCGGAAGCCAGGTATTCCCCCGTAGAAAGTCTCATGTATATCGTTACGCCATAAATAAACACTGGAAGTGAATTCCAAAATCTTGCTCCTCATAGTCTTAAGGGGGAGATAGTGACCCCCCTTGGGTAATGTGATAGGGATCAATGCTTTTGCTAATTAAAGGCCGTGCTTGACAGTCCCACCCCCTGGCCCGTTGCCGTTCATAGGAGGTGGTTCCTTCTCTGCCTTAATTAGCATTGCAAGCATAGATCCTTCCTTAACACGTAATAGCGGCCCTTCGACGGCGGCTAGAATGCCCGAGATAGCGTATGAGTGAGTCGTCAAGGATATGAAGTGAGAGTTATCCGTATCGAAAATGTCCTCGAGGAGGCGTTGTTTGCGAACTGTATGTTCATCTTCTGTCTCTGCAGTTGTTGTCCCCATCGGTCCTCTTGGCCCTCCAAAGAGTATCCTTCTCCTTGAAACCGGGTTCAAAGTAGAACTTGGGAAAGTTCTTCTCTATCCAGGACCTGGGGCTCCTTCTATCGCATGTATGATTTGTTAGCCGCTCTCTTAGATTCTCCTTAACAACGGGTTGAATGTTGCGCCCATTCTCCTGAAGTACGTCGCCATAGATAAGCTCCGTAGTCTCCAGGCACCGGACCATGGGGCTCGTGTATATGGTCCCAGGAATCGGTATCCCGTTTTCTCTATTCCACTTCACCCAGTCTCTGGCCAGCTCTCGAGCCTGTTCCCTCCCCTTATGAACTAGTGGTGAATCGACCCATTTTATACGCCCGTCCTTATCGCCATGTGAGGCAAGCAACTCGGGCAGTTCAGGGAGCTCATCCAACCTGGCTCCTTCCACCAGTGCCCATTTTTCCTATACAAATGTGTTAGCAAATGCGCGAGCTACTTTTTGCAGAATTATAGCACTGGGGATCGCATACCTTCCATTTGGAGCCCACCGCATCCATGACGACGTTGTGAACACCTCTGCCGTGACGCACAACGTATATCACCTTATACGATACGTGACTCTCGCACTCCCTGTTCAGCTTTGCGACATGGCTCTCCAGCCTCTTCCATTGCGAGGAATCAGGAGATGACTTGAGATCTTGTTCATAGTCCTTCTCGAGGATGCCCAATTGAGGGTAGGTGGCGATGGTGGTGGGCGAACTAGAGCTGTTCTGGCCATCTTCTGTGTAGTCCACAAATATCGCCTGTTCGGTTGTGAACTTGTACTTGCGACCACTCATACCCAGGGGCGTTTGGCAGTTTTCTGTTGCTGTGTTGACTGTTAATTTCGGACGGCTTTGAAAGGTGTGCTTGACCGCGCGCTTGATGAGGCTACGTAATCTTTTAACGGACATGCTGCTGGTTGTGCCACGGAGGGCGTACCGGAGTGTCTAGAGCACCACCTCCAAAAAGGGTCATAAGTGTAATAAGTAAGTAAGTCGCCTGCTGATTAGAGCGACATTCGATGCGCGAAGAGACTCAACACCGGTCGGTCGCTGCGGCTTGTAGAAGAAGAGAACCAACTTGATGAGCGCTTGCTGCGAACGAGTCACCGATCAGGTAGTCATCACCCCTTTGAAGGCTGGTAAGTCCAATCAGGTCAATGTGATGGGCGAAGAGAGCCTTGTCCCCCCCCCCCCAAAGCTGTCCAAGGCTCCCACCACCAAGGTCCCTTCCGCTTGCCGTGCCAGTGCGGGGTAGTCAGGTTCCGACTTATCCACGCCTGCGCACAACTACTGCACAACCTAAGCACTGCCCCAGCCACCACTCAGCCCTGCACCATACATAGCCCAGAATCCATGTCAGACGAAGATGGGCACGGGATTAGTCCCTGGAGGGTCCCGGCATCCGTCCATTTGTCTTGCAGGCAACAACTGCCTTCGCTTTCCACCGAGTTGAGGTATGTATATATACTCCGTATACAGTATCTACCCCTGAAACTGCATACGGGGGAACGTGCATATGTGGGTATTAGTGCATATTTTTTTGAGCCCGACTCACTTTTTGGTGGGAAAGTGCATAAAGTGCATACTGCATACGACTTTTGAAAAGATGCACTTTCAGGGGCCTTGACAGGGGGTTCTGGTACCGCTAGCAGGGGGTTGAGGCCCATATTTCGACAATTTTGTGTGTATTTCCCTACCAAATCTGTCGTTTGGGGGACTGCCCGTCGACCTAGGTGGTGGAAAAGTGGGCCAGGCCGGTCGGATCCGGAGCTTTTTGGTGAAGTTTTGGTGGCAGACAGGTGACCCACCCATGAGCCCCAAAGTGCATAAGGAAAGCGAGCCTGAGTTGTATGCAGTTTCAGGGGTACGTACTGTATAACGTATGTATATACACATGGGGCCTCCATTGCGGCTGAAATGGCGCCGGCCTAAGCGCCATTCCATTCCTGCCCCCCAGGATTGGGCTGGCGCAAAATTGATGGGTACTGGCCTGTTGGGTAGGTGATACGGGCGGTTGCGACTGTCTCGTCCATTTGCTTTTGCGTAAATGTGTCCTGTCATCACCACATCTGGCCAGGTTGGTCGCCGAAGCTGAGTCTGTAACATGTCGAATTCATGTTGGACCTATCGATTTTCCGATTGTGTGGAAGACGAAGTTGCCGCCCGAAAAACCGCTGCACAGAAGCTGCAAGCACTGGTTCGTTGTCCATCTAAGCACACCAATCTCAGCTGTGCCGCCCCCTCAAGCCCCTGCACTGCACCCTGGCTTGCAGCAGGTTGGTGTTCCACCTCTTCTCAGCTTTTTCACAATATCGACAGCCCGCTTCAACATGTGTGATCCGTCGCTTCGTAATAACTCGATGGATTTCCGCCAGCCTCGAGGCAGACTCATTCTTGTCGAGTAAACTGGGCGTTTTCTCGATTCGTTATTTCTTTGGACACATAGCGAGATTGTTTCTTCCCTTGCATTGAAGACTACCTTTGCTCCACAAGAGTGTGCAGCCCACTCAATCTCCAGCGTCATCTGGGCTTTGCCAATCCGAATCTTTGGCAGAATGGACATTCTGCGAAAGTACGCTTCGACTGAATATGACCGAGAGAAAGAGTCTCGATTTGCCGATAAACCATGCCAGAAACTTTACTTGTATAGCGCCGTCGATGTACCAGGTCAAGACTTCGAGGAGCCAACTTATACGCGTTCAAATGAGGAAGGCTTATTTGATCTACTGCGAAGAAACAGGATCGCGCGAAGAAGCTTAGGTTCACACACGGCGTCCCTTGAATTGATATTTCTGCCCGTGTCAGAGAAAGGGACAGGGTTTTGCCTCAGCAAGACCAATTTCCGCTGGCTCTTCAACGACCTCGATCTGGATGAATCGCTGCTGGGTTTTTTAATCTCGTCTAGGTCAGGATGGTACCATGTCGATACTGGGAACGGCTGCCACAGCTTTCTCTACAAGGACTACTTGTACTCGATGGCATGGTCCTTCAATACGAAGATTATGGAGACTAGAGCCCTAGTTTCTGAACGGAGCGAATGGAAGAAGCATTCATTCCTGAGGAAGGATAGCCCTGAGATTCCGGGCCAAGAAGACTTCTATCTGCCTGGACTCGAGCCCCACCATCTGTATCATCCTCTCACTCTAGCGCTCTTTGGCTTGGTTGATGCAACATGCTATCTGGATAGACTCATTGTCACAGACGGCTACAGTCTTGGGGACATTGAGCTGATGACAAAACATGGGGCGTGGGCGAGAAAGGAAGAAGAGCTGAAGGCGCGGAGAGAGACTGAGATTGGGCAAATCCGACGCCCCGGGACCGCTTCTAAGCAACGACAGGACTGTCATCGTAAAGACACGAAGGATCAGATCGAGGTCAACAAGGCAGGGCAGCTGGAAGAAGCTGAAGCATCCAAGAAGGAGGTGAACCGGCTTTCCGAAGCCTCGAGGAGAATTGCTACAGTGATTGGCGTCTTTTCGACCTTGTTCAAAAGTGTCGACGTTGCAAAATCCATAGCTGAGACGCTGGAAAATACCGACGGCTGGAAAGAATGGCTTGAAAAGGCCGTTAGGGAAGAGAAAGATGCTCCCGAACACCAGGAGCACACCATTACGCAGTTCAACCTGGTGGCCGAGTCGATGCGAGCTGCTGTGCAGCTACTGCGCGCCAGGATTCACACAGTCAATGAGTCGGCACTCTCTACCCAGAAACGAGCCAAGGCCCAAGCCAACGTCGTGAGTTTCCGCTGCTTATTCACCGAACACGACCTTTTATATAACACCAGGCTAACCAAACTTCAGGTTTCTGGGCTGATTGCTCGCGAAGACACCCGCATCGGTCATACATTGGCCGACCGAGCCAGACGGGACGGCAGCACCATGAAGGTGATCGCCCTGATGACCATGGCATTTTTACCGGCGACCTTTTTCGCCGCGCTCTGGTCTATACCGGTGTTAGAGGACCCGGGCTTGACCAAGGACAACTTCTGGGTCTATTGGGCCTTCACTGTCCCAACAACCATTGTCATCTTCTTTGTCTGGGACTGGCTGAATGACAAGAACCTCTGGAAACTCACCGAACTAGAAACTTACCACGCGGCTTACCGTGCGTTCCTAGGAAAGTTCAAAAAGGACAATGACACACGTGCCAGGGATGTTGTTAAGAACCCTGTTATTGTGAACACTGCTGAACGTAGCACGGATATGCTGGGTGGTCGGGAATCACCACCTAAGGAAACCGATCTCGAGAAAGCCTTGGGAGTCGACAGAAGGTCGGCTTACTCTCCATACCCTGCAAATCCCTCGCCGCAGCCCTAAAAGAGTTGGGTTGTTCTAATACGCATCAATTTATGACATATTAGATTGCATTATTCCCTTCAAATTGTCTGGTTGGTATAAAATTTGGGTCAAAATGGCTGGGTTACGATGTTAACGAATACTGTTTTGTACTGAAACGAGCTGGCTGCGGGACTTACTTAGGATACCGTCATTATAATATATCGGGCTACAGATTGTGTTAATATATTTACATATCAGAAATAATTCTTGAAGGCAGATTGAGCTATCTGGAGTCCTTGGATCTGTCCTACCTCTTCTGACTTGATATTGTAGACGGAGGGGTTGATGGGGTGGTTTTGCTACGTACCCAACCGCCTTTCACAGCCATCGTGACATCCTTCCTGCTGCCAAATACCCTATCAACACAAACTACTGACCACCCAACCGATGCAATGGCGATTGAGGAGCTGTACGGAGTACTGAAGTAATGGTCTCGATCTAGGCCAGCTGGCGGAGCTCATTGGCAGTTGGCTCCGCCCGAAGCTGTTATTAAAGATTGGTAAGCGCTATGATGGAAATGGCAGATCCGAGTTTATTCCTTCTCCCCTTTCAATAAATGGTTCAATCCGTCACCGACTTTATTTGACAGACAACAGCAGCGTGGCAAGCTTTCGGCAAATTCGCTACCCCCATTCGGCAGTGTGGTACCCGGAGAGTTGGGTGCAGGAGGCTGCTTCGGGCTCAACGACTTCAACTACATCCAGGATTGGGAGGTCGAGAAGCACGACGAGGCGCACGCGCGCGACATCGCCTGGCTCAACGCCGAGGTCCAGTCCCTCGAAGCCCAGGCGTCCGCGTCCGCGTCAACGGCGAGGCGTGCTGGACGAGCGCGGCGGTCAAGCTGTGGGCTTTCGGCCACACACATTACAATTGCGACTTCGTGGACGAGCACGGGAAACGCGTTTACGCTAACCAACGCGGTTATTCCTTCAGCCAGTCGCCTGGGTTTGACGGGACAGCAGTGGTTGAGGTTTGAGGATGTGAGCGGGCGACCGTTCAAGTGGGGGTGAATCTTCGAATATACCTAGGGAAAAAGGCAGATTTCTCGCAGCGGCGGCTCACCAAACAACAAACATTGAGGGCAGCTGTCAAAAGACTGCTGGCGATGCCCGCTTGTAATATCAAGAAATTCTAATTTGGAGGTTCTGCACTGGCGCCGAGGACTGGTTGGATGGATGCTTTTGTGCAAGACCGATGCGAATTTGGCCAACATGAGCACACTCATCTGGACGAGGCACTCTACATACTTACCTACATGTAGTTAGGTTCGGTCGGCCTGGTTGTCAACCACTTCATAGGTACTCATGATAATGATTCACCATGCATGCAGCTTTACTTGAGATGAGAGTATCAAACATTCACCTACTTTTGCAGCGATGGTTGAGGGTGACGGCCCGACGCCCCCTATTTATTGTAGCCACAATCATGCCGCCTCTCGTGGCTTATTCGGGTTCGTACACGTATCCCGTATTCGGATCGCGGCAACCAATCGTTCCGTCCGATGCATCTGGCAAAAACAAAATTGGCCAATGCGACAACGCGATTTAACCTAACAAGTCCCTGGCCCAGGAGAATGAGCGTTGCGGGGACTTGGTTGAGGCTAGAACCATTGGCAAATAAAATTGCCATTCGAACTTTTGCTGTCGAATTTCCGGCGGCTAGACCATGATGGGAATAGTGAACGACGAGCTGGCCAATTGACTTTGTCCGTTTCACAACGGAGAGGAGCATCAAGCAGGGTGCCAGAAAGGCACCTTGACTTTACCACTAACAAGCAAAAGCGGTGGCCAGCATTCGGTGGCCAGCATTCGGTGGCCAGCAAGCATGTGTTTCTTCTTCTCCTGAATTGTAGGTTGTCGCTTGGGCAGATTCTTGAGCGGTCTCCCTTCGCGACGGGGAGGGGATCCATATTAATTAAATAATAGACCAGATTTACTACTACTGCCACCAATACCACTACTAACAGCTCCCTTTTCTTAAGACGACTTGACTCGCTGGTTAACTTGCAAGCGGAGGTTGTTGTGATCGTACCACTCCTACTTCCAGATCATCGCTCCTTCTTCTACTTCCTCCTCCTTCACCTTTCCCCTTCGACTAATTACCAAATTTTAATCAACTGCCCGCCTCATCTCTTCTTCAACACCTCATCATTCAACATGGCTACCAGAGCAAGATCCTCGAGAAGCAGGACCGCGAGCGTGATGCCGCCTTCAACGCCGCCATGCACGGCGAGGCCTCGGGTGCCGATGGTGGTTTCCGCGCCATGATGCGTAAGGGTGGCGGTACCGCTGCCCAGAGAGGGCTGCTACCGAGGAGTACTTCAAGCACTGGGACAACCAGACCGCAAAGGACGAGACCGAGGAGACACGAGCGGTAAGTAACACCCTGCACCAGAATCTCACTTGACGGTGCTCGGAGAGGGGTCGTACGATCCCGTTCTTTCGCACCATCTTCTTGGTGTAGACTCCCCTGTTAGAATTCTGAAACTAATTCATGCTTCTCCGCCCTCAGAAACGAACCGCTGAGTACGCCACGCTTACTCGCCATTACTATAACCTAGCGACCGACTTGTACGAGTATGGCTGGGGCCAGTCCTTCCACTTCTGCCGCTACTCGATCGGCGAGTCCTTCTACCAGGCCATCGCGCGCCACGAGCACTACCTCGCACACCAGATCGGCATCAAGGAGGGCATGAAGGTGCTGGACGTCGGTTGCGGTGTGGGTGGCCCCGCCCGCGAGATCGCCAAGTTCACCGGTGCCCACATCACCGGCCTGAACAACAACGACTACCAGATCCAGCGCGCGACCGCCTACGCGAAGAAGGAGGGCCTGTCGCACCAGCTGGACTTCGTCAAGGGTGACTTCATGCAGATGGACTTCCCCGACAACAGCTTCGATGCTGTCTACGCCATCGAGGCGACCGTGCACGCCCCCGAGCTGTCGGGCGTCTACAGCGAGATCTTCCGCGTCCTGAAGCCCGGTGGCATCTTCGGCGTCTACGAGTGGCTCATGACGGACGACTACGACAACGACAACCTGCACCACCGCGAGATCCGTCTCGGTATAGAACAGGGTGACGGTATCTCCAACATGGTCAAGGTTTCGGAGGGTCTGGAGGCGATGAAGATCGCTGGATTCACCATGATGCACCACGAGGATCTGGCTGACCGCCCCGACCCCATGCCCTGGTACTGGCCCCTGGCCGGCCAGTGGAAGTACATGCAGAGCATCTACGATATCCCTACCATTGCGCGCATGACCTGGTGGGGACGTGGTCTTGCCCATCGCTTCGCCGGTATGCTGGAGATGCTGAGGGTTGCCCCTGCCGGTACCAGGAAGACGGCCGACAGTCTTGCGGTGGCCGCAGACTGCTTGGTTGCTGGAGGCCGGGAGCACCTCTTCACCCCTATGTACCTGATGGTCGGCAAGAAGCCTGTCCACGCAAATGGCTCGTAAAAAAAGGAGATCGCGATAGAGGGGAGGCGCAGAAGAACATAATGAGGTGCAGCAGGGGGCACATTGATGACAACATCACAACATTATCCAATATCACAAACACCAAGCGCATCCCTTCAAAGAAGAGGGCAGACGTCACGAGACCGCGACATGACGGGATCTCACAGCCGACCAAAGCTGCATATATCCCTTAGTAGTAATAGAGGGCCGAGCTGACAGCACCACCGCGCCCCGTCTTACTGCATGACCGGGACGGTGGGATCGAGCTCGGTCCCTTGATTCTATGTATCTATTTTCCGAACCCGACCTTAGCATTTGGCGGAGCATGGGGGTTTAGAAGAAAAGTCAGCATCGACACAAGAGCATGTCAGAACTAATACAACTTCATGAACAAACTGTCTGGTTCACGTAGAAGCTTGTGGCATTGATACCTACCCCCTATTGAACAATTGAATGAAGCGCAAGTGGCGCTGCGAATTGACTTTTTGGTTAGATTTATTCGCTGGGACCTGCTGGAGCTTCGGGGCTTCCAAGCTCTCAAGGTCCGACCTGTAGCTTAGCTCACCTGGCAAATGGATTGAGCATTTTGACAGCTTTGTGCGCATCAGATCTGGACTTGGCATGCTATGCTGCTGCAGCCTATAGGCAAATAATTAAGCAATTCTTGGAGGTATAGACAGAGACGAAATGCCTGATGCTTTATATGCACCCTATCTACCTACGTGTATTTAGTCAGCTTGGTCGATCAAGTTGAACGGATATATTGGGGATCCCCAACGAAGATTCCTGTTTTCGTTGATGGAGTCGGGGTGTCTTGTGTCTGCTCTGATAAGAACGAAGACCCCGTGCTGGAGCTGATTCCAGATCCAGTAGCAGGCTAAACTACAAAAGAACTAGCGCAATTGAGATATCGTGGGCAAGCCCAACAAGAGCGGTTTCCTATTCTCCCCGAGAAAAAAGTTGAGCGCAAAAGTCGGGACCTGACTTGGCTTTGCTCGACGGGGATTGGTCTAGCAGCGCAACAAGTATCCAGCAAAATTTAGAAAGGCTGTACCAGCTAGAGGGAAAAAATCCCTCCAACGAATCTCGTTGTTTGATTGCGACCAGCAAGCCAGCAGCCCCAGATCCCCCTCCAGATAGAGAGACAGACAGAGAAAGAGACAGCTTAGCTCCAGTCGACTCAGCAGCTCACCCCCCTGTAACGCCTACACTTTTTCGCTGCTTGCATGCTGACTTGATTTTCCACTCTTCCACGACTTCCGCTCCTCAGTCCGAAATCTCACCTTCTGTCAATTGTCTGTCTGCCTGCCACATCTTCCGGCGGATCTCGGATTGGACTTGATCCTGTCTTTCTTTTTCTTTATACCCTCTCTTGGCCAATTGACCCTTCTTCCGACGCTTGTCTTCCGATAATCTCCCACAAAATGTCGCGATACCTTCGTCCGGCAGCCCGTGCTGCTGCCTCCGTCTCGCGAGCCACCGCCTTCTCTCCCTTCGCCCCCTCCACCATTCGATCCATTCCCCGAGCCACCCCCATATTCGCTCAAAGAAGGACATACGCCGACAACAAGGGTGTCAAGGAGTACACGGTTCGTGATGCTCTGAACGAGGCTCTGGCTGAGGAACTCGAGGCCAACGACAAGGTCTTCGTCCTCGGTGAGGAAGTCGCCCAGTACAATGGTGCATACAAGGTGACCAAGGGTCTCCTGGACCGCTTCGGCGACCGCCGTGTCATCGACACCCCGATCACCGAGTCCGGTTTCTGTGGTCTCGCTGTCGGTGCTGCGCTGAGCGGTCTCCACCCCGTCTGCGAGTTCATGACCTTCAACTTCGCCATGCAGGCCATTGACCAGATCGTCAACTCCGCCGCCAAGACGCTGTACATGAGTGGTGGTATCCAACCCTGCAACATCACCTTCCGTGGCCCCAACGGTTTCGCCGCTGGTGTCGGCGCCCAGCACTCCCAGGACTACAGCGCCTGGTACGGCTCCATCCCGGGTCTCAAGGTCGTCGCGCCTTGGTCCGCCGAGGATGCCAAGGGTCTTCTCAAGGCCGCCATCCGTGACCCCAACCCCGTCTGTGTTCTTGAGAACGAGCTTCTCTACGGCCAGACCTTCCCCATGTCCGAAGCCGCCCAGAAGGACGACTTCGTTCTCCCCATCGGCAAGGCCAAGGTCGAGCGCCAGGGCAAGGACCTGACCATCGTCACCCTCTCCCGTTGCGTCGGCCAGTCGCTCGAGGCTGCCGAGCAGCTCAAGTCCAAGTACGGTGTCGAGTGTGAGGTCATCAACCTGCGATCCGTCAAGCCCCTCGACCTCGAGACCATCATCCAGAGCATCAAGAAGACGCGCCACCTCATGGTCGTCGAGTCCGGCTTCCCTGCTTTCGGTGTCGGTTCCGAGATCCTCGCTCTGGCCATGGAGTACGGCTTCGACTACCTTGCCGCCCCCGGCCAGCGTGTCACCGGTGCTGAGGTCCCCACCCCCTACGCTGCCAAGCTGGAGGAGATGGCCTTCCCTACCATTGACATCATCGCGAACCAGGCTGCCAGACTTCTCAAGGTCTAAGCCGAATCGCAAAGAATGAAATGAAGGAATTTGGAAGGGAGCAAGTGCGATGGAAGTGGTCACTTGTTGAGCTATCATCGAAAGAACCGAACCCCCTTTCAACGAGAAGCTAAGCAAGGTCGTGGCAGGTTGAGGCTGCATTAGCTGCAACCCAAAAACGTAACAAAACTCTCTCCCACACATATTATGACAGCCTATGGCTTTTTGTTCTCTTGATAGTAATGCGCAATGGGCATGGCATAGACGCGGAGTATGGATTTTTCCCCCGGGGCCCAAGATAGGTCACAACTACGACGCTACAGGTTGTGATTCTCAGAGGAGAGTGAACAGCATGAGAGGCGATTCTGTACTTGTAAAGCTAGGCTAGAGAGGCGTGTGAATTGAAGAGAGATCTGTACAATCCAAGTAGTCGATTGGGTTTCGAGTTTGCCTTGTGGCGTGCTTTTGTCGTAGGGCTGTCATCAGGGTTGACAACATGTGAGCCTCGTCAAACGTTATCAGTCAGCTATCCCCCAACTTTGTATCAGCTCAATGTCCATTGATTGGCGGGAGGTTTTTAAATATCCATCGATATCTTGGAGAGCCATGCCAGGAAGTGTTTAGATTCGATATGCACATTGGGTTTTTGAGAGATATGGATGTCTACTTGTCTGTCAGAAGTCAGTTGGGCATTATTGATACATCAATCTATAACATCCATCCGTTGGGACAAAGGGAAGCATCATGTAAAAAGATATACGAACTACCCCTATTCGACCTAGGGACTGTTCAAATAGGGGTAGCTCGTATATTTTTCTCGGAGTCGGGGGAACGCTTCAACTTCGAAATTGACAGCGCAGGAACGACATGTGGCAGCTACCAATATGGCAACCATCAATCTTTAGAAATTGGGAATGCATTTTGGCCACTCACTACCTCACATATAACATCGAACTTTGGCCTTGCCCTGCCCGCGACTACGTGTACATCCTGGCCGGCTTCTTAAGTACGTACTCAGGTCTCTACGAAGCAGCCACTTGATGTAACAATGTTGCATCCAAGAACAGAAGCACCACAGCCATTCATAGGCATCAGACAATTCCGAACCGGTTTGCTCGACATGCTGCAGCCGTAGCCCCCAGTTCAGGTCCCCACTCGGAATTATCGAGTGCTCATGACGGCGCTGTTCCGCTTCTACTCTGCACCCCTGTCTTCAGCTGAACAATAAAGGCCCTGCGGGACATCACCGTAACCACCTGAGCCAACAGGCCACTCACAGCTGTCTGCAATGACCCGTATGAGGAAATGATCGTTTTTTATTCTTTCTGCTCGCTATGGCGGCAGCTTGGCGTTGGGCCATCTGCCTCATAACGGACTGAGGGTTTCTGGACACTCTGCCAATGTTCCAGACCACTCCTCACTAGTTAACTTACCGCTAGACCTCCAGTATTCAGCCCTACGAACACGGAGGATATATCTGGAGCACAGCCGGAAGACACTGATAGCAATGCTTCTAGAGTACGCCGCCCGAGCGCCGCAGATCCTGCGCCAGCGGCTCGTGGACGAGGGCTACCCGGCCAAGGCCATTGCAGAGACCGAGATAAAAAAAGGATTACCTGTCCAAGCTGTCGGAGACCACGCGGATGACTAGCCTGCTCGAGCCAGTCACCCACAAGAGCGACCTCTACGGATGGGCGGGATGGATACACTGGGAGACAGACCAGCGGCGCCCACTTCTACGCCTGCGAGAAGCCCCTGTTGTTCTTCGGCGTCGACATCTACACGTGCAAGCAGTTCGATCCGGAGTTCGTGGTAGACTTTACGCACGACTACTTCAAGGCCAGCGATATCATCGCGAAGGACTTCAGTTCCTCGTCCCCGATCTCAGAAGAACCAGCCGCCAGCGAGACGGCGCCGACGACGACCGCGCCTGCTGCGGGTGGTAATCGCCCGCTACACGTTGAACGACGCCGATCTGTACAGACTGTCCCGGCGGCTGCTGGCCGAGCAGCCCCCCTTTAAAGTTGGCGATGCGCTGGTCGTGTACTGGCTCGAGGGGACGGACGAACTGTTCAACCTGGCGTGGCACATCGAGCGTGAGGTGTTCGAGGAGCGCTTCGGCAACGACGACGGGCAGATGCGCCAGATCTATGGGCTGTGCGAGGACGTCAGCACTTTCGTCCTGGTGATGGACCGGGTCGCCCAACGGCCCGTGGGGGCGCTGCGGTCGATGCGCTCGCGTGCGGACCTGGGCTTCTTGACGTTCCGGGAAGCGGGGGAGTACGCGGGCGTGACGGCGTCGCAGTTCCGGCAGCACCACGGCCTTGAGGTGGACTGGGTGGACAAGACGGTCGACTGGGGTACCCTGGCCGTGCCCAAGCCGCACCGCGTGGCCCACGGCCACCTGCTGGCCGCCATGCTGTTCCGCGCAGGCCAGGCGCGCGCCACTACTTCGTCCTCGCCGACGCGGACCTGCGCCGCACTTTTGATTTGCTGGAGTACCCGTTCGCGGCGCTGGCGGGCACGACGGAGCCGTTCGGCTACGAGGGGTCGGCTTCGAGCGTGCTGCTGTACGGGTGGCCGGCTGAGTTCTTCGTGGCTATGGAGAGGAAGTGCACCGAGGGGACGGATCCGCAGCTAAAGCCGATCTTGCTCGTTTGGGTCGCGCCCTTCGTTTCACGGTGTCAGCATCGATCATCGGTTCATGTTCGATTTTGCGGTTTGGCCTGGGGGGTCGTCGCCGGTGCCAGTCCAGGAGAGGGTAGGCAGGGGCGGTGGCGGTGCTTGTAAGGCAAAGCTGTAGTTGATCGAGGGGGTTAGTAGGTTAGGGAGTGAAGATGAGATGCGATTGGAGAGGATTAAGGTTCATCGACATCCCTCTCCATAGTCCCTATTGGTTACAGCGGAAGGGATAAGGCACACACTCCTTTCAGCACGCTGATCGCAGATGTTGACTATCACGCTATTTCATCTCGTCTGAAGTCTTGATTCGGTCCGCACACGGCTCTTGGCCTAATCTGATCCATCTGCGATTATCTGCAGCGCATTACTCGCATGTCGCATTGGGATCTACGACGTTGGAAACCGGAATGACGTTAGTTTTGGCCGGACCGGAAAAGATCAGACGTCTATGGGCAGCTCAGTAAACCGGATTCTTGTTTTTATGCATGGCATCGTCTGTTACGTAGTATATCAGATGGAACATAGAAGGAATCCTGCCACTCCTTCCTTTCCTCCGTGACGACGAATAAGCGAACTAATATACATATAGTAGCTATATCGATGGGAAGTGCGGGGTTTTACTAAAACACTAGGATGTTAGAAAGCTTATCCCGACCACGGATTCGTAGTTACATGACCGGACTCGTTCTGTTTCATCGCAATCCACTCACCCATTCCAGTGGGTCAGCGAGCTTTCTGAGGGATGGATGATGGAAAACGAGCGAGGGTTTCTCTTGGCTTTTTACATAACGCTTGCTACTACGGAGTACAGAGCACTACAAGCAGTAACATGGCTCGCTCTGTCCACTTTTGCAAATCAAGGCAAATCAATGCGCGCCCTGTTGCAGCCTGGGGCCTGTCAGGTCTCGGCTGGATTGCCTGATCTGAGTGGGCTTGCAAGGCGGGCCTAGACTTTCCTAGTGCAAGAGGTAAAATCATTAATGGCCCGAGACTATTTTTATACTGTAAGGCACCTGAGATCTTCACACAATTCTCCGAGGTCCAGATTTATGGAAGTTAACAGGAAAATCTCATGACATGTCCAGGGACTTTCCCGTCATTCCTAGCATGACATGGGCTTCTCTTGGAGTCTGCACACTTTATTCAAGTTTGACCGCATGGCTGATCTGGAAGATCTACCCTACGGCTTCGCTCTCTCTCCTCTGATCTGCCTAACCTGACTAGTGGTCCCCTTGGTGAGACCTCGTGGTTGAACGACTGCCTTGGCCGAGCGTTCAAGCAAATGTGACACTATATGCTACCGGCAGGTTCGTTGTGACATTTAGCTTGGCAATGAGACGCAGTGACGAGGAATGTTTCTTGTTCAGGCGGTTGTTCTTGCATTAAGTGTGGTGGGTACGGGATCTATGTGGAACACACTACTGTGAGGCAGGTATTACTGTACTACTAACCATAGGCCTCTGTTAATGAGCGATGATAAATAAGGCATGCCAACATATTAATTAATATTGACGACTAAGGCGCGGGAATTACTCGCAAGGGCCCAAGACCACGTCCTAGCTCAATCACATTTGGTAATTTTCGTTCGTTGCCTTCATGTAGTATAGTATGTAGGTAGATCCGTTGGGCGGGATTCCGCCATCAGCGTGCCGGCGGACGAGCGGCGCGACGAGGTCGCATTGTTGCATTTTCAGCCCCTGAAAAAGAACCTGGCATGAAAAATTCATTGGACGAATGCGACCCAACGCGACGGTGACTTCGCCCATGGATCTTCGAGAAGAACTGATGCTTGGGGCGGAGCCCATGAGACGAAACCGCCGAGGGCGAAACATCGTATGGAAACCGATCTGGCGTGCCGAGACCTACTGTACGGTATGTAGAAGCCAAGGGAGCTTAAACCAGCTCTGCCCATGCTCTCATCGCGTAGGTATTTCGTGTCTGGCTGATAGGTATATAAAAGTGATCGGCATTCCCACAGGCCCTTGTCCCTAGCCTCCACTCTCTTTCTGGGTTTCTTGAGATTTTCCTCTAGTCTTCCATCTCGTCTGGACGGACCTATGTAAGCGAGCTGGATCTTCAACGGTGGCCAACACTCCGACCCCGAACCCGACAACTTCGAAGACGACGACGACAAGGACGACGACTTCTAGGTCGATGGAATGAAAACGGAGAGGCCAATCGAAGAGTCACATTTCATTCTATCACCATGTTTGGGGGAGCTATATTCGGCGGCTCGGGGAAGGGAGATATCAGCGACGACGAGGGATACATTCTGGTCAATGTCTCGATCGCCTTCGCCGTCCTGACGTCCGTCTTCCTCAGCCTGCGGTTCTGGGCCAAGACGTTTACCTCGCAAGACGTTCGGCCTCGATGACACCTTCCTCGTGGCCGCGTGGTTCGTGAACTTGGGCATGTGTGCTATAGCCATATGTTAGTTTTCTCTCTCTATCTCTCTCTCTATCTCTCTCTCAACAATTCTTCCCCTCAATTCTCCTGGAATTCACTCCTGTTATCAACTGCAAGGGGTGGCGATGATGTGTACTGACAAGCGGCGAACTATAGTATCGACCTACATCGGCGGCGTGGGACAACACGTCGAATACCTCGAGGAGACGGACCCGAGCAAGCTCGAGGGCTGGGCCAAGAGCATCCTGGCCTTCGAGATGGTCTACTTCACGTCCATGGCCCTACCGAAGATGGCCATCGTCTTTTTGTATTTGCGCGTCTTCAACTGGCGCGGCGCGATGCGGACCTGGGCCTACGTCATCCAGGCCCTGCTGGCTGCGACTAGCCTGTCGTTCGTGTTGGTCGCCTGCTTCCAGTGCCGGCCCCTGGCCTTCTGGTGGGACCGCACCATCCCCGGCGGCGTCTGCATCGACGTCCAGGGCTTCTTCCACGCCCAGGCCATCCCCGGCATCATCATGGACTGCTTCATCATCGGCCTGCCGCTGTCGACCATCTGGGGCCTGCAGCTGCCCACGGCCAAGCGAGTGGCGCTGGCCTTGATCTTTGCGATTGGCAGTTTCGGCATTGTATCCTCCATCATTCGCGCCGTTACCTTTTTTAGCACGGCGGCTTTCGCGGATCGAACATGTAGGTTTTTGGATGAGAGCCCCCTTTTTCATGCTGCACGAGGGGGAGAAACTTCTTCCCCCTTACTTGCCCGGTTTCAATCAAATGGTTTTACTAATCCGGGAGTACGTTATAGTCGCCTCCGTGGCCTTGGTCGGCTGGTCCGTCATCGAGACGGGCACCTACATCATCACCAACTGCCTCGCCAGCCTGAAGCCGCTGCTGAATTACTACGCGCCGGCCTGGCTCAAGCGCCTCGTCCGCAGCACCGTGCACTCGGTCACCAAGTACGGGTCCTCGAACGGCACCTCGCGGGCCGGCGCCGGCGGCGGCGGCAACAACAGCAGCAGCGCCGCCAGGAGCACCGCTGCGCGGAAGCAGCAGCCGCAGGAGGACGAGATCGAGCTGACGGGCGGCCTGCCCAGTCCGGCGCCGATAGGAGGAGGAGGAGGAGGCAACAAGGTGTCCCGCTTCTCCGTGGACGATGTGAGGGGAAATGGGACTACGGCGGAGCCTTGGAGGCTCTAGCCTGTCCTGCACTGGCCAAAAGAATACGGAAGGAAATAACCAAAAAGTACGGCGTAATATGATACGAATGAATGAAAGTGCACCGACAGAGAGAGAGAGTATGGCGTTCTGATGATACCAGCTAGCATAAGTACTTACTACTACTTAGTAGCCAATTTATTGATACCCCCCCATTCAACACCATCGCAGCCCCTTACTTGAGATACTGACGGATGCACTGCGGTTACACAGAAGAAATGAAAGGCGGGGGTAATGGGAGGCAAACCTACTGCTGGCATATGACACTCCTACTATAGCAAGATGCGGCAATATTCAAAGGTGCAACAAGCTCGGAAGAATTTGCAGAGATAGGCCCTGTCTGGGTGCCATGTCGCGATTTGTATGATAGGTGAGGCAATTGGCAATGCAGCCAACGATGGGGACGTCGAGCCGATAACCGCATGACGCTGCTTGAGCACGGCGTACAAATACCAATCGCGACATATTTCCTGATTCGATGCTGACACCACGATGGCACGTATTGAAAAGGGAAGAAGAAAAAAAACAGAGGCGAAGACCATGCAGCTGTATTGAGCATTGAAATTCCGCTTTGGACGGGAGCTTGGACAAGCAGTCGGGTCAAGTGTGCCTGTCAGTCTGTCGGTCTTATCAGCAACTAAACTTGGCGCCCTTGGCACCTAAGCGATCTTCGATTACGTGGCATCGGTCAACTTTTTAGCGGTCCTCACAGACGGGCCACCCACACGACTTCTGTCCTCCCATCTCCATCCTCCTACTTTCATATCGAGGCACAGCCAACAGCACTGAAGACTGCTACTACAGTATGCACCATGACCCGATCGGCAAAGACGGAATCGTATCATTGCTTCATAGGGTCTTTTTTATCCCCCTCCATTCATGAATTATCGTACCGTAGCCGATCGTCTGTCCGGGTCCCCCGTCCAGAAGGCCCGTCACATCCGTCGATATTTCCCGACTTGCAGTGTTCAAGTTACTGAGGACTTGGCGCTGAGGCGAACAGCTAACATGTGGCAAAGCAAAGATAGAGGGCTGAGAATGCAGGGCACCATGCACCTTCCTGTTTAAGCTCTGCTTCAGCGTTTATTTGTGCAACCCCGGCTGATGGGACGTCTATGATACAACCCCAACTTCGAGGTCGAGTACAGCCTTCAACTCGCATGGCTTCAAAGGTAGGGCCGAGAGAGGGTGGTGCGTTGGACACGTTGATGCAGCGGGTTACGAGCATATACCCGAGACTGCCAGGCACGCGGCACGCCATTGGCTGCCGGTCGGTGCGTATCAGGTCGCCCAACGACGGACAACGTCTCCCGAAGAGCATTACAGAACATCTTCATCAACAACAGTGTGCTGCTTGGGGGCGACGCCACCGCGATAAGACTGCGGTATTCCAGAAACGTTCTACGACAAGGATCCTCCATCAATACATAGATTCAAGCCTTGCCGTTCAGCAACCATTGCCACCAATCACTTGACCCCATTTCGATGCACATAACAGACATGAGTCATCTTCGAATCAAAATTCTGCCTTCGGCCCGTCAAAGTTGCTCCGCCCATGATAAGAAACGAGGGCAGGCAATATACATGCACTGCGCTGTGCATGATCCCTTGTCCTGGTATCCTATCATCAAGCGAGGAGCGAGTAGGGTGTGTGTCGCGGTGGGTATGAACGTTTTCGTGTTTGGAGACTTCCAGTATTGCTAAGGTTGCATCTGTTTCCAGTACAACTCGATAGCTACTCCAGAAAAGGAAGGCCAAATTTCGTCCGATCACTGCATGTCAAGTTTCAAGGGCCGACATGGGGTGTCGGTTTCTTTGATTTAGCGATGGCGTCTTGATTGGTCGTGGCTCAGCTCCCGACGGCAACCCCCCTTCTTGGGAGTCAGGGATGCGGCAGGGGCTCGATTAGACTCAATCAATCCAGACCATGGCAAATCTCTAGACCCTATGGCGCCATGGCAACACCCTATTCTGCAAGTCTCCCAAGATAAGGCGCATGCCTTCAATGCATTCATTCACCCACTTGTTACACCTGATTGCACAACCTTCAGTTCTTCCGACATTTCATATTTAACTGTCGACAGCCATACCAAGCCTGCCGAGTTGACATGACCTCGTTACTTCCGCGCCACAAAGCTTGTCGCACTTTGGTCTTCGTCTAAGACACGGCCTTCAGCATGCCTAACGCTTCTGACGATATCGCCGTCGTGGTCGGAGCCTTCAACCCTGTCGAAGGTAAGGTCGTTGAGGCTCCGACCCACCCAGAGGTCAATGAAGCACGGCGCCGTCCCGTCCACGCTGTTCCCACTGAAAAGGATGCGAAATTCGGAGATGCTATCACTGCCGCTGTCAGCCCCAGCGACGGCGAGGTGGTTGAGCATGAGAAGGACACGAATAGCGACGATGTTATCATCATTACCGGTGCCGATGCTGCCCACCATCTGCTGCCGATGCGAGATGATGGAGACCCTGCCATCACCTTCCGTGGCATGGTTCTAGCTACCATTTTTTCGGGGTTTCAAGCCGTCATGTACCAGATCTATCAGGTAGGTTTATCGATCAACAGGTGTGCCAGGGATATATGTGCTCGAGACTGACACACCGTACAGTTCAAACCAACCTATGTTACGATCTCCGGCACATTCATCACGCTCATCGCCTACTTCGTCGGTAATGCATGGGCCAACTTCCTTCCTCGTGGCGACCATTTCGAGGCGCGTTGGAGGGAGCGCGGCGGTACAGGAAAGCGCCCCTTCTGGATTACCGTCCTCCACTTCTTCAACTCGGGCCCGTGGGGCTTGAAGGAGCACGCTATCTGTGCCATCACGGCCACATCGGCCTCCAACGCCGCTGACACTATCAAGGTCTTCGCCGCCCAGGACTTATTCTACAATCTACCTTTAAGTGCAACTACCATTGTCCTGTCTCTCATTTCCATTGGATTGTTTGGCTACGGACTGTGTGGTCTGATGCGACCCGTCGCTGTGTGGCATGTCGATGCTGTCTACTGGAGTACGCTCCCAACCGTCAAGGCGCTTCAAGGGCTGCATTGGCAAAATGTGAAGGACTCGAAGCCCATTCGGTACTTCTGGTACGCTTTCAGCGGCATGTTCATCTGGGAATGGTTCCCTGCCTACATGTGGCCTTGGCTCAATGCCATCTCCATTCCGGTATGCTCACCCCCTTGCTGACTAACCCATCATGAGCGCTGGCTAATGTGGAAACTACAGTGCTTGGCCTCTATGAATGCTACCGGTAAAACTGCAGCTACGCTTACCAATATCTTCGGCGGCTCGCTCAACAACGAAGGACTGGGACTCTTCAGCATCTCTCTTGATTGGCAATACGTAAGGGCATACCCATTCTCAACTCATTACACCACAGGTACTGACTGGACTCGTGGTTTTGCAGATCACTTCGTTCAACACATCATTGCCCCTTAAGCTTCAATTACACATGGCTACTGGGTTTGCTGCATGCTTCATCATCATGTCCGCGATCTACTGGAGTGATGCCTGGGGCTCTTTGAGTCTCCCATTCATGTCGACTCTGCTTCGATCGCAAGACGGGTCAAAATACCCCATTACAGAAGTCTTCGTCGACGGTGTGCTGGACGAATCCATGCTGGAGAAATATGGTGTTCCCAGACTTGCGGGGACGATGGCGTACGGCTTGTTCATTGCCAACGCTGCTGTCAGTGATTACTCGCCCCTTTTTGATGACAAGTTGCAGAGTGACTAATATGTTTCCCAGATCGGCGCACTGATCATGCATTGCATTCTCTTCTGGGGCAAGGATATTGTACGAGCGTACAAGAGTGCGCGAAAGGGCGAGTACAACGACCCTCATCACACACACATGGCAAAGCGTTACAAGGAAACCCCGTGGTGGTGGTACGTTATCGTCCTTGTGGTCAGTTTTGTTCTTGGGCTTGTTGTTGTCATCAAGGAGAACATCACTCTACCCGTTTGGGCATTCATCGTGGCACTATTGGTGGGATCCTTCATCGCGCCGTTCGTAAGTTGTTCTGATATTTACAACCCTGGATCCGGCCCTGACCTCTCTACCACAGAGCACACTGCTTTACTCTCGCTATGGAAACGGTATTGCCACCAACAACCTGTCAAAGATGATTGCCGGTCTCTGTCTCCCGGGAAAGCCGATTGGCAACATGTACTTTGCGGTATGGTCGCATAACGTGATCAGCAACGCAGTTACCCTGTCCAACGACCTGAAGATGGGCGAATACCGTGAGTCTTTTTTCTCCGAGGAAGCGCACAATTTCGATCATACTTAAAAGACATGTAACGGAAACTGATAAACCTGTCTTCAGTCAAAATCCCCCCTCGCGCTATGTTCCTCACGCAGATCTATGGTACTCTCCTGGGCGGGTTCCTCAACTATGCTGTCATGATTTCCATTGTGACGGGCAATCGGGAGCTGCTCGCCAGTACCGATGGTAACGCCTCTTGGAGTGGCGCTAACCTACAGGCTTACAACACGAACGCGGCATCCTGGGCTTTGGCCAAATACTTCTACACGGCCGGAGCACCGTATGTGATGGTCACGGCTGGTATCGCGATTGGCGCCGCAGTCGTCGTCGCACACCGTATCTTGGTCATTGTAAGCATGCCTTTGCACCAGCCTCCCACCTTAATAGTTCCGTGACTAACATGATACTCCCTTAGTTCCTCCCTAAGATCCGGAACTTCTCGCTCTACGAGATCAACATGCCGCAGTTCATCCAGTTCGCCGGCTACATCCCCTACAACTCGAGCCAGACGTGCGTCATCTTCAGCCAGCTCATCGCCGGCTTCTTCATCCAGTTCTACCTGCGCAACTACAAGCCCCGCATCTTCCGGGACTACTCGTACCTGGTGACGGCCGCGTTCGACGGCGCCGCGCTGCTGGCCCTCTTCATCCTCTCCTTTGCCGTCTTCGGCGCCGGCGGGGCCTCGAAGCCGTTTCCCAAGTGGTGGGGCAATAATGTGGACGGCAACTACGACTTGTGTCCGGTGGTGGAATAGAAGAGCGAGAATAGAGTGGGTGGTGATGGATGCTGTTTTCGTGTGGGTTAGTTAGCAAGGCGTTGCGGAGAAGAGAGAGTTTAGGATTTGATGATATCTTGGTGTTTGTCTGCGGGCAGTTCGCTTACTCAAATTCGGTGGTGGTAGCGACGTTTCGGTATTATATAGGGGCGGAGCTGGATTTAATAAGGCTTGACCCTGTTATATACCTTGAATTAACGCCTAGCTATGTCGACAAATATGATGATTCTTTTACGAATGACTCTCCCTACTCCTGTTTGTTTGTGCCTATGTGGTAGACTGGGGGGCGTTTAGAACATATCGATGTCATCCAGCATCGTCCAGTACCTACATGAGCTACTGCTATCCCGCTGACAACAATCCCGTAGCTATTAGTTACTCTATGTATAACCGATTGCTCCAGGTTACGTGAGAGAACACCTTATAGGCTTGATAGGCTAGGACTATAGGTCTAAACACTAACGAGGGTGGTTTAATAAGATTGCTTCACGAACTCTATCAATATAACCTATAAGACGACAGCCATATTTGATGACTCAGCCCCTCTCAATCTATCCGGGTTCTCGGGTGCTATTGTAGCTCATCTAAAATACCGTAACATGGTCCATTATCACGAACGTGGCTCTTGAACCCAAGTAACTGCCAAAAGTTGGTTGGGGCCTACCGTCTCGGCCTCTACGCTCTCACCAACTCACATTGCTGGTTCCATGTCAATTCAGAAACGCCGGTGGTGAGATTGACTATTGAATCCAAGCCATGTGAAACTATCTATTATCTCTGGCCTCGAGGTACCGAAGTTGTGATACATTGGTACGTGTCGGGATAGATTCATGTGTTGTTAGGTTAGAACTGTGTGAGACCCTGGAAAGAAGAAATATCCGTTCTCCTTTCCCAGTTTACAATACATCCAAAACCCGTCCATCCCTATCGATTGTCTGAGAGGGACCCCCTCATCTCTTATAATACCCCACCAACTCCTCCTCCTCCGCATTATTATGAAGGCACTGGGTCATCATGTCGGCCCGGCTCGGCTGCGGCCAGCCCGAAGGGGTGTATTGGCGCCCGCGGAGGCGGGCCCAGCACCGGCGGATGTGGTGCCAGAAGCAGCAGCACACGAACATCGCGATGAAGAGCGTGATGAGCGTGATCATCACGATGTCCTGCGTCTTCGGCTTCCACGGGGGCACCGCGTTGGGGTCGGGATGGTCCTTGGGGGCGGTACCCATGGCTTTCTTTGGACGGGGGTCGGGTGAGAAAAGTGGTGCGTGGTGAATCGACAGACAGCTAAATGAATATGCTCTTATCGCAAATAATATATTTCGAGGGGTCGTTTTCTCGTATAAAGGAATTTCGGATGACTGGTCTCAGTCGGCTTCTTAGAAGTGGGAAGACGCCCCTTTTTATTTCCCGTAGTGCGATGTAAATGTGTTACGTACGTAGGAGTCAAGAAGAGGTCGTTTCTAGAGATGATCTAAAAAGGAGGGACCGCAGGACCGGTAGCACAAGACTAATCCAGATCCGGCTTCTGGGGACCATTGTGCGGTCGCCCTTTCTTTGTAACCAGTTCTCATTGTATCGTTGTCTCGGTTAGTCAGGGGCATACTAGCGTTAGAAGCAGCTGGGCTTTGTTCCCGTGGTCAGGTATCCCAGCTGTCAAATGTTTAATCGCTGGAGGCAGGGCGGAATTGGGCTGACTGATCCAGGCAGGTTGTTGTTGAAGCTGGCCGCTGTGACCACGGCAGGGCTCGAAGACACACGAAGCGGGACTTCCAGGGGCGAACATTGATTTGATAGATCTTGATTGGTTATTATCCCCATTAATGAGTAGACATTGGGTGTAATTATATATCAGATCAAGTAAGGGTTGCAAAAAAGGGTATCAACGAGAACATCGCGCGCATTCGTTAAATCATCATACATGCCCCCCCTTAAAACTCCGAAAACATGAATATGCATCATGGGGAAAACGGGGTTAGGTCATGCAAACTTCCTCTCATGTCTCTAGATTATCATACATAATTGTGATAACATAGGCAGGCGGCAGCTAGAACTTAATAACTGTATCGGTAACAGAGGTACCCGCCCGTGGTATCGAAGACATCCCCGACGGTTTGGTCGGGCGGAGACCCTGAGAGCCGAGGACGGTGCCAGCGGTAGCGGCCGTGCAGGGGTTGGCCTTGTCGGCGCAGCCGTTGATCTGGGTGAGGCGGTTGTTGGGGTCCGCGATCTGCCAGATACGGTACGCATGGTCGACAAAACCGTGGTGTAAAAAAAATGTCGGATCATTTGGCGACGTGGGCACGCCCGCCATCACGGCACCAACGCCGTTATGGCCATAAGCATGCGGACTGGATCGAGAACATGTTAGTAAAGGAACGCCTGGCAGCACGTTTAAGGGGTAAAGGTGGGTACATACCCCAGCTCTGCGCATCCGGCCATGTCAGAGAAGGTCGGGTGGGAGTTGCACGTGTTAATGAAGTCTTGGTTGCAGTTGGACGTGGCGCTTTCGTCGACACCGCGGGCGAGACATTGGGTACCACCGACAGTCAATTGCTTATTGGCGAAAGCCTGCGTGTCGTATTGTCAGTTAAGCTCGGCAGGGGAGAGAAGAAGTGACATACACCGTCAGTGACGCAGAAGCCCTGGCCGTTGCTGGCCAGCTGGGCAGCGCCAAGGTAAGCCGAGGTGAACATGGGGGCCTTGGCGAAGTTGCCGGCGTCGCGGGTCTCGTCCCACCAAGGTAGCGGCCCGGTGAAGCCGGCCTCGGACCGGAGCAGGTCCTCGAAGAGGTGGAGGTAGTACCGGTGCCAGAGCAGGAACTGGGCGACGCCGTGGATGGACTCGGTCATCTGGTAGTGGACGGCGACCAGGTCGTCGTAGCGGCTCTGGGCGCCCGAGGCCGTGAACGCGCCCGACGCGGGCAGGTCCATCAGCTTCTTGACGGCCCGGACCCAGCCGTCGCGGTCCTGGTCGTTCAGGTCGCGCCACTCCACGCGAACGGCCGGGTTGGTGCAGCTGCCGGACTGCCTCGTGGCGAGAGCGGCGTGGTGGACGGCGCTGCCGACATAGCTGGCGTTGTCGTGATCTTTGATGCTGTCCCAGTCGATCTGGGTCGTCACCGTCGACGACAGAACATCCAAATCGTCGCCGATTTTCTTCAGCGCAGCGGCGAGCTTGCTTTTGGCTTCTTCTAGCGTCGTCGTCTTAAACTTTCCGAACTGGGCTAAGCTGATTGGCTTCGGGGTGGCGCGCTCGTCAGAGGGTTCTGACGGTACCGCCAAGGCGGATACGGAAGCGGCGCCACACAGGGCGAGCACGGAGAAGCGCATGATGTCTTGCAGATGTGTGTGACTCGCAGAAGAGCAACAAAGGTGAGAAAGACGGTGGTGGTGGTGTGAAGGGTCCGATTTAGACGGGTAGTGGTGTCGAACCTAGCGATCCAGATGAGGGTGCGGCGGCGGTGCTCATCTTCATATAGACTGAGAGAGGGATGCGGCAGTTACCTAATACTGCACACAATCCATGGGCGTTGCGCTGTTGGGCGAAAAAGTGGAAGTGGACGAGAAAAGCGGCCTTGTGTTGGTCTGCGCCTGTACATAAGCGACGAAGAACCAATTTGTGGTCTCAATGGGTCGAGACGATCAGCATTGAACGGAGGGGTGAGCTACAGGTTAGGCGGTAAGAAATTGGTCGAGCCGGCCTCCCGAGTGCGTAGATGATGTGCACTGCAGTCACTGTTCAGGGATCCGGGATGTGGGCATTTCAGGTTCGGATGGCAGCTTTCATTGCTTCGGTGTATTTTTTAACGTTAGCCCCTCACTGGAGCTTGCGCGTAGTCGTACGTCGGGTGTCTGTGGTACAGTGGGTGTGCAATCCATGGTAGCACAAGCCCTTTCTCCTTTTCGACCAGAATGGAAAACCGCCAGAGCGGCAAAATAATGAACAGCAGCCGCTCGGCCTGCCCTGCACTGCTGTGATTGCAGCCGCCTGCTTCGAACTGGACCATTGATGTCCAAAAAGCGTGTCGCTTGTCTCGTCTGTCGTAAGGTCTCCTTCAATAGCCGCTCAATACGACGTCAGAGGCTATGAACAGCTTATCCCTCACCAAGCTGACTGCAGTTGGCAATGAGGTCATCATCTTATTCCAAATGGCCTTTGGTCCGCTGCTTCTCGGGGCCGTTATCTGCCTCCATTGTACTGTCCATTGGTACTTTTATCGGAGTGTGCTGCATGTGCAGTGTGCTGTTGTGTTGCTGGGCTTGGATACGAGATTCCTGCTGATGCGCTCGACCCCCATTGGCGCTATCAGTGTCAATCTCCCAGCGTGCCATCTTGGTCCGCCTAGCCTGTTAGCTGGCTCTAGTTTCCCCAGATTTCATCTCTCCAATCACTGATCGTCAGCTGCACTACGACCGCCCCCACTCCCCCTAATCCTCTCGAACGAGTCGAACCTCGCGACAACTTACGCATGTTCACGTCATTCCCCCCTCGCGTTTCTCGCCCGTTATCACCTAGGTGAATGAGAATGGCCGTACGGAGTAGCCTCGCAACTTATTCTCCTTATTATTACCGGCAATAGTTCTTTTAAGCTCGGCCTACTGCTACCTTTCCCCCTCCCTCAGACAAAGGCTCCCTTTGATCTTGCATGGCCGACGTACCCGACGCAAAGGATTCACTGACGTCGGTCAACCATGGCCGTACATATCTTACGCTCAGAAAACAACTCATGCCACATGCTGCGTGACACAATGCCCAGCAGGTAACCAGTAACAGCGACCAAATATCAATATCAGGCAGGTGCACTCCTGCGGAGGTGATTGTTGGCGGACTTGCCGAACACGGCGTACTTGGTGCGGAGCACTGCCTGAGGAGCGGGCATTTCCAATTCGACCATTTGCGGTCAGCATATGTCGACCTACAGGTTCGAGGCTTTTGTCTGACATCACGGATTCAATGAAATCCTGCTTCAAAGATTGTCATCTTCAGCAGCAACAGCAGCAGCCACCGCTGACTATCGCCACATCCTGACCTCGTATCCTTGCCATTGTTCATCGTCAGTTGGCGATGCCACGATGTCATCCTACCCTCCCTTACCTATATGATAGAAGGAATTCCTGGTTGACACCACTTCAGCAAGTCTTGCTGAAGGCTTACAACATGCCGCTAGCAGTTGTCAATGAAGACAGCCTTGATAAATCGCCGGATGATGACCAATGGCTCCTTCACCGCCAGGGCAACGGGGACATTCTCTTGATTTGCATCTCAGCTTTTTCCGAAAGTCTAGACAAGCAGAGGAAGCGCACGTGGAACAGGGGTTCTCTGTGTCCATCATAGCTCTGCTGCACCCAATTCTGGCAAAGCGCCTTCTGTGTCGCTTGCCTTGTAGACACAAGTATGTCTTGCTTGCCAGATAAAACTGTTTAATGCCGAAAGGAGCAGACCCAATTCAGGATATCTCGGGTACCACCACATCGGTGTCCCACTCCCTGGCGATTGACATAGATATTATGCTTGGATCCGTCCGGGCAAACCCTGCAGTTGCAACGGCGTTAACGGCAGGCAAGATATGCTTGTTCTAGCGACTCGGCTTCTTATGTGCGAACAAGCAAAGGCAAGTAGTGCAAGTATCGGCAGCACCAATGCAGCGCACGGTAATTTGGGAGCTCTGGCCTGGTCTTTCCAACATCTCCTGATTCTTATTTTACCCCTCCGGCGTCTGGATTGGTCCACCGGACACTGCCCCAAGGTCAACTCGATTGGGTTGGGTGCCTTGGGTGCGTACTTCGGGCAACGCCGGACCTCCTCCGGCCTAAATGCCCCATCTTGATCTGCTTCGGGATGGTGAGCCAATCTCGCCCGACTCGATATGCAACAGCACTGGCATTACTTGGTCTACAACCTGCAACCTGCAATGCAGTATTGTCTTTTATAGTATTGTGTACACTATTCATGTTATCGGTGCAGCAAAGGGACCTCGCATACCGTCTTTCTATCGTCAAGTGTGGATGATATTAGCGAAGTCGAATGACAACTACCACAGAATCATCTCCAAGCCCATTCGACCTAGTTGGCACCGCAATTCTGAGGCTCTCTGGAATTGGGGAGCACCCACCTCGATAATGGTATCTTGATGGCAATATCACGTAACAAGAACAACGAACATGACAATCAATTGCGATGCAACCAGACTGGACCAGATATTAAATGAAGGAAAAGACAAAAAGAAACTTCGACGCGAGCAGGATTTGAACCTGCGCTCCCGAAGGAAATAGATGCCTAGAACCGCAGATTCAATTCTAGTCTATCGCATTAGACCACTCTGCCATCGCGCCCTAGTAGGAGATCTTCTGGAATCCTGTGATAAAGATTTTATGGCTTACGGCAGATCTTATCTCACATGCGTTTTAGGGCTCGAGCGGCCAAAGTTGTGGCCGAGGCCGATGGTGGATCGGCTGTGCAAGGACCCGTTCAGCCCCTCCCGCTTCTCAAGCTGCAAGCTGCATGTTGACAGGCAGCAGGACAGCCCAGAGGTTTCACCAGTCAAGTCTGTATCTGAATGACCCTTCCCGGCCTTTTCGAGTCCAGCATTCAAGATTAAGGGGATACGCAATTGATCTAACGCAGACAGCCCAGGCAGTTAGCCCTTTGACTCGAATCGATGCGCGATCTGTCTGGCACCTTGCAAAGCCAAGTGCAGATCTCATCGCTTTCTCTCGTATCTGGACCGCTACAATGGACACTAACATCAATAGGACGCTCATGACTTTTCAGCTTCTAGGGGCCTTTTCTTGGCCTTCCCAATAGCACACTCTCTGATCGGGAAAAGGTGCCGGGGAATGGAGCCGAGGCAGAGTCACTAATCCTTCCGACTTGCCGGTTGGCAGTTAGTCCATCACTTCCACAATTACCTGCGAGTCAGGTGTTGGCTGGGTGGCTATGCTATGCGTTGTCGGCACACAATCGACAGCAGCTTCCACGATCTGACCATCCCTCAAGGCCTGGGGAAGTGAGTCCCATCTATGATGCGAACAATTGGCAATTGGACAAGGTTCTAACGAGATTGATGATAAAGCTAGGACCTCTCTTGTATTTATGTGACAGGCAAATCGTCTACTATTTCAGCTGGTTTCAGCGTGCCTCTCACCAAGTCCTTTTCATCTCGTCAGTCAACATGAGTCGACTTGTTTTGCCTAGCCTGCTAGCCAAGCTGCAAGCTGCTGCGGTGTGTGTGCGGCACAGGGGGGATGAGCTAACCTCGGTGCCTCGCTACTTGTCTTACAGGTCATATTAGCCAAAGCAGTCTGAAATGAAGGTCTGCTTACTGTTTTGCTCAATCGGCTAATCAGACACTGCATACGTGCCCCATAGCAGATCCATTTTTGCGACAAGGTGGCATTGAATTCACAGCCCCTACTTGTGCCTCGATCCAGTTGGTCAGCAATATCTGGATCGATTGGGGTGATGGTTGGGGACTATCGCCTTACTGTAGCCTGGGTTGGCCCGGCGCTTGCCCGCTTCAAGGCCGAGTTGTTCGCTTCGTCTGGCGCTAGACGTACAACTGCCCCTGCCTTTATTGATTCGTCGTCATTGCCCTTCGCCCTGTGGCTATCGGTTTGTGCCTGGCAGCCTGTGTTGCCCCGGAGGCAAGGGAGCTGCCAGAAATAGCAAGCCATGCCATTCATGGATGACTGGGGTAGGATACGGCGCGGCGCATGCATACTTATATAAGTATTGCGACCCCGTCTGGTAAGTGACATAAGTTTTGTTTCTCGTTTTATCACTCGTCAACCAACTTGTATTTTGGTCTCTTGCAACAAACCGACGACACGATACTTCGCTGTCCTACCATTCAAAGAAAACACCACAACACATACAAGATGTACAACCAAGTCCTCCTCAGCGCCGCCCTTGCTGGCCTCGCCTCCACCGTTGGCGCCACCTACAACCACGCCGCCGCCAACCAGCTGCGCGACCTGTCCCAGCCCGCCCACGTGGTGCCCCGTCAGCCCGCTGAGTCCAGCTCTGGCTCATCAGACTGCACCGAGTCGGCCGTCAAGCTGATCGCCGGCCTGCCGACCCCGACGGGCGACCTCCTGAGCTACTACGCGACGGCCAGCGCCCTGCCCGAGTTCACCGGCACCGCGGTCCCGACCAACCTGGGCTCGGCGTGCGCGGCCATCCAGACGCAGTCGCTGCCCTCGGCGCTGTCGGCGCCCATGTCGAGCTACGAGTCGACCCTCGTCGGCTGGTACAGCAGCCACACCTCGGACATCATGCAGCTCATGTCGGCCTGCTCCGCCGACCCCATGGTCGCCAGCGCCGAGAGCCTGCTCGCCCAGGTCACCAAGGAGCCCGCCTGCATGTCGCTGCTCGGCGGCAGCAGCGGCATGGCCATGCCCATCCCGACCCCTACGGGCGACGGCCAGTCCCAGTCCACCTCCAAGCCCTCGGAGGGCGCGGCGCCTAAGCCCACGGCTATGGCTGCTGGTGCCATGGCCGCTGCCGGTTTCTTCGGCGCTGTTGCCATGCTGTAAGAAGCTTGGTGCTTGGACATGGTATGATGGATTGAGATAATGATTAATGGATGGATGGATGTATAATACGGATATGTAGTACTATCTAGCTCCGACGAGACTGCGACTTGAATATATCTTCGTCCCAGATCACTTTTCGCATCACTTTACTCGTGTCTCTGCTAGCTAGTCACTGACACCCACCCCGTTCAATCTTCTCGTGACTCCGCAGCTCCTAACTTGGAGGCCCATCACTTTGAGTGCCTTTATCGTGCAGCCCCCTGATTGAGCCATGGTTTTGGTATTCTTTCGTACATTACACAACAATGGAAGAACATCATCGTACCATCCCAGCTACTTCGTAATGAGCCCACCAACGTTGACCGAGATTGGTCTGGGTCCTCCTTTCGGCCCTGACCGAAAGGATACCCAATCTTTCTTCGCTTTCGATGCTCCGTTGGTCAGCGCTGATTAGGGGGAGGCGCGCGCGGCGCTGCGCTGTCAATTTACTAGCATTGATTCCTCCCTATCATCCCTGCCCGACTGTGCCGTACCTAGCCATGCTTGCTGCATTCCAGGCAGCCGCGCTGTTGCTGGGCCGCTCGCTCGAATTGTGCCTCGCTCTCTGGCAACAAGCAAGCGACGGTGCAATTTCATCGTGGCTGACGGGCCAATTTCGCGTACTTGAGGCAGTTGGGGTTTTATGAAGGGGGGCTTTACCAATATTGCCCCTTTTATGGCTTGGTCCAACTAGGGCTCACGAAGGATGGCGCATCCTGCATCGTTCACCTAGATCCTACTTGATCGGCGTCTATGGCTTTTTTACTTATGAGAAGCTGCGAGAAGGGCAGGCCAAGCTTGATGGGTTGTTGCTGAATGATGGCATTGGACTGCTCACTGGTTGAGAGGTTCGTTGCATGGGTCTGGATCCTGTTGCTCTTCAAAGGAAGGGGCGTAACATGATGCATGAAGTCCATCGCGAATGCCTTCACCATATGTAACTCGCTAGATAGCATAGAAACCTTTCGATCTTTCCTGTCGAGATTCCGCAAGACTTCAATTCGTGCTCCTCCTGTAATATTCATGACTCGTTCCTGAGACAAGGGTATATGGACTGAAGACACCTTCGTGCCGAACTGCAAAGTATGCACCACCTCTTGAACCGAACCCCGAGTTTATTCCTCTCGCCACGGCCTCTCTCCTTCTCCTACTCAGTAGTCTGGCCCGAATCATTTAAGTGGCGTATCCTATCCCCGCCGCTCGTCGCCCTTCGGTCGGCCACCGCCACCCACCAAAAGACCTCACGACGTCCCTGGCAACACGCGGCTCGGCGCGATCCACCACGACCGGGGGAACCCCATCCCCCACTTGCCCATCAGCCGCTCCAGCTCCTCGCGCTTCCCGGGGACCACATTTATGAAGATTCGCCCTTTCTCCTGCCCACCGCCGTCGTCGCTCATGCGCGGCTCCGAATGCACCGCACCTCGCTCGGGCCCGATGCGAAAGAAGGCGCAATTTCCTGATTTGGTTTGCAAGACGCCCAAGTCCGCGAACGAATGGTCCAGGGCGCGACGTACATCGTCGGCCGCCGACGCGCAGCCGACGCAGCGGATCGAGGTGCATGCGTGCTCGTTAGCTCGTCGGGCCTCCTCCTTGGCGGCCAACTGCCGTTCGCGGGCGTGGGATTGATGGAACAAGGGGATGAACATGGTCGAAGGCCCCAGGAGGGTGGTGCATACTTTTCAGCCCGTTTCCAGATCTAGCTGTTGCTGCTGCTGCTTGTCTGAGCAAACCTCCTCGTCCTCCTTCGGCTGCTTCGCTGATGGGAGCGCCCAGGAGAGCGACCACCTCCGCGGCGTTGGTGGCGCGGGTGGTGATGTGCTGAAGAACATGTCGTCGGTGTGCCACCGCGGCCTGTCGTACTCGGCAGTGGGCGTCGTGGCCCGGATGGTCAGCCAGTAGTGGTCCAGACCGTTCTCGGCGACGAAGCGGTTGACGAACGCGAGAAAGGGCAGGAGACGGCCGAGTAGGACCGAGCCGCCCGTCAACGCCGCGGCGCTCCATTCGTGGAGGCTCGACGGCAGCTGCTGCGTGGCGGCGTCGGAGTCGGGACCTACTACAAGCAGAGGGCTGCAGTAGCTCCAGAAGGCATCGCGCCTCACTCGAAGCCGATCTTCGTCATCAATCATCATCATTGACATCCCTGTCGTCCACCACCGCTGACGACTTCGACTTCCCCTTGCTGCTGTTATACGTGATGAAGGCGAAGTCTTCCTCTATCGAAGAAGTGACAAAACTCATGTCGAACGGCCGATCGGGTATCAAGAAGAAGAGGAGCATATGGTTGTTTCGAGGTCACGGATGAGGGTGATGATGACCTGCAGTAGAAGAGGGTGCGGGGAGGCAGTTGGTACATGAGTAGGTGGATTGGCCTGCCAAGTCACCTGGTTAAGTAAGTATGCCTGTACGTCTGGATAAAAATAGGTGCCTGGCCTAGGTCAGACTCTACCTAGTGGTCATGCAGCTAATAAAGGTGAGCCTGGTGTTATGCATCTGTGGGTGGGCTCGTCACGTCTTGACAAGCTTACTGCTGGCCTTGAGTTGGGTGTGTCTGCCATGGGCGGCTCCACTCGACGGGTGCAGAAAGCTCACCGGCCTCGATGCAGACGATTCTTTTGGGTGCATGTGTGTGCGTGTCAGCGGTCAATAATGACTGTACAGGATTAGGTATAGGTTAGCCGCATTGATGACCCCTACAAGGATTGGCTGATTGGATTGGTACATTTGAGTCACCGTAGTTGATGGTTATATCACAAGGGAAGCTCGGTGACGACGACATGCTATACGAACAGACATTAAGACACGGTAGAATACAGGTGCAATTGTGTTCAATGTCTTGCTATTGACTTCAAGACTATTAAAGACTGATGGTTATCCCAGAACCAAAAACCCAAATCCGTCTCTCTCACAACCCGAGGGTATCAAAAATCCAAGCAAACTCCAACTCCAAGAGAACAAAATCTCGTGAGCATATAGCTCAAAATCCATCCTAAACATCCCAGCGGATAACCAAAATCCATGAGCTCGTAGCTCTGCCTTCCATAAAACCATTCCAGCGGGTACCTGGATAACCATGCGTCTGAAGCTTGATCTTCAATAAGAACAACCCAGCAACTCCAGTAGAAGATAATCAAGATGACCATGAGTGTGTAGCTCCAATGAGCCGATGTGAAATATGTGTTGCTGTGTGTGATGACTTAAGAAGTGATCAACCAAAGCGAGGCTTGTTGGCTGTAACATTTATGCCATGGAGCGAGTAGCTGAACTGTCTCTGCTCATCCTCCGTTGATGAACTCGGTGGTGCATTCAGGCCCATCCGAGGCTGCGTGACTTGCGCTCCCTGGCCTGCTTGCGTTCGATCAAGGTCTGTAGCTTCATCTCTCTCAGTGTCTTGGCGGGAGAGCTTCGAGTATCTTTGGGTGGAGAAGGAGAAGGATAAGGTTCGGTATAGATCTCCCCTCCATAATCGCCACCCGGCATAAGGGGCAGGCGGTATTGACGGGCCCTTGGGCGAACCGTGATACAGTCTGCATCATCACTCTCCTCGTCACTTCGAGATTGTGACAGTGCTGGTACGGACTCGATCTCCGACTCGGCCTCCTCGATACTTGGTGAGCGTGAGTACGAGGCTGATTGTGACCGAGAAGGAGAAGAAGAGGAGGCAGAAGATGAAGAATCCAGCGTTGACTGTGGCTTGTAGTGGCGCAGGAGAGGAACCTTTTGGGGTGGACACCGAGGCGCCCGACCCTGGCGTATCCTCTCGTTGTCCTTGCTGTTGCCGTGAATGGTGTCGAAGCCGCCCTTGAAGTTGGCCTTGATCTGCTTCGCCTCGTTGTTGATGAAGCGGAGGCTGCGGGTTTTGAACTTGATACCCATCTTGGCGAAGAGAGAGGTACTGGTTTGAGTTGGGTTGGGTAGAGTTGAGTTGGGTTGAGATGAGATGTGAATGTTTCTCAAAGTTGATTGACTGATGTGCCAAGTGGTGATCTTCCTAGAAGGTGATAGGAAGAGACCAAGAGTGGGAGAGTAATTGAAGTAGAGTGACAGGTACTTGAAATAGAGTACTGTATAGTTGAAGTGATGTGATGTGGAGTAGGTATTGTTGGCAGTGTCAGCCAGTGTATTGGTATGAAAGTTGAGTCTCAATAGGTATGGAAGACACTTGTTTGTATGAAGAATGTGGTATGTTCGTAAGAGAATGGTAGTTCTTCTCGGGTCAGTGGGAAATATTTATATGGCCCGAGGAATAAGCTTCAGCATTCGAAGTTAAGCAACGGAGAAAGCTGCTGGGATTCTCTTCCACTGAAGGTTTCCCGATTCATGGGCAGAATGAGTAGAATGGGTGGCCCGACCTGGTGCAGCATCGTCGACTCCCCGTTTCGGGTATATAAGGTTATGCGTTCCATGGAACCGGTATTGAGCTTCAAGTGAAATGACATAAACACTTCTCCTCCGTCATTTCTGATTATACTACGGCTGCTCCTCACCGAAAGTGATCTCTAGCCCTGTATTCTTTACACAAGTGTGTGTCAGATCGGACTGGAAGGTGTTATAACGTATGTTCCTATAATACCAATAATGCGAGTAGGTCAGGCTGCAACCAGCCGAACTCCCCATATAGCCTCTGGGGGTGTAGAAAGTTTAATTGCGCCTTATACAGTTCATGTTGATATCGGTGGGCGGAGACGTCATCATGCAAATCAAGAGATACTACTATGGACCTCCGGGCATGAAGCCGCCCACCAACCCTCGATTCCAGAGCCAGGAGGAATACCACGAGTATTTTAAACACTGCGTGGCCTAAGGCAAGGTTCCCGACGCCTGGATTATGGGTAACGCGGGTGCAGCTTTATTAGCAAGTACTTGGGTTATCGATCGGGTTCGCTACGCCTACGCTGTATAGAGACGGCTTAGTTCCGATACTGCGAACGTAAAGGTTCCCCCGATCATTCAGGTTTGCTTACTTAACTTCTTCCGCCAGCACACTCACGATGGGCTACTGGACTGGAACCTCGTGGTGGAAGCATGCATTATCATACGATTCATCGAGACCCACCAGCCGCGGATCGGCACCCAGGGCGACCTGGCCAGACGCCACCGACGAGAGCTTCTACATCTTCCGTTATCCCTACTGACGATCCTTTCCTTTCTATCGGGCGACTGTCACAGCCCCAAAATATGTAGGAAAAAAATACAACAAGAATCATTTTTTATCTTCTATCTCCTCGAAACTTTCTGTAGTAGCTTCCCCGGACTCTTCTTTTGGGGCCTGTTCGCTGGTTGAGGAGGAAAAGCTTTGCCAAAAAGGGGGGCAATGAGGCAGCAGTACCACGAAATAGGGGTTTGCTCGAAGGGAGGGTTTGGTACAGTGCAAGGTTCAAATGATCACTGTCTTATTTAGCTATTGTAGCTGAGGGTCAACATGTATATGTGTTTGGCCACGTGGAAGAAGTTGCAGCAAATAGTATCATAAGACAAGCTGTATTGATATCGTGGCAGCGGACGCCATGCCTCGCACGCCTAACGTCAATGTAGCCACCGAGGACCGACGCAAAGGGGGACAAAACAAGGCTTCGGTGAAAAGTCAAACTGGCTAATTCTTCGTGAGCTGGAGGTAGAAGAGAAAGAGGTCCATACATTGAATATTGCACGCCTCGGTACGTGGGATCAACGCCCATGGCTGGAGGGTGAGGCGAAACTAACCAGACCAACAAAACTCAGCAATACAAGATTTTATGATACAGCAGCCCTTGATACTTCGTGCCCCGAGCATGAAAAATGAAGGGGAAAAAGGCGAGTGCCTGTCCATATACATAAGGTCCTCAAGCAAGTGATCGCTCACATGTCGTCTTCGTGTGAGTGGTATTATGTCTAGGCACGCCTAATCAGGTGCCCGATGCTTCCAACCAAAACGGAGCAATCATCCACACAACCTGCATACCAGACTCCTTGGACTCCAAATCAAACAATCGGCCACCATAGGGACAAAACGGGCCATGAAAGATGATGCTCCTGGGTAATAGAAGAGGTAGAAAACCTGAAACATAAACGCCGGTCTACGTGCTAGCGGGTTTGAAAAGCTACCCTTCTCATTTAGAAGACGGAACTTTTGCTTCGAGGGTGATGTCCTTTTACAAACTTGGGTTTGCGGACTTCCTCCTTCTCGGCGTCTTCCTCCAATGGTATTACCGGCGTTTTCGTCATTGTTGTTGTTGCCATGTTACTGTAGCGTGGCCATCGCATCCCGACAATGGCGGTAGAAGGAGGAGCATCGTCCGCTAGGACCCGCGCCTCCTCTCGTCTCTGAATCATCTCGTGCACCGGGAAGTGGACGGGGACCAAACGGATCAGTTCCGTGACAAGGTCCAGCAGGGCCTCGTTGCTCTTCAGTAGCGCTTTCACGGCCACTGCAGCCTCTTCGCTGGCATCACCAGCCGTAGAACGTCGCATTGTTGTTGCAATTGGGTTGGCGGTCTTAGGATGATCATCATCACTGCCGCGGCGGCAGTCGTCGTAAGCTTCGGTGGCGCACGGGAGAGATGGCGAGCGGAGCCGGCAGCTGCGGCGATTAACAGTAGCTGGACTACCTCTCGCAGACTGACGAGGTCGTTGTAGCTGCTTTTGTTCTTGAGAGTTGTCGCGGGTGCGATTGGTGCTGCTTGCGTCTTTCTTGCTATTATTCCTCTTGGGGGCAAGTGCCCAACCAGGAATGTCCTTCTCAGCCCTGCGCGCCTTGGAGTTCGCGAAAGGCCTGGAAGTGACAGCCATGTGTCGGTTCTCCATCACGCTGCTGACCATAGCCTATCCTGCGGATATGTCGTAAGTGGCTGGCGGATGTATGTCGTGCGTGCGTGAATAAGGGAACGATGTGTCTGGGGCTTAGCTGGGGAGGATCGCCCTAAGCGGAAGAAGATCGTGATGTGGGAAGATCAAGGCAATTAAACATGAAAGGACGAAAACAGGCTGAATGAAGGCAGAATGCTGCCAAGGCTCAGGTCGCTTGGCCGTTTGACGTCAAGTTGTTGTCGCGTGATATCATCTCATGTTTCAAGGTACGAATAAGTAGTAGAATGAACAGACGAAGCGAATCTGCGCATACTCAACACTAAGAAAGGCTCAATCGTCGGAACTTCTTATTCAGCGTAGGTGTCTACCAACGGCTATTATTACCTACACAGCGAGATGACCTCCTGTTCACTGTTCGCAGACCAAACATACCAAGTCCCCTAGCCAGACATAAAGAACACAGCCAAGACCTTGGCAGCACCATGCCAGGTGTCATGTAAGTAAATATCAAGTCAGTCCCCATGTGTTTTGTACTCATAAATAGGCCAAACAAGACTTTCCAACCATCCAATGACAAGGATCAACCTGGAAAGTCCCTCGACAATGACCATCCAAAGTCCATCGGCCCTGGCATCCGCTTCAGTCCCACTCGAGTCCGTACATCATGTGAGGGGGCGAGGGCAACGAATTGTGAACAACCATAGCAATAGAAGACTCCGTCTGATCATCCTCGTCCTCGAGCTCATCCTCGTCCTCGTCCGCACCCTCGTCCTGGCCGTGCTCCTCCATATGCATCAACAGACTCTTCTCTCCAATTCCGTCAACGGGCTCATAGGACGGTCCAAGATGGAAGCACATGGGGTGCTGTCGGCCTCGACGGCCTCGTCGGCGGCGTACTCATTCACGACATCGGTAAGACGGCTATTCTCCTCGTGCGCGGCCTCGAGCGCTTCCTCAAGCTTGGCGACGCGCGAGGCATGCTGCCAAAACTCGTCTCGCTCCCTCTGCGCCGACGCGAGGGCCGCCTTCAGCTCCTGGTTCTCGGCCCGGAGGCCGACGTGCTCGATCCGCAGGCTCTCCAGCCGGGCCTGTGCCTCGGCTCGGACGCGGCCGCGCGCCTGGTCGCGGACCTTCTGTTGGCGCTTGAAGAAGTACTGCATGCTCGAGAATCGGTGCTTCTGGTACTCGACAGCCTGCTCGAGCTCGGCCGCGTCGAGGCGGCTCTTGCGCAGCAGCTCCTTGCGGCCGTTGACGCTGCCGACGAGCTGGGTCTGGTACTCCCGGAGGCTCTGGACCTGAGCCTCGAGGTCGGACTTCTGCTGGCGGAGCTTGCTGCTCTGCTCCGCTTGGTTCTTGCCGTAGTTGCTGAAGACCTTGCTGTTGTCGGCGGAGCAGTGGAACAGAGCGGCGAGGCGCTCTTTGACGGCGGCCGCGTCGGCTGTGGTGTCGTTGGCGAGGAAATTGGCAGCGATGTCGATGGCGTCCTGGCGGGAGCGAAGCCAGAAGATGAAGGTTTCTGTTATTTGATTCGGTTAGTTGGTCTGAGATGTTAATCTAAATGAAGGTAGAAATTCGACTTGCCGTCCTTTTTGCCATCGGCATTATTGATTTGCTCCAGCTGCCACAGGGCGAGGGCACTGGCATCGGCCTTGTCCAGGAAAGAAGACATGATGAAGGGACGATACAAATGCTCCTTCTTGTTTTTCCAAAAAGTCGGTCTGGTGAAGTATGTTGTGTTGCGTAATTGGCTTCAGTGGCTTTCTGCACGATGAATGTTTGGCAGGTGTGAAGGTCACTCGTTATTGTGATGTTTTTAAAAGGTGGGCAGGCACACTGTGACTGACAACAGGATGGTTTTGGACAGTTTATTCGGGATAAAGCAGCACCCTAAGTAGGGAGGTAGGTACTGAAATAGAGGGCGCCAGCCATTCACAGATCAATAAACATGGAGCTCACATGAGAGTCACCGTGCAGTCAAAGTACCAGTAAGTAAGTAGATATTCAATCCCAAGACGAATCTCTTATAGTAACCGATAAAAAAAACACTACGAAGCACCTGGAACACTCTAATTGCGCCAAACCAGCAGCCCTCTAGCATATAATCCGGAGATGATGCCGGTATTTCTGCCCAGGTCACGGATTGCGGTGCAGCTCGTTGGATAATCCGTTCCAACGTAAAGATGCTCGACACCGGCCTGTTTCCACTGTGAGACCCAGGATCCTGCCTTCCCCTTGTCACAAAACTCTTGAAGTGAAGGCTCGGCCTTGGCGCGTTCCTCGGGCGAGTTGCAGATGTGCCGAGTCGCTGCGAACGTGCTCAGGCTGGGTGCGTGGGGGTGACCGGCAATGATGATGGCGCCATCGGAAGACTTCGACAGGTTGTCCGGCATGAACGGCAACCGGATGCTGGAGCTGGAGCGCAACGTAGGATGTCGTCGAGCCGAATCAGCGGGAGGAGGCGTGACGTCGTACAGGCGAAGGGAGGCGCTGTTGCTCGAGGCCACTGCCAGCGTCGTTTCATTGACGAGCTCGATACCGTTGGGGAACGGCAGGCGTGCAACCACCTCGGCATCGACGGCGGCGGTCGGGTCTTCGAGCATCGGCGACATGTCGACATGAACAAGCGTGCCAATAGGGAATCCCAAATAGGTTTCCATCTTGCTGAGGAGCAGGTGCTCTTTGGCCAGGAAGTGGTGATCATTGCTGACGTAGAACTCACGACTGTTGACAAGCAAGATGGAGTTGGGACCGCGGATCAGCGGGTGCTGGATAGAATGAGTGTGACGGAGGGTATGGGACTCGAAGTCGAGATGAAAGACTTCCACCCTCGATCCATCATGGCGGTGATTGGCGATGAAGAGGGACGATGTGGCTTCATCTAATGCGAGCCCCAACGTATGCAAATCCTCGCCGGGAGCATAGTCGACAATCTGTAGCCGAGTCAAGGCCTCATCGTCATCTGCCTGCTCGTAGTCATAGACATAGATCTCAGCACCGGGCACAGGCCCTGGCGAGAAGATCCCCATGACTGTGTTCCATCGTTCGCGACCGGCGTCGCAGGCGACGATAGCAACACCCCTGCTCTCGATGAGGATGATGTCTTCACAGCTGCGAAGCTTATCAGCAAACTTGACCTTGTAGGAGGGGCCAATGTTGTTGATCTGGATCAGTCTGTCGGGTTGGTTGCTGTAGAAACTCCAAAGGATTGGAATCCGTGGATATACGAGAGCCGAGATGGCTGCCACCAGCACAAAGGCCCAAGTTGATCGCAAAGCCATCTTGATCTTTGGCTCTGGAGCGATTGATTGTGAAGTTCGGGAGCTCACCATGTTGCTTGGTACACAACCCCGCCTTGGCGTACCCTCCGGACAGCACGGATCCATCAATGGCGTTGAGGTCAAAAGGATGCGGCTGCATCCGTATATGCGCATGGATTGGCCATTAATTCGTGTAGCTATACACTAGAATAAACCTCCGCCTTCGCTTTAAACGTACACTTGGTATGGAATCAACGTGGAATCAATATTGGACAGAGTCCTGAACTGCAGTGCAATAGTTTGATCATACCGGCCAGCCTGTTACCGATGTTGATAAAACCAACTAAAAAGGGCTTCGGGAGTTTGTGGTTGCCATTGCCAATAGGAGTCTCCTATGGACTTATGCCATATTCTTTATTGATCATCATCTTAAGACATTTTTTTTCAATGCGATCTAATCAACATGCTGTATCTCCCGAGGTCAGTGTAACAACGTTGAACCGGGCAATTGTTAGTGTGCTTACCAGCGGCAGCTCAGGCAGCACAGCGGGGTAACTTCCAACTTGGCGCCCCTGTGTAAAAGCAACCGCTGCCAGGTCTACACGTCAAGTGCCAGATTTGCTTCCATTTTCACCAAAATATCTCCGAGGAAAAGAAGTATGTGCGTGCATGTAGATACACAACATGCAACCAGTTGCAGCTTTCCAAAACCGGCAGGCGGATCACATCTTGCGTGCCTCCCGATTGTCGTTGGGGTCCGCCCAAGCCACCTCCCTTCGTCAGTGTCAGTGCTACATGTCAATTGCTTCGTCAACCCTCGGGTAGCGCTCACTACCAAAGAAGCCACAGCTTAATCCAAGCATAGTTACTATACTTCATCACGGCTCGCCCAACTGCCTCTAAACTGTGCTTTTGGCCATGGGACTTGCTTCTTCGCTCTTTCTCGAGGTCGTAGGCTTAGAGTGTGAATGAGCGGACACTAGCTCTTCTCAGTAGTTCAAATTGTCAATTTTGTACTTGTTAGGAAACTGCACGTATCATATTTGCCCCATCCTTGAGTAAGTAAATATCCATGATTTTACTTTGATCAAGAGCCCATACAGAAGCTATTCGAAACATCTGGTGATAGGAAAGTTGGGTAGTACTGTGATAACTGGCCTGAGTGTATAAGCAGAGATGAGAAAGAGGGTGAGCGAGACTCTTTATACCTATTGGATCTACCAGGGATGAAAAGACTCTTTTGCCCAAATATGTTAGGTAGGTTTGCCCTTTTCTGGTGATCGGCTATATAGTACATAACTACATGTATACTTGAGGAACGAGTAATCAAAAGGCCCTACTTAGCATCGACACGCTCTATAAGCTAAGGCACCCCTCCACGGACCACCCCTTCACGGACCACCGCGTTTCGCGCTATAAACGCGTTAGACCTTTAGATAATAATATGGATTTCTCTTAATACCTTTATTTCTTAACTATATATACTATTATTATTTTATTCGTTTTTTTTAATTATTTCTCTATATTATCGTTTAATATTTAAAAACGCGCGTAAGTTATAATACGTAACGTAAAGCTTAAACTAAGTGTTTATAAAGTCGTTTATAAATAAAATACCGATCGATCGTACGTTATTCGGCGCCTAGTAGGTATACCGACGCGATAAGAGTAAAATAAAAACCGGCAGGTATTATTACTATTTTTAAAGATTAAATTAGCGAATTAAGCTATTAGCTAAGCTAGACTAAGCTTCGCGTTAACGCTTATTAAGTTTAAATATATAACTTAACGAATATTAAACGCTTTCGAGGCGTCTTATACGCTAGGGTAATATTAATATACTCGATTTTTAATTAAAAATAAGTTTATTAAAACTATTAAGTTTAAAATAATTAATTATAGCCGCGTTAATAAAATAATTATCGCTAATATTAACGTTTTTTTAATAAACTTAATACTTTAAAATTAATTAATATCTCTTTTAAACGCTTTTATAATATTAATAAAATAAGTATTAATTAAAGCGTTAATAGTAACTATTAAGTAATTACCGAGATTACTAACTATTTAACCCTTAAAAAAGACGTCGAGAAAAGAGAATAAATTACTACCTTAAAGTGTATAGGCTATAATAGGGTAGCCTTCTCGCCGCTAGTTATTTTTAAAGGGGCCGACGTTTAAAGCTAATAGTTTTTAAACTAAGACGGCTATTTTTAAAATAACTAGCGGTTTAAAGCATCGCTTAAAAAGTAAACTAATAATCTTATAATATTAAATTAGATTTAAAATATTTTTATTCCTTATATCCGGTTTTATTATAATAATAAATAAGTCGTTTTAATTTATAACGGCTATAATTTATATATAAATAAAGAATTACTATAGCTTTATTTTATTAATAAAATATAGTTTATTTTTTATAAATTATATTATAATTATATCGTATAAGTTTTAAATATAAAGGTTTTTAAGCTATTAAAAAAAGGCTAAAAATTCTTTTAAAAATATACTTAAACGTGGTTTTTAAATTTAAGCCTATTAAATTAAATATATTAAAAGTATACCGCTAGGTTAAAATTAACGTTTTAATTCTTTTAGCGATTTAAAATACTTAAAAAATAACTAAGATTTATCCGCGAGATCGATCGAAACTTTTATTATCGAAATATATTATCTTAAGAAATAAAGGTATCGCTTAATTACGTTTAAAGCTACCCTCGATAATTAATAAAGAATCGACGCTTAATTTCGTCGTCGAGTTAATTTTAACGCTTATCGAAACACTTTTTAATAATTAAGTATTAAGAAATAATAATCGAAAACTAGCCGCTATAAACTTTATTTTAATCTTTTTTTTTAAAGACTCTTTATTTATAAAGCTAATAAAGCCCTTAGCGAGTAAATTAATAAAATTATAAGCTTCGAAGCTTAAATTAATTATTTTTAAATTAAAATTAATAAAAAGATTATTAAAATACGTTAAAAGGTAAGAATCGCACCGGGATAGCGATTTATTCGTATAGCTGACATACGACGGGCTAAGCGGAGGCTAAGGGGTAGGGTCGTATTTAAGGACGAATCTACCGACGTTAAAGTACTAAGCAGGCCGCAGAACGATACAGAGGGAATAGAAGACGATAGAACGGAAACAGAGGACTATATTATTATTAGAAATACTAGAAAATAGCATGTCCTGACTGATTTTAGCTGTAGAAATGACTTGAATTGAAAGGGTGTGTTTGGTAGGTTTTCTGGTCCGCGAAGGGGTGGTCCGTGGAGGGGTGCTTTAGCTTACCTGCCAAATGCATCCATCATACAGGTTGACTGACGAGCCAAGCTACATATCATATCGTCTACTTGCTGCACTCCTAGAGAGACTGAGTTGCCGACTACGAGTTAGGGACTTGTTTCATTAGATATCAGATACCTACCCAATTCTTAAGAATACTGACCAGGCCAAGACTTGGCACTTATGGCCCCGTTGCATCCCAAGTTCCCAGGGTCGGACGGTGGCATCCACAGCACTATGTTGCCAGGCGCTCCTGTCAGCATGTTGTATTGGTCTCGGTCACACCGGAACTCATCGAAATGACCGCCGCGTATTAGGAATGTGAACTGGATAGCTATAGTATCCGAGTGAGGGTTTTCTTTTGCTTACTTTATTAGGCTTGCATCCATCCGTCAAGCCTGCCACGTCGCAGGTCCACCAACGGCTCCTGACGAGCTAATGTATCGTCCAAACATCACGGGAAGATATTCGTAGGCACTGTCCGTTAAGCCTTCACCATCCTAGCGATCGTGATTATGGGCATAATGCGCATAATGCAAAATAGCGTATTATGGTATGATTATACGCTAATGCAGCAGTATTTCGATAATGGAAATAGTGTGCACTGACCTCTCGAGAGGTCCCTCGTGGCCCCTCCATATTGACGTACGCTTCGTACACTTCGCATTTCTGACCGTACTGTTTCGATATTGTCGGCACCGTCACGGATATTATCGTAATATACTCAACACTGTCGCAACGAGATGACTTTCACGGCTATTTCGATGCCCATTTCGACGGAAATGAAGCTGGTACGACCGGTGGCAATTGTGGCCGATGTGGCTCGCGGTCGCCGCAGTGGCTGGGTATGTGGCTCGTATGTGGCTCGTCAGGATCCTGCCCCTCGTCTAAAATGGTAACAAAAATCACAGCATAATGCGATAATGCGAGCTATTGAGCCTTGGCGCGCTAAATCAGCATTATCGAATTATGCCCATAATGATTTTGAGACCGCTACACCATCCACCATCCCTCAACTCCGCAACGTCGGAGATCAGATTGTAGGCAACCGCCCGGGATCCCTTTTTGGGACAACCCGTGTCATTTACACACTCTTGAGAAAGAGGGGATTGCGTCCACCAAGTGTCACCAAGTGGACGGAGCCCCCAACGGGCCCAGTAACATGGCGCCGAATGATGCATTCCTTATGGGGTTCTGAGACAAAAGGGGGGCGCACAGCATGGAGTAGCGCGGGGTAATGCGGAGATACGTCCGTGTAAGCGTGACCAAGCAAGCGAAGTGCAGTAAAAGTATTTGAGACCACAGTGCTGGTAGAATTCACATCGTCAAAGCCACCCCATCCTTATCTTCGACTCAAATTCCGTTGCAGGCAACCTAAAGTGAGGAAGGATTGAAGACAGAAAGACTAACTAGCTACCGTCTTCAGGGGTTTTATTTATTTATGATACCTGCTCCTCAACCACAAAGAAAGCTATGCGTGCCTTGAGGTACTACGGCCCGGGCGACCTGCGCGTTAAATACGACGTGCCCGAGCCGGAATGCCTCCCGCACCAGGTCAAAGTGCGGCCCGCCTTCTGCGGCATCTGCGGCTCGGACCTCCACGCCTACCTGTCGGACAAGTTCATCCCGCTCCGCGACACGCCGCACCCGCTGACCGGCGAGACCTGGCCCATCACTTTTGGCCATGAGTTCTCCGGCGACGTCGTGGCGGTGGGCTCGGACGTCGCGAAGAATGAAGGCAGTGTCAAGGTGGGGGATCGGGTGGCCTGCCAGCCGACTATCTGCTGCAGTCACTGCCCCTCCTGCAAGCAGGGCGCGGTCAACTGCTGCGACTCGCTGGGCTTCATCGGGCTTATGGGAGGCGGTGGTGGTTTGTCGGATTACATTTGCATCGATGCCCAGTTTGCTCATAAGCTCTCGGATTCGATACCTTACGAAATTGGAGGTGAGTAACACGGGGGCCTTATTGAAATTCAAATTTCAAGGGGGGAGAGGAGGCAACTCTCATATCTCATTCCATGCGCGGAGCAGAAGTTGACAACATATCTAGCCTTGGTAGAGCCCCTCTCGGTAGCCTGGCATGCCGTAGAACAAGCTGACGTCAAGCCGGGCGACGACGTGCTAGTTATGGGCGCCGGGCCCATCGGCTTAGCCGTGATACAGTGCCTCAAGGCCCGGCAAGTCGATGGACAGATCATTGTGGTGGAGTTGTCTAGCAAACGGAAGGAGTTCGCGCGGCAATGTGGAGCGACGACAGTCCTAGATCCTCAGGATGAAGACGTGGTCTCGAGATGCAGGAGCCTCTGCGGTGGGCAAGGACCAGCTGTCGCGCTGGAATGCGCCGGTGTGGCTGCTAGTATCAACGCAGCCTGTCGGGCGGTCCGGACAAAGGGGTTGATCGTCAACGTCGCTCTATGGGAAGCACCGGTTCCCATAGACATGATGGCGCTACTGTTTGGGGAAAAGCGGCTTGCGTCAGGTGAGAAAGAACCCGCCCAGAATCGAACCATTACATGTCACGGAACACAGGTGCAAATCACTGACGTGTCAACAATAGCCGTAAGCCTTACTGCATCGGACTTTCGAGCAGTCATCGATGCCCTTGAGAGCGGGCAACTCCAAGTGGAGGGGATGATCACTCACAAGATCAAGATGGATGAGGTGGTTCATAAGGGATTTGAGGCTTTGATGAAAGAGAAAGACACCACCATCAAGGTGCTCGTAGACGTCAGAACATGACCGAGAATCTCAACACAGGCAGGCGGATCGACCTTACCCATGCATCACTGCCTCCAATACCGTCGTTCAAGCAATGTGCGGACATGTGCCGTCGATGAAATAAACCTCCATTGGATGATTCTCGTCTTAGTAAGTCCATATTCGAGTATAAGACTCGAACCATTGGTATACTATTTTCGTTAGTTGCTCGGGGCGATCGGGGTCAGCCTTTGCAATGAATACAATGGTTGCGAGGGTAATAATCACATCACGGTTCGTGAATAAAGCGAGGGTATCTATAATAGTTTTACCTTTCCTTTTTCTTCTTTTGTTTTTTTCTTTTTTCCTTCTGGAATGGTGTGTAACGCGTGATGGACTACCCCAAGAGATCGCCATAGGTCAGCTTACGCGAGTACTGTTATAGTCAAAGATCTACAAACAGCCTTTCCCCTCTGTTTTATATTGTTAAAACTTTGAGTGAACTCCGATTTTTGCATATACGGATACGGCTGACTCAGGATGCGGCTTATGTTACATATTGGAGTCACGTTTGAATGTGCCAAGGATGAAAGTGGTACGGTACTACGCGACCAGCCTTGGCCACTACTCCGCCATCTTCTCTCCCGTGAGTATTCCACCAAAGCGAGGAAGGAAGGAGAATGTTGCGGTGGTGTATATCAAAGTTGGATGGTAGCAGGTGGGTCATTGACATGTTTGCTACCATCCATGGAGCGGATAGGGGTATTTTCATTATGTCATTGTCTGACAAGGCTAACTATGCTAAGAGGAGCCTGACCGCCACGGCCTATGATAGGTCTTGTAAGATACCGATCAGGCTTCATTCCCTCTAGGACAATATTTTGGAGGCGTCACAGATATGGCAGAGTCAGCCGTAATCAACAGCAAGGAGGGGGGGGGGGTGCCGGCACAGAGAGGTCAGGAAAGATGGTTTCTTGCAACTATACCAATATCTGCTGCAGCCCAATGGTAGATGGATCAATTATATAAAGGCCCAAGTCATCTCCCTCAGTTGGGGTTTTTTCTAATGCTTCATCAGACACGAACTCTTTGATATACAATCACCTACATCACCTAAAACAACACCAACAACTACAAGCTCAAATCACCAATCAAGATGCATTTCTCCAAGCTCGCCATCACCGCCATCGCCAGCACTTCCGCTGTGTACGCTCTGCCAAAGACAGGCCCGATCGGAACCGACATCCAGGGCAAGAGGGCTGCTGATGAAGTTGGCTCAGGGGTAGGCAGTCCTTCGCAATGAGCAGCCACATGATTCGATGCAGATTCCTCACTGACGACCTCACGAACAGGCATGCAACGGTGACAGCTGCAACTACCTACTTCAGAACATCAAGTGCACACAAGGAACTAGTGTAAGTGGGAAAGACATCCCAGCCTAACTGTTTCAACTGAAAGTTTTCATGATCGCTGACATAATTTGCTTGCACAATAGTGCGTAGGTGCTCACTCTAATTTATTTGTCGTACCATAAACACTTTTGACTCGCGTACTGCCGGCCACTTGTGGTAAAGTCACGAACTCTCAGATGTTTCGCTAACAAGCATTCGATGACAGGCCAAGGCGGACGGTGGCGGCGACGGAAAGCGCTGCGACGTCCACAACTTCGGGGATGGGAAAGCCTACGCAATCTGCCCCGGCAAGGCCTAAACCGTGGGATTTGTGGCATGAATGATGGCTTCTACCAAATGGGTGGTGAATTTAATTATGCGGGAGTGTAGGACCAGTACGGAAGTCAAGGGACTTTGAGGTGCTATGTACACGCAAAGGTGTGAGGGTGTACCGACTACCCCTATTCAACATCAGGGGGGCGGTTAAGAATATAGGTCTTGCCGTCGATAGTTTTGTCATCACGAAGAACAGGGTGTGATCCCACTCCTTTTAGTGATATAAATATTGATTTGGACTATTTTGCATAATAGTCTGTCCAGCTGATTCTCACGCGTAACCCGCTTCTGAACCTGCCCAAGACTCTACATTGAGCCATAGAGTGGCGAAGCAGGCACGGCATTATTGATTTGTTGTCCCATCTTGACGGCAACATGGCCGGCCGCACTGGCTAGAGCGAATTCATTCTTTTTCTCCTCTAAGTTCTTGTCTTACCTGTACCTTGAAACTTGAAGCGTTTCCCTAAGCCAAAGGACTACAGTAAACTTTGGTCGAGCCCGGATAAACGAAAGTTGTATTTCAGCAGGTATTTTAAGGCCAGATTCGTTCTGCATCGCATTGATAGGACCTTCTTTACTTCCAATAATACATTATATACACACCACCAACCCTTTGCCAACACACGATGACTTTGGTCAGAAAGCTCTCGAGACCGAGACCGCGCCCGCGCCAACCGCCGGCATTTTGTCAATACACGATAGCTTTGATCGGAAGTCTCTCGAACGCCGCGGTCGCGGTCGCCATTATTATCCCATGGTGCATTTGCGCCTCTCGACTAATCGTATATGGTCCATTTGGGGGAACCTTCCCGATAATACCAGACTTCTCGGTGGGCGGTACTACACATACGAGATGTGCCCTCATGCTACCAAGCCACAGACAGTCCAACTGCCCGGGGCAGTACACAGTTGCGTCTACGCGGGCGTATACGCTTATTATCGGATCAGCTCTGTTTGCCGTTCTGATGCACCGCATCGCATCCGGACCGGACCGAGCATATCAGGTTGGCCGCAACTTGTTGTGTGTGAACTTGGCATGCATTGTTGCTTGTTTGATCATTTTCGAGACGTATCTTCGACCCACGGCTGAAATCAGCATAAAATGTGGCTTTCCATTTCTAGCATCTCGGTAGTGCAACGAGTAAGTGGCCCCCTAAGTACAGATTACAATATTAACTAACGTACCCCACAAGTGAATTAAATATATAAGTGAATTGAACACTTCTTAAGACCTGGTATAACTAAGTATAAATTAATTTTATTATAACGTATTTAATATTTTAAAATTAATCGGAATCTTTATCTCTAAATACTTCTATATTATTTTAATAAGTACGAGTATTATACCCGGGCTCTCCGTAGATTTTATAGCGTTATAAGCGCGTTTTAAACGTCCTCGTACGACTACTCTTTTAACGCGATTTGTTTTATAATTATTTATTAATATCTTTTTAAAACTATAGGTTTTTTTTAGCTTATATATAAAGTGATCCTCTATTTTATAGCCGTTTCTTTTTCGTACGGCGGCGCCGGCTAAGTATCTTATTCGCTTCTTATAATACGGCTATTTTACTTTTTAATAAAGCGAGCCGGTATATAACCTACGTTATACCTTTTATAATCTAATTAAGCTTAATTAAAATTAATATCGAAGAGTTATTTTAATATTACGCGATTCGATTTTTAACGTACTCGGTTTAAAATTAAGCTTTAATTAAATTATTTAAAGTTTTTAGTTCTTAAGGTATAAATAAGCCGAAAGAGGTCGCCGGAGGCGTCGGCGTACGTAGCTTTATATTTAATTATAAAATAATATATTTCGGGTTATAAAATATAAGTCCTGCCTTTCGAAAACCTCCCTAAATATTTAAAACGGTGAAAATCGCCTAGAACGCTTCTAAAAACACTGGTAAAAAGACCTCCTTTAAGATATAAATGAGATACGCTCGTATAAAACGCTTGATTTCTTTCTCGTATAACTTTTTTAACGTACGAAAACAGTTAATATTAAAAAATTAGAACTTATATAACGAATAAAAAAGTATATAAAATATAATAATCGAGTTTTTTTTATAATAGAGTTCGAAAGTTATTAAGTGATAGCTCTTATAGCCGTTAAGGATTAATAAGTAATAAATACCTTTCGTACGAGACTTTATATATTTATCGAAGTTTATCGAAGTATCGAATCTAGTCCTCGCTTTTTTCGCTTATAGTCTAGCCGTTTTTAGTAATTACGATTATTTAATCCTTCGATAATAAGCTATTTTCGTATTAAGAAAAGAAGTACGTTTTCCCGGTAAATATAATATACGAAGGGATAGCGTAACTATATAATCTAACGCTTTAAATAATTATAACTTATTCCCGGTTCCTTTATTAAATTACCTTAAGCTTCTCGTATTAATCGAAGGTTATAACGATTATTTTAACCGAGATTTAGCTTATAAAAAAGCCGGTCTCGTCGAAATTATAGATATCCTCCTTTTAAATCTTATATTTATTAATTATATTTTATATAAAAATAAACTACGCGTAATACGCGTCGAGATCTTTATAAATAATTTTTTAATGATTAATGTTTTAATTAAAACGCGTTCGGAGGTTTAATTATCGATATATAAAGTTCGAAGCTTAATTAACGCCGACGCGTCCCGCGTCGTATTAATAAAGTAATCGATTCGCTATATCTTTTATATTATTAAGCCGAGGAGGAAACGATCACGTATTTAAATTAATAATATATTAAATAATCGCGTTTTTTTAAATTAGTTAATTTATAATAATTAGCGGATATTTTACGTTTTAATTAAAGACCGAGCCGTCGGTTACGGAGGGTCGCGTAAGGAATATCGTACGTTTTAAAAATAAATCGAAGACTTAATTTTAAGTTCTTTTAAATCGCTTAAAGCGCTAGAATTATTTAGCTTTCTTTTTAAATGCCGACTATATTATATAGTAAAGGAATAAAGAGAAGAAGTAAGTCTATATTAAATTAAAGGGAAATAATAAATTCGGTTGTTTAATAAATTCGTTTATAGAGTACGTTAAGCGTTATATATTAAAATTTCGAATTTAGGTTAGTTTTAAAGTTAAAAAAAGTTTTTAATTTATCCTTTAAATTATTAATAATTAAATTAAAATAGCCTCTTTTTTATATCTTTATAATCTTATATTACGAGCTTAAACTTCTCGTATAACTTTATAGTTTTACCCTTAATCTTTTATATAAACCGTATTTTAAAAATTCTCTAGCCGGTATATTTACCGGGTCGAATCGAATAAATTCGAAAACTCTTTATGCGGCGAGATTATTAATTTTTTCCACGTTAGACTTTTAAAATAAATATCCGGATAAAGTAATAACCTCGTTTTATTAAAACTTAATTATTAAGTTATACTTTTTTATTTTTTTTAAATAAAAAATATAACTGTTAAAACGTTCCGGAGTAAATATTTTTTAAATCGTTCCCGGTTACGTTATACGGGAGCTACCGTAATTTCCTCGGTTATCGGTTCGGTATTTAGGATATTTACCGGCTATTCCGGATCTAGTTATATATTCGGCTCGTCGTGCGGTTCTTTAGCCTCTTTTTAATAATACGGATTAATTTAAGTTACTTAAAAAGCTTTCGGGCCGTTTAAGGTACTTACCCGGATCGTATAGTTCTCGATAACTATTATTTTATATAGTTCGGTTTATTTTTTTTTTCTTAACAAATTAAGACTTTATTTCAAAGCAGGAGTATTAAAATATCGTAGATAGCCGGTCCGTTCCGAGTATTTAAAACTCGGTAAATATTAATATTTATACGTATCTTTCGGAGTATCTTTATTATTTTCCGTACGGCTTTTTTTCGTACTTAGATCTTTAATAACGGTAGTAAGTTCTCGTCGATAGGAAGGTATATTTTAAATACGAGCAAGGTAAATACTAGGCCGTCGGGGCTAGCCGTATTGTTTAAAGCTTTAATTATTATTTAAAGTAATATTTCGGCATTTATTTAATAACCGAGATCTTTTTATAAAATATTAAGAACTTTATATAACGAAATATACGCTCGTTTAATTTTATTTATTATTTAATAAGCTTTAATAAGTATTTATTTATAAGTAATTCTTATTACTTATACGTAATTTCAAAACTTTCTTTAAAAATATATGCCCGGGTTATACGAAATATAATTAAAAGGTCCCTTATATATATATATATTTAGTATTTATAAAAGGTATTTTATATATATTATATATTTAGCGAATATAGGAATATAATCGTTTAAAAAATATATTCGAATTAATTACGTAAAATACGTTTTATTTATTAATATAAATAACGTTTATAATAATTTCGTAACTAAAGTCGTATTTATTTTATAACGAGAATTTAACTTTTTATAACGCCGGATTATACGATTAATATTAAGAGTAAAACTTATAAATCTCGTCGAGAATAGTAGAGTCGACGTCGTCGTAGCCGGCGTTTTTTAAAAAAGTATAAAGCTTTTTTATATAAAGGTGTTTAAACTGTCGGTAAAAGTGTTGAAACTATTTTTAAGTAAAATATAACGTCGCTTTCGTACGGCCGATATTAAAAAACGAGTGTCCTTATTTCTTAATTATAAGGAATATTTCGCCGTCTTTTCGTATAATAAGATTAAAAATATTATTATAATACGTTTTAAACCGGTTAATATTATATAACGAGAATAAAAAAGGGTTATAATATTTAAAATATAATACTTAATTACTTTTAATTAATTCTATATATCGATTATTTTAATTAACGAAATAAGCTTTAAACTTTCGAACTTAATCTCGGCGTTTCCCGGGGCTTAATCGATTCGTACGTCTAGGTTCTCTCGTATATAAGATTTTATTTAAGGCTTTTTAATTATTAAAAGTAAGGCGGCGCCGATATTTTAAAGCTCTTTTTAATAAGTCTAGTTATATAAATTATTAAAATTAAATTAATCGGCTTATATAATAATTTTTAAAAAATAGATATCCTCGTTAATAAACCCGTAATAGAACGCGGCGTTCGTTAAATAAATAATGTTTTATTATACGTTTTTTAAATTAAAATAATTATACTCCTTTTCCTCGTTTTTAACTCTTCCCTTTTCTTTTCTTAATTTTGAACGAAATTTTTATATTCGTTTTAAATAAAAAGATCTTATCTAATATTATTATACGGGTTCGTTTTTCGGCTAAATAGTTTATTAATTAAGTACGTATTAATAACCGAGTTTTAATATAGTTTTTTTATTAAATATCGTTTCGAAAGCTTTTAATCCGTTACTATACTTAGCGATACGCGAAAATTTGAAAATAACGCTTCTTATATTAGTTTCTAATTAATAAAGGCCGGTATAAATTTCGGAACTCTTTTTATTATAATCGGAGAGTTAATCCCTCGTGGGGTAACACTTAAAGGGTTAGATAAAATAGAAATAACCGTTTAATTATTTTTAAAGCTTTTATTTTATAACGTAATAATTAATTTAAACTTATTATAATATAATAACTAAATATATTTATTAAATAAGAAACGTAGGTTTAATTTTTATATTTATTAAATAAGAAACGTAGGTTTAATTTTTATATTTATTAAATAAGAGCTCTCTTTAATTATTTAAATAAAATCGCTTATAAATAAATAAGGCTTTATATAAATTAATTCTTAATATAAAAGCTTTAAGGTTTTTTTATATTAAATTTAAATAAATTATACGGTTATTAAGAGTTTATCGCTTTAGGTATAAGGGTATGCCTTTAGAGAGGGGGTATAATATTACGATCGTCGGGTTAGTCCCCCGCGGGGTAGTATTTAAAGCGTAGAATTAAATAGAGATAACCGTTTAATTACTTCCTAAACTTTTATTTTATAGCGTAGTAATTAATTTAAACGTATTATAACACCCCGGTAAGCTCGTACGACTAAGGTATAAAAAGTGATTTCTCTTTTAAATCCCTTTCCGAGGGCTTATTATACGAATTAAAACTTATTTAATTAGATTTTTAAAACCTTAATAAATTACTTCTTAACGTTTTTATTTTTTATTTATATAAAAAAGCTTATTATTTAATTTATAAAATATTATACGTAATTTATTATTATATTAAAATACGAGTTTATAAAATAATATATCTTATTTTATCTCTTTTTAAGTCCGATATAATTAAAATAAAATACTTTCGCATAACTAAAGAAAATATTCAAAAAAAATATATAATACTAATCTTTTAATATATTTAACAGTTATTATATTTTATTATAAAAAATATCGTATAGCTTATCGGTATAGTTTTTTTCTTTTTTCTATACCCTCGAAAAAATAACGACCTTAATTTAATCGATTTTATTATTATAAATAGCTTAGCTTAAAAGGATATTATATTTATAATATAAACTAGACTAAATAATTATGTAGTTTAATCCGCCGGTATTAGAATTAAAAAAAGAAAAAAATTAATATCTTATAACGTTTAAATACTTAAAAATTTAAAGTTAAACGTTAAACTTAAAGTTTCTCGTAATATCGCGAATAATTATTCCGTATAAAAACCGGGTATCTTTCGCTTAAGCGGCGGTTATTTAATTATTTATTTTAAAAAAGAATATAAAATATCCTCTTTTCGAGTTTTAGAAATCGGTCTTATTATTATATAAAAGCGGCCGATAATACTAAGCTTACGAGCTTAGTTCTAAAGGATTTATTCGTTAATATATCGATGTTAAATTTTTTTTAAATAATTAAAAAACTCTTTTTAAAATATACGATTAATTTAATTAAATTAATACTCGGTCTATTCGTTAAACTTAATAATAAACGATTTTTAAAAAGAGGTCCCTTTTATTTTTAATATATAATATTTTAAAAAGCATTGTATAAAATACGTTATAAATTATTTAAGCGGTATCTCTTTAAAAAATATCTCTAAAAATTCAAGCTTTTAAAAATTAAAGTTAACGATCCTTCTTTAAATTATTTATAAGATTTAAATCTATTAAAATACTACTTCGTATATAGTTAGTTCGAGGTCTAAATTTAAAGCTAAGGTTATCGGTTTCTTTAAATTTAATACGGTTAAACTCGGTCTCGATTCGTTTATAATAATTAACTTTATTTTAATAAGGGTTATTACCTTATAAATTATATAATAAAATTATTCAAATATATAATTATATTTAATTTAATTAATTTCGCGTATAATTCGCAACCTAGTTTCCTCTTTATAATATACACTCGGGAAAAAAGGTTTCTCCTCATACGGTTAATTTAGTTCAACTCTTCCTCCGAATATCTAACGGGCGGAAATTCTCGCGGCTCCTTAACACGGTCGCCCTTATATTAATAAAAGCGTAAAATCGTCCCTTTACTTTTATTAATCTATAATAATTAAAAATAATTATTAATTAATATTAAATAAACTATTCGTATATATAAAAGTTTTAGGTTTAATCGAGATTATTTTATTATATTTATATTATTTATATTTATATTATTTATATTTATTTTTAATATAAGCTATAAAAGGTATTATATAACCCTTTTTAAAAAATAGAAAAGGGGTTCGTACGCGTAAATACATAACACTTTTTTTAAAATAGTATAAAAAACCTTAATTCGTATTATTTTAATAATTAATATTAAATAAGCTTTTATATATATATATAAATAAAGGTTTAAATAATATTATATTATTATATTATATTATTTATACCTATTTATAATATTAATTATAAAAAGTCTCGTATACTATTTTATTATAATCGGCGGGTTAATCCCCCCGCGGGGTAATATTTAAAACAAAGAATTAAATAGAAATAACCGTTTAATTATTTTTAAAACTTTTACTTTATAACGTAATAATTAGTTTAAACATAATATAACACCTTTTTAATAAAATAAAAAAAAGGTTCGTACGCGTAGGTACGTAGCACCTTTTTTAAAATAATATTAATAGTTTTTTATTTTAGTAATAAAATCAGCTTATTCCTTTTTTTAAATACGGGCCTTCCCTTCTCAAAGGTCTCGTACGGATAAGTTACGCTAATCCGGTATTTAGTGCCTGTTTAAGCTGTAAAAATAATATTATACCTTTTTAATATTAATTTTATCGGGTAAAAAATCCTTTTAATTAATTATTTTAATTATTTAATAATAATAAAAAAAGCTATTATATATTAATATATATTATCTCTCGTTATAAATAAAAAAGAACGGTTTAAAAGTAGTAATAATAATAAGGGTACCGTTATATATCGCGAAACGTTATACTTTATCGGGGACGTATAAGTCTAGCTTTTCGATATACGTTTCTATACGTATAATAAGGCTATTTATTAATATTACTTACTTAAGGGCCTTATTTAAAAATATTTTAATAAAAGTATTTACCGGGTTATTTTTATTATCGATATAATAAGTTTATAAAATCTCTTTTCTTTTATACGATTCTCGAAAGGATATAATATTAATTATAAGCTTCTTTTCATTTATTATACCTAGCTTAATTAAATAATTATAAAAAAACTTCGAATTTATATAAAAAGTTATTAATATATTTTAAAATTTTAAAGTTCATATAATTCTTTTAAACATAATATTTAATATAATACCGTTATTTACACCGGAAATCGTATCGTATAGTTTACTAATTAATACGCTCCGTATAACACTTTTATATTTCGTCGAGGTCTAATAAATAATATTATTTTAAATTTCGAACTAATCTTTCGTATAATTTATTTCTTAATTTAATATATTTAAATTAAAAAATTAAGTGCTTATTATTTATAAACGAGCCGTTAATAAAAATATATATTTTTATATATTAAAAATTAAGCGGGATATATTTTAAACCGCGTATCGAGTTTTAAATTTATGAATTAATACGCTCGTTTAAGTTTTTAATATCTTTATTTTTTAAAGTTATAATTTAAATAATAATAAATAAATTATATATAATTTTTAATTAATAAATAAATATTAAATATTTTTGTTTTACTCGTTAAAAATATATTATTAATTTTTATTAATACTTTTTAAATCGATAAGCTTTAATTAATTTATTAATTCATTTTATTCGAAAGAATATTATATAATTTTAATCGAATCTTATTTCCGTTTAATTCTATCGGCGTATTTTCGGTTAAGATGCTTTTCGGCTTTATATAAAATCGTTATTTTATCAACTTTTTTTCTTCTTTTTTTTTAAAAAAAGGCTATAATAAAACTAAACGTATTATCGGTTTATATTATATAATATTAAAAATATCCGGTTTATTCGTAATAAATAATAAATAAATATTATATATTAAAACTATTATATTTAAATTTTATATATCATATTTATAATATATTTTAAATTATTAAAGTTTAAATTTTATAAATCTATATAAAAATAATATAATTTTAAAAAAAAACTTTTTAAATACTTATTTTTAAACTTTATTAGTAAATATATATAAATTAATTAACTTAATTTATTATATAATTAAATATACGTTTATATATTATTATATAGCTTATTTTACAGGTTAAAATATCGGATTCAGGTTAATTTAAAAACTAAAAAAGTCTTTAATTTATCCGCTAAATTATTAATAATTAAATTAAAATAACCTCTTTTTTATATCTTTATAATTTATATTACGAGTTTAAACATTTTATATAACTTCGTAGTTTTATTATTAATCTCTTATATAAACTATATTTTAAAAATTCTCCGGCCGGTATACTTACCCGGGTCGAATCGAATAAATTTAAAAACTCTTCGTACAGCGAAATTATTAATCTCCTCCGCGTCGGATTTTTAAAATAAATATCCGGACGAAGTAATAACGCCGTCTTATCGAAACTTAATTATTAAGTTGTAATTCTCTTAATTTTTTTTAAATAAAAAATACGGTGGTTAAAACGTTCCGGAGTAAATATTTTCTAAATCGTCCTCGGCCACGTTATATAAGAGCTACCGTAATTTCCTCGGCTATCGGTTCAGTATCTAAAGTATTTACCGGCTATTCCGGATCTAGTTATATATTCGGCTCGTCGTACGGTTCTCCGGCCTCTTCCCGGTAATACGGCTTAATTTAAGTTACTTGAAAACCTTTCGAGCCGTTTAAAATATTTACTCGGATCGTACGGTTTTTAATAGCTACTATTTTATATAGTCCGGTTTATCCTTCTTTTTTTCGCTAAATTAAGACTTTATTTTAAAGCGAGAGTATTAAGATATTATAAATAACCGGTCCGTTCCGAGTATTTAAAGCTTAATAAATATTAATATCTCTACATATCTTTCGAAATATCTTTATTATTTTTTATACGGCTTCTCCTCGTACCTAAATCTTTAATAACGGTAATAAGTTCTCGTTAATACGAAAATATATTTCGAATACGAGTAAAGTAAGTATTAAACCGTCGAAGCTAACTATATTATTTAAAGCTTTAATAACTATTTAAAATATTATTTCGATATTTGTTTAATAACCGAAATTTTTTTATAAAATATTAAAGGTTTAATATAATAAAATATATATTTCTTTAATTTTACTTATTATTTAATAAGCTTAAATAAGTATTTATTTATAAATAATTCTTATTATTTATATATAATTTCGAAATTATTTTTAAAAATATATACTCGAATTATACGAGGTATAATTAAAAAGTTTTTAATATATATATATTTGATATTTATAAGAGGTATTTTCAATATTTTATATATTAAACGAATATAGGAATATAATTATTTAAAAAAAATATTCGAATTAATTACGTAAAATACGTTTTATTTATTAATATAAATAATATTTATAATAATCTCGTAATTAAAATCGTATTTATTTTTATAACGAGAATTTAAATCTTTATAACGCCGGATTATATAATTAATATTAAGAGTAAAACTTTTAAGTCTCGTCGAAAATAGCAAGGTCAACGTTATCATAACCGGCGTTCTTTAAAAAAGTATAGAGCTTCTCTATACAAAGGTATTTAAACCGTCGATAAAAATATTAAAGCTATTTTTCGGTAAAATATAACGTTGTTTCCGTACGGCCGGTATTAAAGAATAGGTATCCTTATTTCTTAATTATAAATAATATCTCGCCGTTTTTTTATACGATAAAATTAAAAATACTATTATAATACGCTTTAAATTAATCGGCGTTTTATAACGAAAATAAAAAAAGGGTTATAATATTTAAAATATAGTACCTAATTACCTTTAATCGGTTCCGTATATTAATTATTTTAATCGACGAAATAGGTTTTAAACTTCCGAACTTAATTTCGACGTTCCTTAGGGTCTAATCGATTCGTACGTTTAAATTCTTTCGTATATAAGCCTTTATTTAAAGCTTTCCTATTATCGAAAGTAAATATTACAGCCGACGGTTATCTCCCGTGCGGGGTAACGCTTATAGTATAGAATTGGATAGAAATGACCTGTCTAGTTATTTCCGAAGCTTTTAGTTTTATAACGTAGTAATTAATTTATACGTACTATAATATAATAATTAAATAAACTTATTAAATAGGAAACGTGGGTTCGATTCCTATACTTGCCGGACAGGGGCTCTCTCTAGCTACCTAAGTAAGATCGCTAGTAAGCGGGCAGGGCCTTATACGTCCTTTATATAAAAGCCCTGGGGTTTCTCTATACTTAGCCTAAATCATGTGCGCCTAGGACTTGTTACCCTAGGGCATAAGGGTATGCCTTTAGAGAGGAGGCATAGTATTACGGCTAACGGTTGTCTCCCGTGCGGGGTAACGCTTATAGTATAGAATTGGACAGAAATGACCTGTTTAGTTATTTCCGAAGCTTTTGGCTTTGTGGCGTAGTGGTTAGTCCACACGTACTGCAACAGCAAAGCGGCGCCGGTATTTTAAAACTCTTTTTAATAAACTTAATTATATAAGCTATTAAGGTTAAACTAATCGGCTTATGTAATTATTCTTAAAGAATAAATACCTTCGCTAATAAACCGGTAATAAAACGCGGCGTTTATTAAGTAAATAATACTTTATTGTATATTTTCTGGATTAAAATAGTTGTACTCCTTTTCGTCGTTTTTTAACTCCTCTTTTTTCTCTTTTTAATCTCGAACGCAATCCTCGTATTCGTTTTAAATAAAAAGTTCTTATTTAATATTATTATACGCTTAAAAATATTAAATTATTATACGGGTTCGTTTTTTAGCTAAATAATTTATTAATTAATAACTTTATTTATAATAAATTCGGTAAATTCTTCATTCGAACTACCGGTTTTCGTATAATAACCTAGATCGAGACGTTTTCGTAAATTATTAGTTTTTATCCTATTTTAATAATCGGTTATTATATAGTAATTTACTATTATAAACTAATCGGTTTCTTTTTATACGGTTATTTATAAACCGTTTATTAACTAGATACGTATCCGTAGCTAAATCTCGATATAGTTTCTTTATTAAATATTATTCCGAAAGCTTTTAATCCGTAATTATACTTAATAATACGCGAAAGTCCGAGAATAGCGCTTTGTATATTAGTTTTTAAATAATAAAAACCGGTATAAACTCCGGAACTTCTTAGTAAGCTCGTACAACTAAGGTATAAAGAACGATCTCTCCTTCGAATCCCTTTCTAAGGGCTCGTTATACGAGTTAGAGCTTATTTAATAAGATTTCTAAAACCTCGATAAATTACTTTTTAACGTTTTTACTTATATAAAAAAGGTTATTATTTAATCTATAAAACATTATACGTAATTTATTATTATATTAAAATACGAGTTTATAAAGTGGTATATCTCGTTTTATTTCTATTTAAGTTTAATATAATTAAAATAAAATACCTCCGCGCAGCCGGAAAAAGTATTCGGAAAGATTATATAATATTAATCTTTTAATATATTTAACCGTTAAAATGTTTTAATAAATATTTATACTTTATTATAAAAAATATCGTATAGTTTACTAGTATAGTTCTTTTTTTATACCTTTAAAAAAGTAAACGATCTTATTTTAATCGATTTTACCTTTATAAATAACTCGGCTTAAAAGGATATTATATTTTATAACGTACGCTAAACTCGATAATCGTACGGTCTAGTCCGGCGGTACTAGAGTTAAAAAAAGAAAAGGGACGATATTATACGATGCTTAAGTATTTAAGAATTTAAGGTTAAACGTCGGGCCTAAATTATCCCGTAATATCGCGAACGATTACTCCGTACGGAAACCGGGTGTCTCTCGCTTAAGCGGCGGTTATTTAATTATTTATTCTCGAGAAGAGTATAGAATATCCTCTTTTCGGGTTTCCGAAATCGGTTCTATCGTTCGGTCTCGTTAATAGGTAAAAGCGGCCGGTAATATTAAATTTACAAGCTTACTTTTAAAAGATCCGTTTACTGGTATATTAACTCCGTTTCTTTTAAAATAATAATAAAGCTTTTTTTAAAAAGTACGATTATTTAACCGAAATAGTATTCCATTTATTCTTTAAATTTTATATTAAATACTTTTTTAAGGAAAATTCTTTTTATTTTTAATATATAATATTTTAAAAAGTATTATATACAATACGTCGTAAATAATTCTAGTATTATTTTTTTTAAAAATATATTTAAAAGTTCGGATTCTTAAAAAGCGGGATTAACGTTTCTTTTTTAAATTATTAATAAGATCTCGTTATTTTAAGATACTTTTTTATACGTAAATAGTTCGAGGTTTAAAATTATTAATTTATTTAAGTTCGATACGTCTAAGCTCGATCTCGATTCGCCGACTGTAATTAACTCTATTTTAATAAGGGTTATTATTTTATTAATCGTTTTATAAATCGTTTTATAAATCGTATAATAAAGTTGTTTAAATATATAATTATATATAGCTTAATTAATTTCGCGTATAACTCGAAACCTAATCTCTTTACTCT